>NC_064922.1:899794806-900109071 GCF_023897955.1 Schistocerca gregaria
CGGTCGGGCGGAAATTCCCGCAGCTTGTGGTACCTGCCGCGCGCCTTAGCGGTCCGGAGGGCTCTCAGGGGGCGCTCTGCGCCGCAGAGAGGCTGGACTGGGGCAGAGCCGCTTAGCGGGCGGCTCCCAGCACTTGGCTGCTCCCGCACACAGCTCGCCTCACCCTCGTCTCACCACACCAGCTTCCACTGACCTGTCCTGTCGTGACGAAGAAGTTCTTCGTACAAAAAGAAAAGAAATCGTTATCAAGACCTGCTTATTTTCTATATCCTTCCTAACACGAAGGACCTTCAATTCGTAATGCCACTATTTTTTTTTTCGGAAAAGGCGCAGTCAGGTGTGGGAAACAGTGGAATATTGCTACTTCAGAATTTATGGTTTCATGAATTTCCAGTAGCTTGCGGTTCTCTAAGTACCCTTCAAAATGGCGCCCGTAACGGGGCAGAGAGTTGTCTTTGAGTTTCTTTTGGCAGAAAACGAATCGTAGATATTCGTAGGCCCTTGTAGAATGTATACGGAAACCTGGCAGTGAACAAAAGCACGGTGAGTGATTGGGCGAGGCGTCTGTCATCATCGTAACAATGTGGCACAAATCTGTCCGATCTCACCCGCATGCCAGCCGACCGCACGCAGCTCTTAGGATGTGCAAAACTCACATTCGAGGTGATCGACAGATGATAATGATGTTTGGTTTGTGGGGCGTTCAACTGCGATTACCAGCGGCCATACAAATTCCCAACCTTTGCTCAGTCCAATTTCGCCACTATCATGAATGATAATGAAATGATGGGGACAACACAAACACCCAGTCATCTCGAGGCAGATGGTTCTCCCTTACACCGCCGGGAATCGAATCAGGGCCACCGTGCTCGGGAAGCGAGAACGCGACCTCGAGACCACGAGCTGCGGGCTCGACAGATGACAAATACCTCGCTGATCCACTGGAAGTCTCTGATTGTCGTACTGACACACACGTCAATAGGTTGGAACACTCAGAAGGTCTGTGCCCGCAGGGTCCTCGCTGCTTAACGGGGAATCATAAAGAGCAAGAACGCCTTCTGTGCGGAGCTGCTTACGCGTTACGAACCTTATCGTGGCAATCTTTTGTCCAACATCGTCACAGGTGATGAAACATGGGTTCATCAGTTCGAACCGGAAAAAACCGGCAATCCATGTAGTGGTGCCTTACCACCTCTAATCCGAAGAGAAGTTCAAAGCCGCACTCTCAGCCGGTAATGTCACAGTAACTGTCTTCTCGAACCCTGAAGGGGGTTATTCTGTTCGATATCCTCCCTCGTTGCGCAATGATCAACCTTGTGCTACCCTCAAGCAACTGAAGAAACTTCTTATTTTCCGTGACAACGCAAGGCCTCCTATATGTCAGAGGGGAGACCACAAAGCTTCATTCCACTGTTCTTCCACAAGTACCTTTCAGCCCATACATTTGCCCCAATGCAGAACGCACGCCGTGGGAAGCAGTATGTGGATGACAGGGAGGTTAGGGTTGAGCCGTGGCGGCTGCCGCTAAGGTGTTCGACTTGCATCGCTGATATCGATATTCGGCTGTCCTGCTATCTTTGACTGCTCCCCCGGCGGCTTTTGCGGGTGAACGTGTGACGAGTGAGTCTCCGGTCGGCGTTCAGTGAGCCAACTTCTGTTGAAAACAAGCCCGCCTCCCTAACCGTGGTGCTCGGGCCTCGGAGTGCTCACCGCCCTTGTCTTTTGGCGCGCCAGATGTACGGTGCCAATCATCGGGCACCTTGACGTGCAAAATTGTGGAGGGTTCGTCGACTCACGCTGAATAGCTTCCCAGCTCGTAATTTGCAAGCTCCAAGTTACGTATGACTTTTATTCTGCGTTTCACTAACAAGATTGTTGAAACTTATTGTGGCATGAGTAGCTGCCGGAGATGATTCTGAACTTGGTTCCACAGTGGCTATTTTAAGGAGGCTGATGTTCCTCATTCCGTTTTTGATCACCCGTGGAGTGAGTGTTTTAAGTGGTTTTCACGTAAATTTTAATTTTTTTAAGGACATATCGTCCGTTTTAGGACTGGCTGCGGTTGTGTAAGTGTCACACAGGCGTAGAGTTATTGGTGTAGTCATTTGTCACGGCAGCATTTGGTATGTTTATTCAATGCTGAAACTGCCTTAAGGCAACTGGAAGTGATGTCTAAGTTTCCTGCTAATTTACTGGGAGACGGGTAATGTTAGAGTATTTGGGGGTCGTGATTACGATATATTCCAGTGTGGCTGTGATTAGATCTTGTTTTCATTTGTGCTGCAGGCCATTTGTTAAGACTGCTCTTTCCCTGGCGTCGGCGCAGTTATGTATCCTTGCCAGAACCGCTCATTGTGGGGCCGGTCGGATTATACATAAATATATACCGCCTGCTATGTGACCCTGTGCACAAGCCGTGGGGAGTGAACGCTCGTATTGGCTGCTGGCCGTGGCGTTATTGCTTCCAAACACTGCTACGGGCCTTACCGCTGTTCTCTAAAGTTAAGTGCAATTTGGGAATCATTCTGAGGCATTATGTCCGTTAATTAAGTGACGCCACCTTGTTAATCTTGGCGTTTCTATAAGTCATTTTATTAGTTGAGTTATTACTAACCCTTCTCATTTAACACTTATGTTAATCATTTGTGTATCTTTAATGAACGTGCAACTCGTTATTATTCCTGTGTGCAAGTTTTGCGACCTTGGTTGGCGCACTTTGTATTTTTAGTGTAAGCATGTTTCACTGTGGACCTTTATGTGGACAGTTCAGTTTTATTAAGCTTTAAGTTCTCTTTGTTCTTTATGAAGTTGTGGTATTAAGTGGCTGTATAACTTTGGTTGGAAGTGTATAGCGTTATTAGTCTCTTGAGACATGGTTAAACAAAAACGAATGTTTGTGATTGATTATTCACCGTGCCAACTATCAATGATTTTGGTTGCGGACGCAAAATAATATGATTCTTATTAGTGTTTATGTAATTCAATCAAAGTGAAGATTTGCATATTGCATCAGTAAGAGGGCAAATGTCCAAATTGAAGTTTATAATAAAGTCTGTTTTGAGTCAAATTAAAACTGTAAAACAATCACAAGCTTGTCCATCATCAGCGATCTCGGACTTCCTATTTCCTTTAAATAACTGTTGTGTGACTGTAAATTAGATTTTCGAAAGAATTGGGTAGTACCACGGTCCAGGGGTGTGTGATCCCCTTATTGTCCTCCAGGAAGCGCTAAATGCGAAAGGATGTGACTTGCTTTACAGCTGCAGGCCGTTGGCTCTGACGTCAACTATTAGAGTGGTGCCATGCGTGTTTACAGGCCCTCCCAGTAAGGCGACATAAGGCCGTCGCATTGAACAGAGGTCATGTTGAAAAATTGGGTATTGTATTTGAAAGAGTGGGGAATAATGTGGTGTACTGGAATTCTGGGTAAAACCAACCTGGTTTCACAAAAAGTGTGTTGCATTGCTTATTGAACGACCCTTGTACGCTATCCGATCAAAAGAATACGTATATCCCCGTGCACTAGATATCACGAGAGGGGCACTCGTCACTATAGAAGGAAGTGCAGGGTATTGTGTTGTCCGTAAAGACAACTGGTAGCTCATGGCAGCTCAGTGACTTTGAACGTGGACAAGTTATTGGGTGTCACCAGAGGAACAAATACTTCAGAGGTATTCTGTTCTGAAGCTGGCCAAATCGACTGTTGGTGATGTGTCTGTGCGCTGTAAAACCGAGGGAACAACCACAGGTAAATCAAAGTAATTTGATAACGAACGGTAACCGTCGGCAATGTGGAGAGTGGTTCTGAAACAGGAATCCCTCTTGACTTCTAAAGTGCTACTACCAGTTCTAGTAGCACAGTGACTGCCCCCCTTTTTGTCATCAGTCTACTGACTGGTTTGATGCGGCCCGCCACGAGTTCCTCTTCTGTCCCAACCTCTTCATCTCAGAGCAGCATTTGCAACCTAATGATTCTCTGGACGTATTCCAATCTCTGTCTTCCTCTACAGTTTCTGCCGTCTACAGCTACCTGTAATACCATGGAAGTCATTTCCTAATGTATTTACAGATTTTCTGTCATCCTGTATCTTCTCTTTATCAGAGTTTTTCACATATTCCTTTCCTCTCCGATTCTGCGCAGAACCTCCTCATTCCTTACCTTATCAGTGCACCTAATTTTCAACGTTCGTCTGTAGCACTACGTCTCAAATGCTGCCATTCTCTTCTGCTCCGGTTTTCTCACAGTCCATGTTTCACTACCATAAAATGCTGTATTCCAGACGTAAATTCTCAGAAATTTCTTGCTCAAATTAAAGCCGATATTTGATATTAGTAGACTTCTCTTAACCAGGAATGCCTTTTTCGCCGTAGCCAGTCTCTTTGCTCCGTCCGTCATTGTTTATTTTGCTGCCTAGGTAGTACAATTCCTTTATCTGTTTCGCGACCATCGATCCTGATATTAAGTTTCTCTATGCTCTCATTTCTGCTGCCCTCATTACCTTCGTCTTTCTTCGATTTATTCTCAATCCATACTCTGCACTCATTACACTGTTTATTCCGTTCAGCAGATTATGTAAATCTTCTTCACTTTCACTCAGGATAGCAATGTCATCATCGAATCGTATCATTGATATTCTTTCACCTTGTATTTTAATTCCACTCTTGAACCTTGCTTTTATTTCCATCATTGCTTCCTCGATGTACAGATTGAAGAGTAGGGACGAAAGGCTACAGCCTTGTCTAACACCCTTCTTAATACGAGCACTTCGTTCTTGATCGTCCACTCTTATTATTCCCTCTTGGTTGTTGTACATATTGTATATGACCCGTCTCTCCCTATAGCTTACCCCTACTTCTTTCAGCTTGCACCATTTTATATTGTCGAACGCTTTTTCCAGGTCGACAAATCCTATGAACGTGTCTTGATTATCCTTTAGTCTTGCTTCCGTTATTAACCGCAACGTAAGAATTGCCTCTCTCGTGCCTTTACTTTTCCTAAAGCCAAACTGATCGTCACCTAGCGCATCCACAATTTTCTTTTACGTACTTCTGTATATTGTACGCAACTTGGATGCATGAGCTGTTAAGCTGTTTGTGCGGTAATTCTCGAAGTTGTTAGCTCTTGCCGTCTTCGGAATTGTGTGGACGATGCTTTTCCGAAAGTCAGATGGTATGTCGCCAGACTCATACATTCTACACAACAACGTAAATAGTCGTTTTTTTCACTTCCCTCAATAATTTTAGAAATTTTGATGGACTGTTTTGTTTTGCCTTATTTGATGCAAAGTCCTCCAAAGCTCTTTTAAATTCTGATTGTAATAGCGGGTCCCGTACCTCTTCTAAATCGTCTCCTATTCCTTCTTTTATCACATCAAACAAATCTTCCCCCTCATATTGACTTTCAATGTAGTCTTTGCACATATCCGCTCTCTCCGCTGCATTCAGCAGTGGAATTCCCGTTGCACTCTTAATGTGGTCACCCTTGTTTTTAATGTCACCGAATGTTGTTTTGACTTTCCAGTATGCTGAGTCTGCCCTTCCAACAATCATTTATTTTTCGATGTAGTCTTAGCTTCCCTGCACTTCCCATAGGGAGTTATAAAGAATAGGTTACAATGGTCGAGTAGCACGTAAGCCACATATTTCCGAAGTCAGAGCTCAGCGACGCTTGAGATGCTGTAAAGAGTGACTCCACTGGACAGTGGATGACTGGAAACCAGTGATTTGGAGTGGGAAATCACACAATATCCTTTGGCAATAAAGTGGAAGAAGATTGACGGATGCTTCGAGACCATCTGGACAGGAAACAGTGAAGTACATATGAGTTAGTGTTATGGTATAGGAGTGTTTCTTGTGGTTAGGGTGTGGTCCTCTTATTGTGCTTAAGAAAACACTAAATTCGGGAGGATATCACTCGTTTTTCACTCCTATGTACTCCATACAATTCGGAGGCACTGATTTTATCAACCTTTCAATACACCTTATCATAGACTAGGCTTTTTAAGGCTGTGGTGTGAGAATATCAACATCCCTGAAACGGATGTTCTGCCCAGAGTGACAACCTGGAGCCAATGGAACACCTTTCGGATGCGTTAAGAGGTCGACTTGGCTCGAGACCACAGGGTCCAACATCAGTACCTTCTCTGGTTTCGGCCCTTGAGGAAGAATGGGATACCATTCCTCCGCAGACATTCCAATAGCTCACAGTACAGTTTAAGTCATCATAAACATGAGTGGTGGACAAACCCCATATTATTGTCCACTAATAGGTGTCCGGATACTTTTGATCAGATACTGTATATCTGACCCACTATGAACATTACTCATCACATAAACGTGCCTGTTTGGTATAAAATGTGGATCAGAATCACGTTTGATGTTGACATTACCTCGATGGTACTCCAATATCAACAATAAAATTAGACGGTTTACTGTTTCATTCACTCTCCTTCAGTTTTTTGTGTCCTTCTAAACGGGAAATCATAAAATTATTTTGGAGCTAAATTAGATAAATATACCAACGGAGTTACACTACTACTTGCAGGTGATGAAGTAATAGTGCAATAAAATGAAGATGAACTCCAGATAGTAGTACATCGGCTACACCAAACATGTACAAAATACCACACAAAAATCTCATTATATAACACGAAATTATTTGACTTTCCACGTACCCAGTACATCGAAAAAGAGTAGTTAAAAAGAAATAATTGAACGAGAGTCAAAGTTTAAATATCTGTGCTGCGACACGAATTGTGACAATGATAATGAACTAGATGAAAGGGTAAACAAACTTTAAGGAATATTCGAAAAAAATAGCAGACGAGGTAAGTACAAGACAGGAAAAGATGCGAAAATTAATCAAGAATGTTACCGCCACGAGACTCTGCATTCTTACACTACGTACCCCTACGTGGAGGAAATGTGGCACAGCGTTAAACGTCTGGCGAGCGTGCGCTTCAAAGAGGCTAATTTATTGAGTTAGCTAGCCATCCTACTGCGCTGCCCTGATGAGAAGTCTATTCTAACATTTGCTGTTGTTTGTCATCATATCAACACCTCCACCTCCGTCGTGTCAGCTTCGCACGACTACGAGAAGGAAAGCGCACCAGTCAACTGCCGGATTGAAATGGAAGTGCCGTATGGACTTGCATCGGCAGCTATCGAGGACACTTACAGCTTTGGACTGGATGTGGGTCGACGCAGCTACAGTTTCCCAGCAAGCGTCATCACAGAAGTGAACCACAGAGAGGCAAAAAGGAAAGTTCGGCCGCCTTTCGCAACAACAAGGTGCAGATCACAGATCATCAGAACGCACCGAGAGGTATGTAGATACGGGTGCAATGTCGTCACTTAAGAAAGGACTTAATTTCGCACCTCCGTCCGCGGGACATTCATATCTGTGATATGATAAGCGGCGTCGAACTGGCAATCCACAATATCCCAAACGAAACGGCGGATGAAACACGGCGTGAAACGAGCCGTATGCTCACGAAAGCAAAGGTACCAGCATCCAGCATGACCAGAACTGAGCACAATGTGCTGCGACCACTGTGCAATGATGAAAGCATTGTGATTCTTCCTGCTGGTAATGCAGCCGTACTTGCGGAATCAGGGACTATGGTACGCCCATCTGCGCTCTACTCGACGATGATACTTATTGGAAGCTCCTACGCTATCCAACATCGGGAATAATAAGAAAGACATATGAACTCCCCCAGCGCTGTCTGATTCAAATGACTCTAAGCAATATTGGACTTAACATCTGATGTCATTAGTCCGCTAGACGTAGAACTACTTAAACCTAACTAACCTAAGGACATCACACACATCCAAGCCCGAGGCAGGATTCGAACCTGTGACCGTAGCAGCAGCGCAGTTCCGGACTGAAGCGCCTAGAACCGCTCGGCCACAACGGCCGGTCCCCCAGCGCTCCTCGCTCAAAGACACTGTTGTCAAGGCGCTGCGAACATCATATTAAAAATTGAGCAGATTTTGTCAAATGAATTAACCGTCTTCGACTTAGTGAGTGTGACATTATGGTCAGTTTTGATGTTGTGGTGCTGTTAACGAATGTGTCTATTACAGACTGTTTGGACCTAGTAACCCAGTTCTTCGTAATTGAAGTGGTCGAGCTGTTTAGGCACACCCTTACGTCATGTTATTTTCTGTACAGCGGCCAATATTACGATCAGTCGGACGGCGTCGTAATGAAATGATAATTAATGGGTAGCCGATTAGCTGGAGCTATTGCAAACTTCTTTATGGAGAATTGTGAGGATATTGTCTTAGACAAGCGACATTATAGCCTAGCTATTTCTTTCGGTACGTTGATGACACGTTCGTCATTTAACCCCAAGGACGTGAGAAACTTAGCCAACGGCCCTGCCCCAGTGGTAACGCCGGTTCCCGTCAGGTCACCGAAGTTAAGAGCTGTCGAGTTGGGCTAGCACCTTGATGGGTGACCATCAGGTCTGCCGAGTTCTGGTGGCAACCGGGGTGCACTCAGCCTTTTTGAGGCAAACTGAGGAACTACTTGACTGAGGAGTAGCAGCTCTGGTCTCGTAAACTTACTACGTCCGAGATAGCGGTGCTGACCTCATGATCCTCCAGTGTCACATGTGGGCTGAGGATGCTACGGCGGCTTGTCGGTACTGC
This sequence comes from Schistocerca gregaria, assembly GCF_023897955.1. NCBI lineage: Eukaryota > Metazoa > Arthropoda > Insecta > Orthoptera > Acrididae > Schistocerca > Schistocerca gregaria. Next base: position 899,803,465 of record NC_064922.1, read on the forward strand.
TGGGCTTTCATGGCCTGTTCGGGCGGTGTTTAGTTTTAGTTTAGACGTGAGACAATTGACGACTTTTTGGAACACTTCAATGGCATTACAGTAACATCCAGTTTACCAGGGAGGTAGAAAAAGAAGATGTATTGCCCTTTATCGACGACCTCGTCCGGCGGAGACGAAATCGACGTCTTGGCAACAGCATCTATAGGAAACCCACCGACACCGATCTGCACTTGCACGCCAGCACTTATCATCACTCAGCGCATAAGTGCACCGTTTTACAAACATTGCTGCATCGCGAAAGAATGATATCAGACGCTGATAACCTGCCTCATGAGCTGAGCCACCTACGCAAGATCTTATGGAACAACGGCTGTATTGTCCATTAGGTAAACGAAGTGATTTCAAGCAAGACCACCGACGAGGAGAAGGAAAAGAAACTTGCATTTTTGGCGTTCTGTGGCTCCGTGTCGGCCAAGATAAGCCCAGAGACCAGTAAAAGACGCACCAGGTCTCAGAATACGTGGAGTCTACAAGATACCTTGCGAGTGTGGCCAGTCTTACGTCTGGCATACAGTACACACTGTGGAACAACACAGGAAGTATCACGAGAGTTGTTTTATCGCCTACACAAACCCGAGAAATCTGCTGTAGCTGACGATGCTTTAGAAAACGACCGCAGTATAAAATTTGACGAAAGATCGGTCATGGCTTCAAATGAGGAATCCCAGTCCATCAATTCTATTTGGATTGCTAAATTATGATTTTGATTTCTTTGGATCTGGTGTAAGGCACACAGCCCTAGAATTCGCTTTTGAGGGAAACAGTCAGGAAACAAAACTGGCATCAATGTCCCGAATATTTAGCAGTTTCCGACAGCCCAGGGGCGTCTAAGAATAATCGCTGGCAGTTGCGTTTTGATGCAGGAGATTATAGTATTTTGATGCATATTAACTCACTACGTTGTATGTTTAAAAAACCTTATATAATTTCGGTGCATATATTTTTTTGACAAACCCTTAATGTTGAACCGTGATTCTACGCAGTGCAATGCAGTATCAGAACGATGCAGGATAATCAGAAAAGTGAAAGCCGAACTGAAAACGAGAAATTCACCCACACATTCGTATCAGCTCACAAATCTGTACACGCATGAGCAAAAATTACTATGAGCACAATACAAAATACTGCTGCCGTGCAATGCAGCTGCATTGATGAAAGTATTTTTCGAAGCTGTGAAATTGAAATTAAAATACGTTTTATTTAAAATCCACTCGTACATGCATTAATCAACCGCACTGAAACCATATTTATCATCATCATACCATCGATCATGTGCCATCCGCTCCTAAGTAAAGGATCCCGTAGACGTTTCTGTACGTTACGATATTGAACTATTTGCATAATTTTAAACTCTTGGCTGTTTTCTGAAATCATCTACCAACTTTTCATTACTCATCAGTAGCTGCTATCGTTAAATAAATTTGCAGAGAGCAACAGGATAATAACTAGAGGGCAACAACACTTCAAATGCATCTAACTGATATGCATTCGGATCTGTTTTGATATTCAAAAATCAGACTAAATTCCTGAGTCATGCTTACGTAATTATATAATGGCTTTATTAACAGCAGCAACAATGCGACGTTATCCGCTAGTGTTGTAGTAGTTATTCCCTCGTCAAATGTGCATCCAATGGGTTTCTCCACATTATTCTCACACCAGTGTCTTCCCTGTATTCTAAGAACAACCAAACCGTTTTCTGACTGGTTGCCTGCTTTGAACCCTGCTGGAGGTTCAGAATCTGCAGTAACTACCAGCATACCTGCCAATGTCACACTCTATCTAATAACTACTAACTAAAAGAAAAGAAGAATTTGAAGTGGGAAACACATCGAAAACTTTTATTTATCCTTCTATTGCTGTCTTTGTAATACCGTCGTACGACTATTCTACCATAATGACATCATCAATGAGCAGGTCTACTGCTTTCGTAGCCATAAACTAGCTTAAAAGCAGATGTACACAACGCCAAGACTACCAAAGAACAGGCCATTCAACAGCAGCATTGATTCAATTGTAGGATCTACTCTAAGAGAGTGAGACAGGGTTGTAGCCTGTCCCCGATGTTATTCAATCTGTATATTGAGCAAGCAGTAAAGGAAGCAAAAGAAAAATTTGGAGTAGGTATTAAAATCCACGGAGAAGAAATAAAAACTTTGAGGTTCGCCGATGACATTGTAATTCTGTGAGAGGCAGCAAAGGACTTGGAAGAGCAGTTGAACGGAATGGACAGTGTCTTGAAAGGAGGATATAAGATGAACATCAACAAAAGCAAAACGAGGATAATGGAATGTGGTTTAATTACGTCGGGTGATGCTGAGGGAATTAGATTAGGAAATGAGACACTTAAAGTAGTAAAGGAATTTTGCTATTTGGGGAGCAAAATAACTGATGATGCTCGAAGTAGAGAGGATATAAAATGTAGACTGGCAATGGTAAGGAAAGCGTTTCTGAAGAAGAGAAATTTGTTAACATCGAGTATAGATTTAAGTGTCAAGAAGTCGTTTCTGAAAGTATTTGTATGGAGTGTAGCCATGTATGGAAGTGAAACATGGACGATAAATAATTTGGACAAGAAGAGAATAGAAGCTTTCTAAATGTGGTGCTACAGAAGAATGCTGAAGATTAGATGGGTAGATCACGTAACTAATTAGGAGGTATTGAATAGGACTGGGGAGAAGAGGAGTTTGTGGCACAACTTGACTAGAAGAAGGGATCGGTTGGTAGGACATGTTCTGAGGCATCAAGGGATCACAAATTTAGCATTTGAGGGCAGCGTGGAGGGTAAAAATCGTAGAGGGCTACCAAGAGATGAATACACTAAACAGATTCAGAAGGATGTAGGTTGCAGTAAGTACTGGGAGATGAAGACGCTTGCTCAGGATAGAGTAGCATGGAGAGCTGCATCAAACCAGTCTCAGGACTGAAGACCACAACAACAACAACTCTAGCACTGCGTCAAACGCCACAGTCATATATTTCTGTTCACTCATGTAAGAGGTCAAGACGAAATTGCGATATTGGCCACCGAGTTTGACTTGTGTAGTTATGATAATGGCTGGTATGGCGCTAGTTAGTATTTTAAATATATAACATTGTTAGTTTTACGTTTTCGTTCATTTCAAATGGTAATGACTGAAGTGATACAAATTCTGCACGTTTTGAACTGTACTTTTCTACAGCGGTGTTAGTTTCAAATTTCACTGCCTTGGAAAAAAAATTAATTTTTAGTCATTGCTGTGTGTTAGAAATAAATAATGTATTTTCTGTTCGAGCTGTAATTTTAAAATTCCGTCTAGTTATTAATCTTTTGTACTGTGAAATATGGTGTGTGCACGTTCTCATTCTGTTGTTATTCTTGAAGCCAGCGGTACGACTGCCAGTAATACCTGAAAACTATTATCCCCTACAATAACTGTTTCGAGTCACTCCTGATACGTGTGGTAGTAAGTGTGTATTGTTGACTACGCATGAGGTACATGTAAATGTGTAAGAAAATCTCATGGATGGTAAAACAAATACAAGCTTTAGGTATTAATGTAGACTATCACCTGAAGTGAGATTAACATACACAAGCAAAGAAAATGTCATCAGCAGACTGTGCCCTTAGAATACTGCCATCAGTGTGTCACAGTTAATGCCTTACGGTAACATACTATTAATGTATACACTCCGTCTTTACTTATGAAATCATTCTTTTGGTCTTACGTGCAAAATATTGACCTAGTCTTCAAACTACAGAAAAGGGCGATTAAAATAATAACTAAAGCAGCAAGCGAACTCCGTGTAATTATGTGCTTGAACAGATGAGGATTCTGACTGCATTGTTTAAGTACTTTTACCAATCTGTTATGAATATCAAGAAGAACATCAGCAATTATCTCACTAACGACGACATTCATGATCATGGAACATGAGCCAGAGTTAAATTTATATTTCCGAAGAATAAGGAACGGGAAACACTACACACAATTTCATACAAGGGAATAAAACTGTATAACAAATTGCCCAAGCAGTTTACATGGACAACTGAAATACAAATATTTAAAAAGCCAATAGAAGTATATCTCTTAAATAATTCATACTAAACAGTCAAAGATTATTAAATAATACAAACCAGAGTTTGGTAAAAAATAGACATTATTTAAAAATAAACAACTGTCTTTCTACAGCAGTCTGTAATAGTTTAGAGAGTCTACTGTAAAATCTTGTGCCTAGGATCTGATGGATAATTCTAACATTTTTACATTTTCTGGAGGTCAGCAACTCAGCCATTGTGCTAATTAACCTTTACAAACGACCCATGGGGACAATACGAAGAATTCAATAGAATTTCGGAAGTAACTTCAAGAATTTTACACCAACCTAAAGTGTGTGTTTGAGTGGACTGAAAGTGTGTGTGTGTGTGTGTGTGTGTGTGTGTGTGTGTGTTTGTGTAGGGGAGGGGGGGGTTGTGTGTGTAATATATATGTGTTTGTTTGTTGCGCCAGAACAATACGTCAGAGGACGCTAATAGTTTGAAAGTAATTAACCTTCGCAACCTAATGGAAACAAGCGTCAATGTTTAATGCAACAAGCGCCCTCATATTCCCTCCCAGCCCCCTCTGTGTAGCTACAGATGACGCGCGTCTGTCAACATCTGTACTGTAAATTCACTGCATGTGAGTGGTCTAGTTGTACTCTGCTGCATCAAAGCAGAATACGCAATTTCTAAGTCTGTTCACATACCTGCTGCCTTCTACAAATGTCCCGGCATAGAAGATACTGAGTATTGCAAAAATATGCAACTTAAGTAATACATCATAATAAAATGGTCGAAACACCTACTTTCTTCCTTCATAAACTGGTGTCCTGTCAGTTTGTTTGTATTTTCACTGTGATGTATGTAAGTGTGGTATCTTCCAGTTGCGTATTTTATAATTAGATGATGTTATTTAGCAGCTGGTTATAGAAAACACAGTTTTAGAGAGCCCTGATACCATAGTTCCAATTGATAAATATCGCATCCTTCGTCGAAAGTTCGTTCTGTAGTTAGTCTCTACTACGCCTAGTTTAAATGAAAATAAAACGCAATATTAGGCTGTTAACAGCATCCATTATATTTTCTAGCGTTAAACATGATGCATTATCTTTACTTTCCCCCACCTCTCACCCCCTCCCGACCTAAAATGGTGCTTGCTGGGGTGCAGCATTAATGAAAAACTTGTGAAAACGATAGGTGACGACAATACATTCTACGACCAACCAACAATATTTCCTCAGGTTGAAATAACGAAACGCTTTACGTATTTCAGACCTAGAAATACCGCGGCAACACCCAATAATCACCACAGAATAATTTACGTTTGGAAACATTTAATTTGAGGTTGCTTTCTGTTATGTACCAAGAACAGGCTAGATAATGGAATTAAATAAAATCTCCCAGTAGATGCCAGTAATTCAGACCTTCTGTTTATTTATGTATTTGCCTGATTAGCATAATGTTTTAGCTAACATGTTTTTTCTGCAGTAATAAGCCTGGTCAGGCTAGTTTTGATATGTCGATCAATTAGACCCGTTTCGAAATGTCATCTGTCTGTTCATCAAGTTATTTGTAACTGTTTACGCATGAAAATCGCATTGGGGTACTTAATTTAGAGCTCAAAATAATATTTTTGGCACCAGTTTGCTGTGTGTGTGTGTGTGTTTGTGTGTGTGAAATAACATTATAATACTTGAAGTCAGGAAGGAGTTTTTTTATGTTGCTGGAATATTTTGCAGACATTTTAGACATGGAAAAAACGTTGTGACACTTGGCAAGCACCTAGACCAATTTTGATATGGAAAATAATTAACTTGGCGATCTGCTGAGTCTTACATCATCTATGGTACATTAATTGGACTATGAACATTGCCATCTGTTGGCGATGATAAGCAACAGGAACAGAAATCAGCAGTTTTTTTTATATTGCCCTTTGTGCAATAGTAGTTGAAGTAAAATTCGTCTTTCGCAGTTGTATATAATAACACTGCATAAGTGGACACCGGTTTTCAACTATTTATGGCGAGTATGTTTCATACATGTTCTCATATTCCATAGTGGATGCTACATAGTTGTCAATGAAATTTACAGGCGCAGGATGGAAACTTACTGACGAGACATTCTAGTATTTGAAATAAGCAATTTTTTGTAGTGAAGAATAAAAACAGAAGTGGAAATACATTTTTAACTTGACACCATTTTACGCAATTCAGGCCAACGATGTGTGTGTGTGTGTGTGTGTGTGTGTGTGTGTGTGTGTGTGTGTGTGTGTGTGTGTGTGTGTGTGTGCGTGTGTATGTGTGCGTGCATTGCTGTACTGCTGACATAATTGATATGTGGGAATACTGAAAGTTACACATTTGTGTAATTTTGTGGATAAATTATTTCAAAAATGGAGTAGAAAGTCAGACTGTTTAACGTGTGTTCCGAGGCTATATTGCTATCGTTTGTTTCATTTTAATGGAGCGTAAAGTATAGGATCTGACTGGGGGAGAGGGGAAGGGTGGATAGGGGAGGAGGGAGGGGGTAGTCGAAATGGTGGTGGGTACAAAGCAGATCTGGGCTAGGGCATCCATCTAGGATTGTTAGAACTTTTCAAATTTTTTTGAAATTTAACTTCTTTAGAAACTTCCTGCATTTATGAATTACCCACCAGCCTAATCTTGAATTCTCAAATTTCCCACCAATCGCCATCAAGGATTTTTGAATTTCCTGCCACTACCAAAGACTGCATAGCTTCACCTGTAGCGCCAACAAGTGGTGAAAACTTGAACTTTGAGACAGAATACGTATAGTTATACATCTCATATCATTAGGCAGAGGCCGTGTCCTCTTCCCAACTATGCGCTCTCTCCTCTGAGTAAAACTGTCATTGCACTCTTAATGTTGCCACCTTTGGTTTTAATTTCACCAACGGTTGTTTTGTCTTCTCCATGTGCTATATCTGTCTTTATGACATCGATATCTTTTAGATTTTTTCACATTTTTCTCGCAGCTATGCTGCCTTAGCTTCACTGTAACTACAACTTATGTCATTATTGAGATGAAATGAATACAGTAAAGAAAAGTAATGTCTCTTTCATTACAAGTATGGAGAGGGAATCTGACTATTAGTTGATGTTAGTTTCAATATTATGTCACATGTTGTCTGTGTTATCTAAGGCAGCTTGTGGACCATGTGCCCTGGCATGGGTGCCATAGCGCCCAGCCTGGCAGGCACATGCCATAGCGCCCAGCCTGGCAGGCACATTTCCGCCACCATCATGCCACACTGTATTTAACACTTGGGGAGGGAAGAGAGAGAAACTGGGAATGAGCTATATTTAAATGGCAGTGCAGTCACACTACAAACAGCTTCGTTTTATATCTCATTTTTTCCAACAATATGGATCACACATAAAATAAATCTGCAGCGGTATTGATTTTTTTTTGGCATGCTGAAGACATAATATAATTTTTTTGTAGTACACACTGTCGGAATGCAGACAGATTTCACAGATTTTTGCATGTAATTGTAACTTGTTTAGTTTTTAATAAAAAAAAGATCTTTCAGACAAATATATAAATAGAAATATTGTAACCTCATTATGGAGACTTGGAAACTGTGCCTGGCAAAAGCCATGGAGACAACCTGCACAGTTTTGATGTAAAAGGATTTGTCGTTAAAACTGGGATTATCTTACAGTTCAGTTACAACTGCACGTGGGGAGGGGTGTGTAGAACTGAAATGGAAAACGCTCTCGAAAACAGCTCTATGTTTCTACTCTTTCAATTTGAACTCAACAATTAAATTACTACTGCACAGTACTGTAATATAATTTCATAGCAAATTTGCAGTACCTGCCTCTTATGCGACTGCATAATAATAGCTATTGAGGATTACCATCCCTCTTTCCTCTCATTCCCATTCATTTTTAAAGTCTTATGACGATAGATCGCTAGAATGCATCTTTTTGTGCAAACATCCTTTAGACCTGTGAACTTCCTTCATACCAAGAACAAATACCGAAGGGTAAATAGCGCTGACACCACGATTCTGCCGAACTGAAAAGTGCCACACCGCATTACTAAATGACAATGTCGCCCTGAGCCGAGTACTAACGAGGAGGAACGAGAAAAGACGACACAGCCCATGCCTTGGATCGCACGAGGCCTGCACGCTCGCCTGCAGTGTTGCCAACAGTTTAGTAAGCTCCTCACTAGTTTCAAGTGCAAAAACCACCAGAAAAAACCCTAACAAGAGTGCCCCTACTCTCACAATCGCTAAAATGTCCACTATAACTTCTTACATTTATTATGAAAGAAAACAATAAGTAGTGAAACGTCCCCTTTGAAAAATTATACACGACTCTTCTTAAAGTGACACACAATATTTTTAGCGCAAAGCAATCTGACTTTCAATAATCCCTACAAGAGAATGGCCCTGACTAACATTAACCTATATGTTTCACAAATCACTTACCTCACAAAAATCTTCGTTACTCGAAATACTGGAATGCAGCGAGCGCCACTACTGCCAGCTAACTAAAAGATTCGAACTACGGAAGTCACTAACTACTGATAGGCACAGTTAGCAAATGAAAGATTTTAATAGAGAACAAACAATGTATTTACCTTTATAGCCATAATATATATATATCAGTTCATGACACCAATTCTTACAAATTTCAAAACTCCGCCATCTCTCTCCCCACGTCCACCACTGCTGGCGGCTCACATCCAACTGCGCAACGCTACGCGCTGTTAGCATCCAGCTGCCGCTCCCCGACACTACAATGGCAGACAACAATGCAAACTAGCCACAGACTGCGCACAGCACAGCCAGTGATTTTTCATACAGAGCGCTATGTGGCGTTACCAATAAGAAAACCTAAACAGCCTACTTACAGTGGATAAGTAATTAGTCTGCTTTATTATTAAGTAATAATATATTCCCAATCATTGTATGAACCTACAATAAGTAAATCAGCAAGTCAAGGTCAGAACATACAAAAAGTTCTATAACAACAGCTAACTATTTGAATGAATTCGTCTTCTTCAGATGAATTATTTTTGTCTGTACATCATCATCGTGGTTTCAGATTGATAAGATTCTTTGGTACAGATTTATTTCACAACGTTTATCAGAATTCCATGTTCGTTGCAGCATTTTTCTTCCACCTCAAACCACAGCGTATTATCATTATAGAAGCTGAAAGATTTTCCTCTGCTTGTTTTTATTACCTTCATACTGCTAAATAGTCTCTCAACTTCAGCATCGGAATGCGGCATTATTAGGAGAGTAATCGCAAAAGCCGCTAATTCCTCACATCTGGATTCCCCTTCAGCATTTTTGAAATGTAATACTTCATTCCAAAATTATTTTTATATTTTTGGTCTCGTTCCAATTCACCAAGTGAATTTGTCACCACTGATCATGCACTGTTGCTGTAAATTCTACATTTTTATTGAACTTGTAAGTAGGCTGTTTAGGTTCTTTTATTGGTAACGCCGCGCCACGTAGCGCTCTGTATGAAAATCACTGGCTGTGCCGTGTGCAGTCTGTGGCTGGTTGGCATTGTTGTAATACTCGCCATTGCAGTGTTGGGCGGCTAGATGTTAACAGCGCGTAGCGTTGCGCAGTTGGAGGTGAGCCGCCAGCAGTGGTGGACGTGGGGAGAGAGATGGCGGAGTTTTGAAATTTGTAAGAATTGGTGTCATGAACTGATATATATATATATATATATATATATATATATATATATATATATATATATATATATATAATGACTATAAAGGTAAATACATTGTTTGTTCCCTATTAAAATCTTTCATTTGCTAACTGTGCCTATCAGTAGTTAGTGACTTCCGTAGTTTGAATCTTTTAGTTAGCTGGCAGTAGCGGCGCTCGCTGTATTGCAGTAGTTCGAGTAACGAAGATTTTTGGTGAGGTAAGTGATTTGTGAAAGGTATAGGTTAATGTTAGTCAGGGCCATTCGTCGTAGAGATTTTTGAAAGTCAGATTGCGTTGTGCTAAAAACTATTGTGTGTCAGTTTAAGCACATTCGTGTATAATTGTTCAAAGAGGACGTTTCACATAGACCAGTCTTGTATAATTTTTCCAAGGGGACGTTTCATATGGCGACCCTGCCAGGATACCTCACTGGAATCTTCTGATTTTTTCTAGTAGTTTGTGTAGCTAGTGTAGCCTTTGTTTATTGCTAGCACGTTATCATAGAGAGAATTTCCTTTGTAGTTGCAGTCTTTCATTGTTGTACAGTAAAACAGTTGTGGCATGCATGTAGATTTGCACCAAGTATTTCGCAGCTTCGCTTGCAATTAACTAGATATTATTTTCAGTGCTATGTTAATTTGTTCTCTTATTTTTGCTCTTCAAATTGTGCTTTTATGTGTTATCGTGTGAAATATTGTGACAATAATGGCGTGTGAAAAACGTAACACTAGGCTCCAAAGTAAACTGAGAAATAATAGTGACGACGAGCGTCGCTTATCAGCACCACTGTGTAGTGAATTAACAGACATTCGAAGTAGTAATTTGGTAATTGTGCATAGGGAAATGGAGCGGGCGGCAAATAATGGTGTAGACAATGAAACAAGTAGTGAACAGGGAACAATTATCGATCGATCAGTCGGCAACAGCTCGCTTCAGGAATCCGAAATTACAGAACACAATATTGCAAATACTGTAGACTTAGGTTATGGGTCTTCACCGTTTTCTCAAATGAGTCAAGACACATTTTCTGCCTGTCAAAATGTAAATGTTGCCGGTGAAAATGCGCTGCCATTATATCAGTTATACACTCATGCTCATTAATTATGGATAATTGCAGAATGTGGTCCCACACAACGTGGCACTAACCAAAACTGGCGCTAATAGCATAGGCACATAGGGAACATATACGACACAGACCTGTAAGCCCACAGTATTGGTGATAAGTTGAGAAAACCGTCTCGAAACACATATGCTACAAAACGCCACTGTTGCCTGCGCATGTACCCCAAATTCAATATGGGATGTGACCACCTTGCACACGTACACAGACTACACAACGGGTTGGCATACTCTGGATCAGATGGTCGAGCAGCTGTTGGGGTATAGCCTCCCATTCTTGAACCAGCGCCTGTCGGAACTCCTGAAGTGTCGTAGGGGTTTGAAGAAATGCAGCGATACGTCGGTGGAGAGAATCCCAGACATGCTCGATGGGGTTTAGGTCTGGAGAACAGGCAGGCCACTCCATTCGCCTGATATCTTCTGTTTAAAGGTACTCCTCCACGATGGAAGCTCGGTGGGGCTGTGCATTATTATCCATCAGGATGAAGGTGGGACCCACTACACCTGAAAAGGCGGAAATGCTGGTGCAAAATGATGTCCCAATATGTCTTCTTCGATCGAAGAAATCACGAATATTTTGAGTAAAAATATTAACTTTATTTGCAGGTAACGTAACTTTGCTGACAAGCATATCTATCAGGTTGGTGAACTCATCAAAGAGTTTGGCGTGATCTGTGTCTTTTGACTCTAATATTTTATTGACTCTGTTTATTCCAATTAATATTGGATATAAAACTGAAATATACGAGTAATTAAGCTCGTTCGCATACGCAGCGTTCAACAACTCTACCATGTGACATCTTTTGCGCACTTTACCTACGGAAAAATGTGATTTTTTCTCTAACCTTTGCGTGTATATTCTTGACAGAGTGAATTCTAATGATGACCACGTTGTCTGGCACGCTTGAACTGTTTTTAACGGTTTCTGTCCATCTTTTATGGTTTTATGTAGCTCCTTATAAAGCGATTGTCTGGAATCATATGCCTCTTTAGTTAAAAACTCCAAATTTCTCAGTAAAAATTCTTTTGCAGCAGCTGAAACACGGCAGTTACGAGGAATGGCACATGCAACGTACTAATATCAGGTGCGGTACCTCTTCTTTCAATTTCGTGAATACTCCATTATTTACTCAAATCATGACAGACACATTATCGTACCAATGCCCATTAAATTTTCAAGTGTCAAATCGAATCATGGAAGTGTCTTCTTTATAGCAGAAACAATACCTTCAGCACTACACTCGTGCAGTTCAGCAAGGTCAAGGTATGTAGATACTATTTTTTGGTGTAATTTACTGTAATAAACTATAACCAATCATAAGTATTTACATACAGCAATATCAGTAGATTCATCAGTTAATAAGCTAAATGGTTGATCTTTGCAACCTTGTTTTAGAACGTCAGTGAAATGCGGTGCTAATACGTTTTTTATAACTGAGGTGCACTTAGTTCAGTGCAGCTGAACTTTCTCGTCTTTTCCATGACTGTGATTAATTACCTCTCCCAAATGGTCGACTACACGTATATCAGTATGCATGGCTGTGAATAACGCAAGTCTTGCTCCTGTCTTTTTTTATTCCCAATGAGCTCTGATTTAACGAAATTTTAGGCTGCATAGTTACAAACTGCAACAATTTGCTTAATCAAAGAGTGATCAAAGACGTAAAACCGATCAATGAATGACTAATCAGTTAAAAAAAAGATTGCAGACCATTTTATTTTGTAGATGCTTCTTTGACCTCCCATGAGACTTCAAATCGCCATATTGACTCCTTGAAACTGTACCACAAAATTTGTACTTCGCTAACTTATCCGCAGTACTTTCAATAACTTGAAGCCAGTGTTTTAAATGTGTGTCTTGAAGCCAAACTTTTGCGTATCTTGTGGTTTTGGCATAGTTATACACGTACAAAGTTGTGAAATGATACCATAGACTGAGAATCACAGTTGTATAGTGCACACCACGAACGACAACAGTTGAGTTCCTTTTTCTGCGCATGACGCACCCTGCATGACCCAACAAGCGCTCAGTAGTTATCCGAAGCAACAATGGAATAAGAGAGTGCCCATTGTTTGAAACAAGTTGTTACACTTCCTGCACCTGCTCAAGCCCTTTTCGCTCGAAAATGAACTATAGTTAGGTTCTACTAAATACTGTTCATTCTACAGAGAATCCCTGCATCTAATCTATCATGTCTGATGGTTCGCTTGGTGTGAGACTAATGCATCAGTGTAAAAATTAAATACTCCTGCAATCAAATAAAGTAGAAATAACATATTTCGAAACATAAGCAGCTTAGTGGTTGAGAGCGTATTTTCAGAGCAGAAACTAAATTCTACTAAACCACTATAAAATCCACCACCCTCTAGAAGCAATATTTCTCCACTAAAAGGAGGGTAGAAACCACCAGTTTCAGTGGAAAATCCACCAATTTGGCAATACTACTCTCCCACTTGAATTATGCCGTGCCGTGGCCGACCCTGAAACCCTGATGCATTATTCAAACCGAAAACATGTAACACTTGTGCACGATATGAAGTTCAAAAAAGTCTGCAATTAGTGTCGTCTAAACACTTATTTACACTGTAACACCTCACCTGTCACTTATCTGGTTTTCGCGTGTGTTCTCCCCAGCTAATATTGGATGAATGAATTAATGAGCATATGGCATTGCTGGCCTGGAGACCCCTCGTGGGGCGGTTCGGCCGCCGCTCCACAAATTTTTTAACACTACTATAGCGATTTGCGAGTGAATGAGGATGACATGATGATGAAGGACACACAACACCCAATCATCTCGAGGCAGAGAAAATCCCCGACTCCGCCAGGAATCAAACCTGGGACCCCGTGCATGGGAAACAAGAACACTACTGCAAGACCACAAGCCGCGGAAAATATCAGATAACGCAAAGAAAGTAATAATGCTCTGTGACTCCTGATTGAACTGCGGTGGCAGTGTTGACATTAATTGATTCAGAATTGATACATTTTTATTGAAAATGGCTGCACATTGATGTTATATTCAGCTATTGGACACCAGATGCAAATGTTGAACATAAAATTAATCAAGAAAGTGACTTGGGATTTCAACAACTTGATTGAAAACAGATGCAGTCGATTAGCACAAATTTATTTTATCTCACGACCTTCAGTCATCACATTACATGACTCTCCTAACAGGCAGTGGGAATAAATTGCGTTTATGTGGAGTAAAGCGTGATAAATCAAAATTAATTGATATCGACAGACCGAGGCGTAATGCAAAATGCGAGAAAAATTCTACAATACACGGCCCATGGAACCCTCATGGAAACTTCACCGACGTGATCCAACAAATTAATCAGTGGCCTAACTCAAGCCGGAGCAGGTGCAAGCTCAATCGTTCCGTTTGCTAAGTCCTAAACTGCAGAGATGCACACTCTCTCTCAGGCAAGCTGAGTAAAGAGCGCCATGTCCGCACTCTAGGCAAGCTGGGAACGGAAAACCTCTATGGAGACTTCTGCCAGTCTGCTCTTCACCTCTGTTTCCCCTCCAGCAAAATGACTTATGACAATTGCAGTGGAAGTCACATTAATTACGTGCTGCTTCCCAGTGCTGACCAATGCCTGCTCTGTGAAGTGAACAAATTCCCACAAAATTTCCCTTCCTTTCTTCCCAGGCCACCCATCAAGGTTACCATCTGCATAAAACACCAATTTTTCCGAAATTCTGACTCCCAGGACAGTACTTCAAATTCCTTGGTCCTATGTTCCCATCGGAGGCTTGTGTATTTGATTCTGTCGCTCTTCACCTGATTGACTTCAGACTCTGCGGACCGTGAATTCAGCGTGAAGTTGCTATAGTTATGAACATGCATTTTTTGGACTCTGTTGACTGCTCCACCATAGCTTTGCGCGGCTTTCTCGCATGTTTATCTGAAAACGAGACGACACACATTTATCAACAAGCATACAAGTTCTCCATCTGCTTCCTGGTACACCAGCATGGAGTCAACCACCCACTCACTGTCACTCATCTTAAAAGGAGCTGGAGGCCGCGCCCAGTTACCACTTTTTGAGAGCTTGAGGCACCCTAAGTTGCCTATTGTCGCTTTCCTTTACTGCTCCCCAGCTGCATGCTTCCACCCGGCCATGGTCAACTCTGAATACTTCCCTGGGATAAACTAGCCTCCAATAAATCGATGCATTTTCACAAAGTTTTCATGTCACGTAAATTACTTTAAAACCATCACACAACATTAATTATTCCAATACGTCCATACTATACTCTCTACAAGATGCATTGTGTCTTGGCAGTCATTTTTGTTCAGCCCTACTGTTTGCTGAACGTGAGTTCGATGATCTTTAATGACTTCATGTAAGGGGCATAGTTCTTGCCACCTTACACCACACTTGATGTTCCTACCTGTAACTCTTACACATTTCCACCCTTTACCTGAGACAGTTCTTAGTGTAGTGTCTCATATCATCATTGTAACATCGCCAAGCAAGCGATGTGTCATAATGATGAATCTTGTAATTCAGTTTGTAATTTACACGTATTGTTCATTTTAACTGAAGGCCATTGTTCAGTGTATTGGGAGTCCCTCACACAATGCTGTTTCTGTCTGCTATTAAACCATATCTTTTATATCTTTTATTCAATGATTGAATTAGTTTTACGTATGAAGAGCAGTGCAAAAAGCTCAAAAAATTTAACCTGAAACTGCCAGCAATAACTGAGTGGACTGGTACTTTGGAAATTTGTGGTAAGGTCTTATGGGACCAAACTGCTGAGGTCATCGATCCCTAATCTTGCGCATTAGTTAAACTAACTTACGCTAAGGACAGCACACACACACCCATGCCCGAGGGAGGACTCGAACCTCTGACTGGTCGACAAGGCGCCTAAGACCGCGCTGCTACCCAGCGCGGTGGACTGGTACTGTTATATATATCAAACTATAGAACTTCATTTACGAAATATGTATTTCGAATAAAATTTTGTGAGGGCAATAACAAGAAATTCACATTTCAGTATTCATCTCTTAAATAATCATAGTATTTCCTGCTTCCACTGATATTGCGCGAGAACTTTAAAAGGATGTTTAAAAAATGTGAAGAAAAATGATGCAGTGCTTTCACATCAGGTGTGGTAGGATTGGCTGATGAGTGTGAATGGAAACCTATAGCGAACATTTTAATCAAGTGGTGACAATTCAGTAAACATAAAAAATTATTTTAAGAAAAGACATAAAATTTCGCGAAAATTTTTTATCTATGAGAAAGCGCATATTGCATTATACTAGAACGAAATTTCGGTTAAAGAAATAAGGAGGTTTATTAGTTATCCATCGAGTGCTTGCTGTCGATCTTTGAACGAATAGTGAGATAAAAAGAATTGCGCCACAGACTACTAGGGCCACCATTGCTTCTGATATTCGTTGAAACAACAGCTGCATTATAGGCGCTCTCCCTACAAAATAGGTGCGTCTGCCTCTATTTTACAGAAATGAGTCACAGGTCACCAATGGCCGGCTTGCGCTCGCTAACCAACAAAGCAGTCCAGTTTCCTCCAACATGGCGGCCTTCCCCGCCAGACAGTTGGAGCCGTTATTTGTTTTAAGGCCGACACGTGCCGCGGCAGTTTGCGCGCTCGTTCCGGCAGCAGTTTGTCTTTTATTTCGCACTGTAAAGGCTGCGACAGATGCTTACGAGCTAGCGCAATATTACTTCCAAATCGCCCGCTTCTCTTAAATGCTCGCTGCGAAACAAAAATAGCTACTTCTTGGTGTCTGTGCACAGTTTAATAACCGTAGCCAGGTTTTCCTTTTTACACGTTTCTTGAAACTGCAGGGAGAACAACGACAATGAATGTTTCTACTGAAATTGCAGATTGCGTCTACAAGATTTAAACTGCTGTAAGATTCCTGTTCTTTTATTAAAAAATTAACGTTATATGCAAGTATTGCTTCGTTGTGCTTAAAAACTCAAAATTGTTTTTAATGTTTCTTGGTCATTTTAGTTTTACCACACACAGTTTCTGCTACATCTAAATCTACATGGATACTCTACAAATCACATTAAAGTGCCTGGCAGAGGGTTCATCGACCCACCTTCACAATTCTCTATTATTCCAATCTCGTATATCGCGCGGAAAGAATAAACACATATATATTTCCTTACGAGCACTGATTTCCCTTATTTTATCTTGATGATCGTTCCTTCCTATGTAGGTCGGCGTCAACAAAATATTTTCGCATTCAGAGGAGAAAGTTGTTGATTGGAATTTCGTGAGAAGATTCCGTCGCGACGAAAAACGCCTTTCTTTTAATGATGCCCAGCCGAATCCTGTATCATTTCAATGACACTCTCTTCCGTATTTCGCAATAATACAAAATGTGCTGCCCTTCTTTGAACTTTTTCGATGTGCTCCGTCAGTCCTATCTGGCAAGGATCCCACACCGTGCAGCAGTATTCAAAAAGAGGACGGACAAGCGTAGAGCAGGCAGTCTCCTTAATAGGTCTGTCACATTTTCTAAGTGTTCTGATAATAAATTGCAGTCTCTGCTTATCCTTCCACATAACATTTTCTATGCGTTCCTTCCAATTTACCTTATTCATAATTGTAATTCCTAGGTATATAGCTGATTTTGCGGCCTTTAGATTTGACTGATTTTTCGTGTAACTGAAGTTTAACGAATTTCTTTTAGCACTGATGTGCATGACCTCACAGTTTTCGTTGATTACGGTCAATTGCCAATTTTCACACCATTCAGATATCTTTTCTGAATCCTTTTGCAATTTGTTTTGATCTTCTGATGACTTTATGAGTCGATAAACGACGGCGTCATCTGCAAACAACCGAAAGCGGCTTCTCGGATTGTCTCCCAAATCGTTTATATACTCGTAGATAAAGAACAGTAAAGGGCTTATGATCCTATCTTGGTGAACGCCAGAAATCACTTCTGTTTCGTTCGATGACTTTCGGTCAATTACTACGAGTTGTGACCTCTCTGACAGGAAATCACAAATCCAGTCACATAACTGAGACGATAGTCCATAAGCACCCAATTTCACTACGAGCTGCTCGTGCGATACAGTGTCAAAAGCCTGCCGGAAATCCAGAAATACGGAATCGATCTGAAATCCCTTGTCAGTAGCACTTAACACTTCATGTGAGCCAGCCAGGGTGGCCGAGCGGTTCTAGGCGCTACAGTCTGGAACCGCGCGACCGCTACGGTGGCAGGTTCGAATCCTGCCTCGGTCATTGATCTGTGTGATCTCCTTAGGTTAGTTAGGTTTAAGTAGTTCTAAGTTCTAGGGGACTGGTGACCTTAGAAGTTAAGTCCCATAGCGCTTAGAGCCATTTTTGAACTTCATGTGAATACAGAGCTAGTTGTGTTTTACAGGGACGATGTTGCCTAAACCCATGTTGACTGTGTGCCAATAGGCCGTTTTCTTCGAGGTAATTCATAATGTTCGAACACAATATATGTTCTAAAATTCCGCTGCATATCGACGTTAACGATATGGGCCTGTAATTTAGTGGATTAGTCCTACTACCTTTCTTGAATATTGGTGTGACCTGTGCAACTTTCCAGACTTCGGGTACGGATCTTTTGTCGAACGAACGGTTGCATATGATTATTAAGTATGTAGCTAATGCAACGACATACTCCGAAAGTAACCTAATTGGTATTCAGGCTGGACCAGAAGACTTGCTTTTATTAAGTGATTTAAGTTGCTTCACTACTCCGAGGATATTTACTTGTAGGTTACTCGTGTTGTCAGCTGTTCTCGATTCGAATTCTGGAATATTTACTTCCTGCTTTGGCAGCACTGTCTTCGATAGAATCTCTATTGCTATCGTGCAGAGAAGGCATTGATTGTTTCTTGCCGCTAACTACTTCAAGTACGACCATAATTTCTTCGGATTTTCTGCCAGGTTTCGAGACCAATCTTCGGTGGTGCACAGACATTTAATGGAGACGCATTATCTTCGTTACATGATCCTGGCAGAGGTTCGAGTCCTACCTCGGGCATGGGTGTGTGTGTTTGTCCTTAGGACAATTTAGGTTAAGTAGTGTGTAAGCTTAGGGACTGATGACCTTAGAAGTTAAGTCCCATAAGATTTCACACACATTTGAACATTTTTCTTCGTTACAGTATTTTCTACTGACACATTCTTATGTCTAACCGTCGAACAGTCGAAGACCAAGCGCATTTACACTGGTTCTTTAACACAGTAATTTTTGAGAGATTACATTGTTCCTAATGCATCTGCATTAATTGCCCGTATCCAACTAGAACGAACAAGGAGAGCCTAAACCGATATGGTGTTGACGAAAAAGTACATAAAAGTCAATAACAGTGACAAGTTTTCCATTTATGCATCCCATTTCCCAGTCTAAGACCATTCTCCCACTCCCAGAGTTACAGACCCATTTATCCATATTAGGGCTCATCTCTCAATCCTTGCTTCTCACACAGCTTGCACTGGGAACAGGACTGACTTGCTGGATGCGTTATTACCGTTATCGTCAACGTTATTGGAACAGTCACCATCACCGTTAATGTCTTACCACCATCCATGCCATCTCCATCAAACCATCAATGGGAATAATTTTTATTGTATTTTAAACCTAGTATTCTAACATTTACAAGCAGAAATGCTGTGTTATGTACAGGGAGCCCTTAATTAAAGTTCCAATTTCAAAACGCTGTAGAAAGAGAACCGCTGGTCAAAATGATGTCAGATTTGAACAGCATATTATTGTCGCAAGGGGCAACGTCAAGGGGAAAAGTTAACAAAACTTTGACCAACAGATGGTGTTGTAAGCGTCAGAATACGCCCACAAATAGACGCGCGGTACAGGCCATGAAGGATCGCGCGCTGTTGGTAAAGCACTTCTACAAGAATGGTGACTGTGCGTCAATAGCCCTGCAGAAGTTTCGGACACTCACTGATATGAGAAAAAAGGCATTGGTCCGATGTCCGCTAAGTGTGTGGATTACAACTTTCGAAAAGACAGGTTCTTTTGAAATGCAGTGTGGCAGAAGGAGGAAAGTAGATGATATGACGTCTGCCGAGGATGTGGCCACAACATGACAATAGCCGTCAGGCAATGGTGTGCAAACATGCCGTGCACGAACGAAGAATTGCCACACCGTTATGAATGAAATGCGTTTGGGTGTCAAGAGAGCAATGCGTGATGCATTTAATGACTACCGCAGCAGAATATTGTCAAATAATCTTCCAAAAAACCCAAAGAAATTCTGGTCGTATGTAAAGGCTGTTAGTGGCGCCAAAGTCCCTAGCGAATGAGACAGGAACTGAAATTGACAGTAGCAAAGCTATAGCTGAAATGGTTAACTCCGTCTTCTAACGTTCCTTTACAAAGGAAAACCTAGGAGAAATTAATACTCATACCACTGAAAAGATGAATAAAATAAGTGTTACTGTCAGTGGTGTTGAGAAACAGCCGAAATCGTTGAAATTGAACAAAGCTCCAAGGCGCGATGGAATTGCTGTCAGATTCTATACTACATTTGCTGCTGAGTTAACACATTTTCAAACTGTAACCTATCGTAGATCCCTCGAACAAAAATCCGTGCCCAGTTCCTGGAAGAAGAGCACAGGGTAATCATTCTTCACAGGCTCCATACTTAAATGGAACGGGAAGGAATCATAATAACTGATACAATGGCATGTATCATCTGCCATGCACCTCAGTGTGGTTTGCAGAGTGTAGAGGTAGACGCACATGTAGACATGCCTGCAAAAAAGCTGCATAAAATCCTGCGAAACATCCTGCATTGCTATCCACAGAAAGTCATCCATATTCAGGAGTTGCTTCCTGCTGACGTGCCAGCAAGACAGACGTTCACTCGGGAATTTCTTGTTCGTATGGATGTGGACGAAGAATGACCACGAAACATTCTCTTAACAGATTAAGTCCATTTTCATCTCCAAGGATATGTTAGCACCCAGAATTGCAGAATATGTTGTTGTTGTTTTGGTCTTCAGTCCTGAGACTGGTTTGATGCAGCTCTCCATGCTACTCTACCCTGTACAAGCTTCTTCATCTCCCAGTACTTGCTGCAACCTACATCCTTCTGAATCAGAAAATGGGCAACGGGAAATCTGGACGCACGTCACCCAGTACCACTTCATTCTGGAAAGGTGATTGCATAGTGCAGGTTGACCGCGTCGTTTATTGTAGGGTCGTATTTTTCTGAGGAGATAAGTCGTGTGGTTCCTGTCACCTGTATTTTTACTGGTGAACGCTATCAGAGTCTTTTGTACACCAGATCATTCCAACCGTTCAATAGCGTGAATGTATAATTCGTAATTTCCCTACAGCCTGGCTGTCCAGATCATCTGATCTTAATCCGTGTGGCTTCTGGCGGAAGATTATTCTGAAAGACGACGTGTTCAGTGCCCCAGTGACAAACGTAGCTGATTTCAAGGCACGCACTGCGCAACGCATTCTGAATGTGGCTCCCGAGGAACTCCCAACTTTTGTGGAACATGCTGTTTCTCGATTTCACCGCCACGCGGGGTAGACGGGCGGTCTAGGGCGCCTTGCCACGGTTCGCGCGTCTACCCTCGCCGGAGGTTCGAGTCCACCGTCGGGCATGGGCGTGTGTGTTGTCTTTAGCGTAAGTTAGTTTAAGTTCGATTAAGTAGTGTGTACGTGTAGGGACCGATGACCTCAGCAATTTGGTCCCATAGTATCTTACGACAAATTTCCAAAACATTTTTTTCAACTTGTGGCAGAAAACGGTGGGCTGCATACTGCGCCAGGCTCACGATAATTAGAAATCGATGTTATGTTGCTTTATATGCAGTTTTTGGCACCAGGACAATTGAAAACCTATGTCATTTTATTTCTCGTTGCGGGTTTTGGCCTCAGAACAATTAAGAACCGATTTTTCCGATCCGAGGTGTTACTATCTTGCCATGAAGGATGGATTTACCTAACTTACTATAAACAGGCATAGGACTACAGTGAATGTCGCCGAATTCGAACGTGGGTTCTCTGCTGGGCAGGAGGAAAGGGATGGTGCGGGTGTGTCCACGGATGGCTCCTGATGACAGAACAACATTTATTGATGAACTGCAATACATTGTTTGTTGCCCCTCTGGGCGAGGTTTGCTTCCACTCGTAATGTTCCAGGTGGCGACGAAGGTGGCCGGCGGATACTCACTCGTGCACTCACTGCTACGGCTGTAACTTCACTGGTGTAAAAGGACTCCACAGCCTCGGCAGCGGAGCTGGGGCTCCGTGAGTCGTGACGCAGCCGCTGGAACCACCGTCGCGGAACTCCGTTGTGGTTTTGGCAGCGGCGGCAGTGGTTCAGGTCAGTGCCCTGCCTCAGGGACCATCCCCAGCCGCGGCTTTTTGGCGTCGATGGGCCAGGGTCCCCAGCTCTGTTCCCGGTCACAGTGTTTTGGAAGCAGCACCCAGGATGATGGCGACAGTACGTTACCACAATGGACTCCAGGCGATGACTCCCATGTCAGGTGAATGCCTGCTGACGGCGTCCAACGACAGTGACTGCGATGATTACAGCGCTGGCGTCACTCTGGCGCCTCCTAGCCGACGACCTGCATTGTCACGGTGGCTGCGGCGACAGTGACAACTCTGAACTGGTGGCGGCGCTATAGGACTCAAGCTCTGCATCACTCCAACTCCTCACGACAGTCGCTCATAACAAGCTGGCTGCCGCTCTTTAAATACGACTCTCTGCCACTATTGTTCGCTATTTTTCCTCTCCAGAGATTCGGTGAAATATTCTGGCACAAAAGACCCGATTGCCATCCTCGATGTTGATATCCTGTATTGTAGTGAGCTGCTTCTTGTCACATCCTCCGCTGGTCAGTGACACAGTGTCCTCCTTCGTGTTGACGCTTCGCTGACCCACGTGGGTCACGGTACCATGCCTCTGAGCTGCGCAACAGAACGTAACACTCATAGGACTTCTGGCTCCTAATAATCCTTTACATTTCAACTAACTTCATCACTATAAAACTAACTTCATAACTATAAACCTACGCTTAAGTAGCTTGATCGCTCTAACCATTTGACTCTCTACATAACAGTGCCACATCTGTAGACTGTGGAATTCTTGCAATTATCCATGGTGAACAGTGAGCGTGGTGTAATGAACAACTCAAACTATTGAGATCATATTGCGATTCATTTGGCATTTGTAAATTTTGTTTTTGTTCCAAGACCCTTCTCCCTGTGCCAATAATATGCTATTCAAACTTGACGTTATTCTGAACAGTGGTTATTTTTCTACAGCGTTTTTAAAGTGAAACTTTAACTATGGATACCCTGTATATACGCTAACACCATCCGGATGAAGAGGAAAAACATTGTTGATGTCAGCCTCCTCTCCGTCCCCACTGTGTGTCCATGTGGGGGGGGGGGGGGGGTGGAGGGCGCGGAATGGGTGCTGCGATGAAATGATTAATAAAGAAAGACAAAAGACCGGTTATCTTTATTTCATTCATTTTAATTCTACAGTTAATCTGATTCGTCCTTTCATTATGGATAAAACATTCATAATGTTTTCAGTAGGAGAGCGTGATACGACCGTACATCCTGCCATGATTTATTTGTTTCTGTAGCTGACAAAGACTCAAGACTTCGATGTGGAACCTACACGGAAGCGGTAAACAAAGCCGCACGCCCTGAGTGACGTCACCTGGGCTGGAAGCGAATAGCTGCCGGACAGGAGCCCGGGACAATGATCCAGGTTCCGCAATTCTATCTGCAAGCATCGCAGGAGAGCTTCTGTAAAGTTTGGAAGGTAGGAGACGAGGTGCTGGCAGAAGTAAAGCTGTGACGACGGGACGTGGGTCGTGCCTGGGTAGCTCAGTTGGTAGAGCACTTGCCCGCGAAAGGCAAAGGTCCCGAGTTCGAGTCTCGGTCCGGCATACAGTTTTAATCTGCCAGGACGTTTCAATTCCATCTGTAGCGTCATACGCACTACCACAGCCACGGCAACATACTCCTCCCACCTCCGCCCCCCTTTGCTGCTGCTGTGAATTCATGAGGCAAGTAGAGAACTGTCGTATGGAAGTCAAGCACTCCTCTTACCCTAAAGTGCAAGTAAAGTCATCAGATAAAATGCAATAGGCGATTTGGCGTAGTGATAGGTTGTTACTACAACGGACCTTAGTTTTAGGTCTCTCATTATTTTCTTCATGTGGAATTTCCATATAAAGGAAGAGTAAATACAGTTACGTGATCTGTAAACACGAGTTATTTGAATCAGAAATTCTAAAACCCAGCATGAAGAATGAAATTTATCTGGAGTTTTCTGCATTTCCTTACAGATGTCTCTGTTTTACAGCACTTTAAACCACAATTAGGGACTTATGTTCATACTGCAATGTTGGAACAAAACCAATTCGCTCAAGTAGAAAAATTCTCTCTAGGACATGCTATGCCAGAGTATAATCTGTTCACAAATCGTCTAGGGCATTTAACTGGAAGTAATAAAACGATTTAAACTATGTATACAAGATTGTAGTGTTTATCAGTATGTAACTTCGTAATATCAGCCGGTATCTGATGTGGCGGTATGTTGGTACAACTGTAAATTGTACGTGATTTGTCACTAAGCAGAGACACTGAGAAACGAAAACTGTGGCACTCAGTACGGTCTCTCTCCTTTCTTCAGTAGCAATTATTTCTCTTAAGTTTTCTTAATATTTGTATTCAAGACAACACTGTACTTGGGGTATATTTTGGAAGGCGACAGGCAAGTTACCGCCCTGGCAGCTATCACTTTAACTAGTAAACGTTACACTTGACTACCTGCCCCATGCGTCTGCTAAACTGATCTTGCCTTTTAACTGTGTTTGTTGTTGATAGCCTCCTTTGGAGGTTATCACAGTTATCAGAAACTAAATGAATTTGAATGCTGAAATAGTGTTGATGAAATGATAGCCCTGCCATTATTTTTGTCAGTAGTTGATGGGTGGTTAATATATCAATACTAGACTGTTTCATATGATAGTATACCATACGTTTATTGATTAAAAATTGGGTAGCAATATACATTAAGGGTGATGAAACATGATCTGACTGCAGCACAAATATACATCGAACAGTTAACAATCCTGTATGGTGGCTGGTTGCAAAGACTGAGCTCCGTCTGATTGATTTTCTCTGGATCAAAATATGGATAATTCCATCCGATATTATCTAACACGAAACAGAGCTTGTTGGATGTATTCTACGCAGAATCTGTAGTACGCTGGTGCAATTGAAAATAAATGGTGAGACTGTGATCTTGTTTTCCCTAACAAACTGGAGCAGCAATACAGCATCTCTTTTCTCGATGTGTGGCGCTGTCTCAGGTGACGGTAGTGGTTCAAGCGTCTGCAGATCACCGATATGCGGCGCCTGTAGATCCCTGCTGCCGCCCCGAAAAATCCAAAGTTGCGGCTGGAAATCTGTCAGATGGATCGCAATTACTCTCTAATGGAGTCCTGAAATGTCGGCAGACTCGCGTGACATTCCCGTTCACTGGTCACGCACCAATTTCACTCATTTATATGGAGGTCAAACGTCAGAGCGGCAGACCTGTCACGAATAAGGCTGCCCACGGCGCAGCGAGTTTCCTGAGATGACTGAGGTCCAAACTGTCGGTACAGCTGAGCCCCCACCCCAGGGCCCCAAGTCAAGAACAGTGCTGGTGTGAAGTCGCGCCCAGGACAAGTACCCCTAGTGCAACCCACGCATAAAAAAAATCGAGACCAGACTGGAGACTGAATCAGGAGACCCACTCCAGCCCGGATTCTGAATCGGAAGACCAGGTTTCTCTTGCCATCACTTCCCATCAAACCTCGGTAAACTGCCCGGAAGCACTCACGTAACCTGTCCAGTCCCAAGAAAAAACAAATTAATAATGATTTTATTAAGCAATACTTGTCAGATAAAATGGGCGGAGAACAATTGTCACGTCATGAAGTTAGTTTAAGTAAAGAGAAACCCTAGTGGAGGATATTTGTGAAGGGGAGAGAGGGAAGACGCATACGATCAAAACACGCACATTTAGACATTAGTTGAACTGCAGTTGGACGACAACCGAAGTTTTCCGTATTTTATGTAAAGTAGGGACCTCAAGTAGCCCGTCAGATCACAGACTAAACACGTGATGGGACTGCGCCAGTGCATACAAGGCCTAACGTCAACGGAAACTTTCCAGTGTACGTAAGTGGGAACATCGAGCGGAAACCTCTAGGAGAAATCAAATCAAGGGTTAGCCGCGACTTAAACGGTATGTAAGAGTATAAAATGAGAAGAGTCAGAATGATGGAGAATTCTGGTGGAGTAGTCTGATGGAGGAGTCCGAAAGCAGTACCACGCCAGTCCGCCGCGCAACATGAGTGTGCAGAAGTGATATCCGCACCGAGAAGTCGGTGAGCAGGTCTGGAGACACACACAGCAACTGCAAGATAAGTAATCATTATCATTTCTGTGGAATAGCTCTGAACAGAGACGATCTGTCTTTGTCTCAAGCAACAGCTAGCATTTGTAGCTTCGTAATTAACAAGAACAATTTACAAAATAGTAATTGTCTGTTGTAAGCTTAGGCGAGTGGCCTGCTGGTAAAGAGTAAACTGAGTCTGACAAGTAGTACAGAAAGGGGTTAGGAACTGGCTCCTCTTTTATCAAAGAGAATAAAGATATTACTTAAATGAATACTGAATTCTTCAGCATACGCAACCTGCCATTAATCCTAAAAGATTACCACTGCAACCAATAACCACCCAGTCTACCTCGGAGAGCTTTCTCCCTCTCATCGCTGACAATAAAGGTGGACACTCAAACAACCCTCAGATTGTCGTCAACGTTCCGACCGCACTACAAAAATGTGCTGGGACGCGGCAAACCATCCCCCACAAAGGTTCCGTGCAAATCACAAGACTGCACGAGCTCCACGTCTCTACTCGCCGGCCAGTCCTAATCAAAGATAACAATATTCTTCTCTGTTCAGGAGAAGCAGCCAATCCTTGCCTCACAGATTCCCGCGCAGAGAGGAGATGTTGTATTGCCGACTTGATATACACTCCTGGAAATTGAAATAAGAACACCGTGAATTCATTGTCCCAGGAAGGGGAAACTTTATTGACACATTCCTGGGGTCAGATACATCACATGATCACAATGACAGAACCACAGGCACATAGACACAGGCAACAGAGCATGCACAATGTCGAACTAGTACAGTGTATGTCCACCTTTCTCAGCAATGCAGGCTGCTATTCTCCCATGGAGACGATCGTAGAGATGGTGGATGTAGTCCTGTGGAACGTCTTGCCATGCCATTTCCACCTGGCGCCTCAGTTGGACCAGAGTTCGTGCTGGACGTGCAGACCGCGTGAGACGACGCTTCATCCAGTCCCAAACATTCTCAATGGGGGACAGATCCGGAGATCTTGCTGGCCAGGGTAGTTGACTTACACCTTCTAGAGCACGTTGGGTGGCACGGGATACATGCGGACGTGCATTGTCCTGTTGGAACAGCAAGTTCCCTTGCCGGTCTAGGAATGGTAGAACGATGGGTCCTATGACGGTTTGGATGTACCGTGCACTATTCAGTGTCCCTCGACGATCACCAGAGGTGTACGGCCACTGTAGGAGATCGCTCCCCACACCATGATGCCGGGTGTTGGCCCTGTGTGCCTCGGTCGTATGCAGTCCTGATTGTGGCGCTCATCTGCACGGCGCCAAACACGCATACGACCATCATTGGCACCAAGGCAGAAGCGACTCTCATCGCTGAAGACGACACGTCTCCATTCGTCCCTCCATTCACGCCTGTCGCGACAGCACTGGAGGCGGGCTGCACGATGTTGGGGCGTGAGCGGAAGACGGCCTAACGGTGTGCGGGACCGTAGCCCAGCTTCATGGAGACGGTTGCGAATGGTCCTCGCCGATACCCCAGGAGGAACAGTGTCCCTAATTTGCTGGGAAGTGGCGGTGCGGTCCCCTACGGCATTGCGTAGGATCCTACGGTCTTGGCGTGCATCCGTGCGTCGCTGCGGTCCGGTCCCAGGTCGACGGGCACGTGCACCTTCTGCCGACCACTGGCGACAACATCGATGTACTGTGGAGACCTCACGCCCCACGTGTTGAGCAATTCGGCGGTACGTCCACCCGGCGTCCCGCATGCCCACTATACGCCCTCGCTCAAAGTCCGTCAACTGCACATACGGTTCACGTCCACGCTGTCGCGGCATGCTACCAGTGTTAAAGACTTCGATGGAGCTCCGTATGCCATGGCAAACTGGCTGACACTGACGGCGGCGGTGCACAAATGCTGCGCAGCTAGCGCCATTCGACGGCCAACACCGCGGTTCCTGGTGTGTTCGCTGTGCCGTGCGTGTGATCATTGCTTGTACAGCCCTCTCGCAGTGTCCGGAGCAAGTATGGTGGGTCTGACACACCGGTGTCAATGTGTTCTTTTTTCCATTTCCAGGAGTGTATTTTTCCACAGCCACTTTAGGCAGCGTGCTGTTTTGAGTTTCTTTATAGCTCTAAACTGAGCAACACATTTATCATGGAGACCATTATGTGGACAGCCTAAACGTTACTGCATGTCTGACCAGAGCCCCGTCTAAACAAACAGAAGTGCTTTTGTGTCCCAACATAGGTCATTTGCATTCCTTCCAAAATTGTCTTGAAGACCTGAGACTTCCCAAAATTGTCTGCACGCCAAGGGACGAGACCCCCTGATGGCTATCTTGGTAGTGCTCATTCCACGTTGAACATGGAAACTTGCGAATTTTTTATGGCTACCATCCCTGTTCACAAAGGGCGCTTACGATATTATCGTAATGAGTTGTCTGTGCGACCTGGGTTTCTCTTTGCTACTGCCCATACTGTGGCAAGAGGCGCCTAACAGGTAATGCCAGGTAGGCCGTTTTTCCGCGTCTTCGACCAACGCATTGTCTGTACACCGTGGGAGAGACTTTCTCTATTCACACTAAATACTTTCAGACGTTCCTTCCCCTAATAGCTGTATGCAGCCTTCAAGCTACAAACGCCCACTGCAAGATTTACTTTAAGGGACCAAACTGCCTGGTTTTTCTCAACTCTACAGAGATACTATTTGAAGAAGAGGGGGGCCGGCCGATGTGGCCGAGCGGTTCTAGGCGCTACAGTTTGGAACCGCGCGACCGCTACTGTCGCACGTTCGAACCCTTCCTCGGCATGGATGTGTGTGAAGTCCTTAGGTTAGTTTGGTTTAAGTAGTTCTAAGTTCTAGGGGACTAATGACCTCAGCTGTTAAGTCCCAGAGTGCTCAGAGCCATTTGAACCATTTTTTAAGAAGAGCCACCATGAAGATCGCACATGCATTAACAATGTGCACGCTTCCATCAATGCCTGCTCATGCTGACAACTTCCTGTCGTCTCACAAACACCATGTCTTCGGTGAAAAATCGACATTAAATTCTACCCCTCATTATGGAGAATAGTGAGAGAGTGGCTTGTTCTCTCTCACTACCACTTTGTTGAAAGATAATCATTCACTATACTTAAGTTTTCGTTTGAGATCTTGTATAATGACACTTAAAGTTTGCATAAAATTACGTTGGAAAGTATTCATGCAAAAGAAGGTCTCTTTAAAGGTAGCGAACATGAGAAGAATTAACCAAATATTCCTCAGCGTACATGCCAGGCAATCTCAGAACGAATTCGTTCTCAAGTTTGTTAGTGCAATATAGCACATTGTAGTGTAGTGCAAAATGTCAAAACTTAATCAAAAGATAAACTGGTAACAGCAAAATATTGAAAGTGAAAGTCTATTAATGAAAAAGTGACATAGTCTAGATATGTGAAAGAAAATTTGTTCGGATACTTTAGGTACGCCGCCAGTGAAACCGGTATGTATGTAAACTGATGGAGACTGGATGTACATGTCGTGACAAAGGGTCATATATTTTTACTGATAAAAGAAAGCTTAAGATTTCATTGAATCTTTACATTGTGTGGAGAAACGTTACAGTTGTGGTAATAACATTATTAGGCAGTTCATTAGCAGCGGTGTCTCTACTGCCAAGTTACAAGCTACGTACAACGAACCAGATGTGGAGAATCTCAGAGTGAAGTATTTATAGTCTGTTGGCGTTCGTCTCGGAATCTTCGGCCTTTAAGCGGCCCTGTTAGAACATACGACGCTACTACCTAGGAAAAAAGAGTTTATGTTTGACGACTGTGTTCCTGCCAGATTCAGCACAGCCTGCTCCTTCTGCCACAACACTGTGACTGCAGCTACGTTGACATATAGTTGAATGTGATGTTCAATAAGGAGGGAATGAGTGGATGCTATACTACCAATGAATTTTGGTACAGTACTATTTTCAAGCCGTTCCTTCTCAATGCTACACTTTTAACACGCCGCTTTTGCACGTTAATCTGAATATTTCACAGTCGAGTCTGCTGATCGTTATTCGTGGGCATAATTATGACCGTAATGGTTCCGTCCACGCAGTGCTGCAGATGCACGTGGATGTGAGTTTGTATCACGCACTGTTTGACTTAAATTTTGCGTTACGCGTTCCTTCGACACTATTACGTGACACGCATACGTACGCACAACATAAATACTTTTTGACACAAAATTCAACATTTCTCGTTTCATATTCCGCTCTGTGGCTCTCAGGAGCAAACCAGCCACAGACATTCTATAGCAGTGAGGCCCACCTCTTCCTCTTTGTCCGCCAACAAAAAAATGGCTCTGAGCACTATGCGACTTAACTTCTGAGGTCATCAGTCCCCTAGAACTTAGAACTAATTAAACCTAACTAACCTAAGGACATCACACACATCCATGCCCGAAGCAGGATTCGAACCTGCGACCGTAGCGGTAGTTCGGCTCCAGACTGTAGCGCCTAGAACCGCTCGGCCACTCCGTATCCGCCAACAGCCACCGCTTGCGTGCGAAAACAAAACGCAAATCAAACGGCGATAACGCGAGTCTCGATACCAACGACGTGATGAATAGCTTACTGGCCGAACGGCATTTATTGATTTTTGTAACGATCCGCCAGAGCGAGTGAGTAGCACCGTCAGAGATTCATCCTCCTCGTGAAGAAGTGTGGAGTACTGATGCAGCCCTTCTTGCTTCGTGAGACGAATGGCGCAGCGCTGTCATATAACGTCACGCGGCAGAGACCATCAGTCGCTGTCTTTCGTGTTTTGCCGTCGCTGCTAACACACAACGTGAAACATAACATTACACGAAACTAATTTTGAACCACTCTTTCGAATGAACGCATATAACTTCAGTTTAAAAATATTTTCTTTTTAACGGGCATCGCATTAACCCTTCGGTGGGCGCGCCTGCGGCAGATAGCCGCAAGTTTTCTGTTAGTATCACAGATACCGTTACAGTTGCGTCCACGTCCAGATGCGTATTGTTTGTTCTCAACGGATGTCACCACTTACTACATTTGCGCTATTCACGCTTTCAGCAGTTTGGTTGCTATTGTTGTTTGAAACGTGAGTGATGCATTTGCGGTGTGTTTGCCGCTACGCGCCTCGTGATGTATTTCCTATACTTGAGTTTTTCTTTCGCCTCAAGGCAATCTTTCTTTTATATTACTATATAATGAATATTCGAATCGAATCAAAGTTCCCATATGCAATTTTCATTACTTTTTACTGTCTTGGATATTGATTTGCTACAATATGTTACTTTTACAAAATCATGTGTTTCATTTGGTCTCATAAAATCCCGGAAATGGAGAAAAAGAAGGCACTTGACAGGCACCGTCTAATTGTACGTTCTCAACACTACGAGAAAGTACTGCGAGAATTGTCAGAAGAAGAATTACAAGAATTATCAGATTCATGTGAATCTGAGTGGGAAGAGAAGAAGAAAACCACAGCAGTGACTCCGAACAATCAACAGAGGAAACAGATGACCACCTGGTTGAAGAGGGGAGACAACAAACAGGGGATTACCGATTTTACGTAAAAAAAGAAAAAAAGAAGCTATTTGGATAAGTAAACCACTTACTTCTCCTCCTAAAACCAAAGCCAAGAACATTCTAAAAGTTGTGCCAGGTCCAAAAGGAAGGATGAAATTACGGGAAGAAATGGATGCATTTTACCTATTTATTACTGATGGGATGATTATTTTTCCTTCGGTTAAAAATGTAAAACTAACTGCAGTGCAAAATCCGCAACGCCCCCACTCATGGAAGTACGAAAGCCGCGCCCACCGAAGGGCTAAACAGGTAGTGAGCAGTACATATTGTAAAAAATAAACTCAAGATACACTTGAGAACATGCGTGTGGTGAGGGTTAGGAGAGGCATATAATTTGGTCACACGAGTATTTCGTAAACATTTCTGAGTACCGAATTGTAGTTCCTTGGCAAACGTTAGTACCAAAAGAAGAAAGTAATTTGTTGTATTGATAACAGTTTAATTTTTTTATCTATAGAGATGTGGAAGCAAGTACGGTTTCTTAATTGCAAATCAGGCTTTTTATAACGGAATCCAGCATCTCGCGGATAAATAAGTTGAGTGAGATGATGTTTTCCAAGGTTTGCAATGAAACGTACCGCTTATATTAACACTTGTGTTTATAAAATTTTCTACAACAATTTTCAACCAATTCTCAGTTTTTAATATGATATTGGAGTGACTATTTTGTAGCAGTGCCGTAAATCGTCCTGCTGTTGCTCCGTCAGTTGCATTAAGTACTATTTAAAACCTCTGGGCTGACAGCCCTTGGTCGATGTGTAAAACCTTCCCCTAACGTTTTTTCCCCAGCTGCGTGAGACATTCCCGAAGGTGGAGCGGCGAACGGGCAGTACTATTTCTGATCTCTCCATTCGGATCTCCGGGAGGCGACTGCCAAGAGAGAGGTTACCATGAGAAAAATATTGAATAATCAACGAAAGGATAACGTTCTACGAGTCGTGGCGTGGAATGTCAGAAGCTTGAACGTGGTAGGGAAACTAGAAAATCTGAAAAGGGAAATGCAAAGGCTCAATCTAGATATAGTAGGGGTCAGTGAAGTGAAATGGAAGGAAGACAAGGATTTCTGGTCAGATGAGTATCGGGTAATATCAACAGCAGCAGAAAATGGTATAACAGGTGTAGGATTCCTTATGAACAGGAAGGTAGGACAGAGGGTGTGTTACTGTGAACAGTTCAGTGACCAGGTTGTTCTAATCAGAATCGACAGCAGACCAACACCGACAACGATAGTTCAGGTATACATGCCGACGTCGCAAGCTGAATATGAACAGATAGAGAAAGTGTATGAGGATATTGAAAGGGTAATGCAGTATGTAAAGGGGGACGAAAATTTAATAGTCATGGGCGACTGGAATGCAGCTGTAGGGGAAGGAGTAGAAGAAAAGGTTACAGGAGAATATGGGCTTGGGACAAGGAATGAAAGAGGAGAAAGACTAATTATGTTGTGTAACAAGTTTCAGCCAGTAATAGCGAATACCCTGTTCAAGAATCACAAGAGGTGGACATACGGGAAGATTTCAATTAGATTACATCATGGTCAGACAGAGATTCCGAAATCAGATACTGGATTGTAAGGCGTACCCAGGAGCAGATATAGACTCAGATCACAATATAGTAGTGATGAAGAGTAGGCTGAAGTTCAAGACATTAGTCAGGAAGAATCAATACGCAAAGAAGTGGGATATGGAAGTTCTAAGGAATGACGAGATACGTTTGAAGTTCTCTAACGCTATAGATACAGCAATAAAGAATAGCGCAGTAGACAGCACAGTTGAAGAGAAATGGACATCTCTAAAAAGGGCCATCACAGAAGTTGGGAAGGAAAACATAGGT
The DNA here is from genome assembly GCF_023897955.1 of Schistocerca gregaria. Taxonomy (NCBI): domain Eukaryota; kingdom Metazoa; phylum Arthropoda; class Insecta; order Orthoptera; family Acrididae; genus Schistocerca; species Schistocerca gregaria. The sequence goes on from NC_064922.1 coordinate 899,837,209, forward strand.
ACAAAGAAGGTAGCTGCGAAGAAACCATGGGAAATAGAAAAAAACTTCAGTTGATTGATGAAAGGAGGAACTACAAACATGTTCCGGGAAAATCAGGAATACAGAAATACAAGTCGCTGAGGAATGAAATAAATAGGAAGTGCAGGGAAGCTAAGGCGAAATGGCTGCAGGAAAAATGTGACGACATCGAAAAAGATATGATTGTCGGATGGACAGACTCAGCATACAGGAAAGTCAAAACAACCTTTGGTGACATTAGAAGCAACGGTGGTAACATTGAGAGTACAACGGGAATTCCATTGTTAAATGCAGAGGAGAGAGCAGATAGGTGAAAAGAATACATTGAAAGCCTCTATGAGGGTGAAGATTTGTCTGATGTGATAGAAGAAGAAACAGGAGTCGATTTAGAAGAGATAGGGGATCCAGTATTAGAATCGGAATTTAAAAGAGCTTTGGAGGACTTATAGTCAATTAAGGCAGAAGGGATAGATAACATTCCATCAGAATTTCTAAAATCATTAGGGGAAGTGGCAACAAAACGACTATTCACGTTGGTGTGTAGAATATATAAGTGTGGCTACATACCATCTGACTTTTGGAAAAGCATCATCCACACAATTCCGAAGACGGCAAGAGCTGACAAGTGCGAGAATTATCGCACAATCAGCTTAACAGCTCATGCATCGAAGCTGCTTACAAGAATAATATACAGAAGAATGGAAAAGAAAATTGAGAATGAGCTAGGTGATGATCAGTTTGGCTTTAGGAAAAGTAAAGGCACGAGAGAGGCAATTATGATGTTACGGCTAATAATGGAAACAAGGCTAAAGAAAAATCAAGACACGTTCATAGGATTTGTCGACCTGAAAAAAGCGTTCGACAATATAAAATGGTGCAAGCTGTTCGAGATACTGAAAAAAGTAGGGGTAAGCTATAGGGAGAGACGGGTCATATACAATATGTACAACAACCAAGAGGGAATAATAAGAGTGGACGATCAAGAACGAAGTGCTCGTATTAAGAAGGGAGTAAGACAAGGCTGTAGCCTTTCGCCCCTACTCTTCAATCTGTACATCGAGGAAGCAATAATGGAAGTAAAAGAAAGGTGAAAGAATATCAATGATACTATTCGCTGATGACATTGCTATCCTGAGTGAAAGTGAAGAAGAATTAAATGATCTGCTGAACGGAATGAACAGTCTAATGAGTACACACTATGGTTTGAGAGTAAATCGGAGAAAGGCGAAGGTAATGAGAAGTAGTAGAAATGAGAACAGCGAGAAACTTAACATCAGGATTGATGGTCACGAAATCAATGAAGTTAAGGAATTCTGCTACCTAGGCAGTAAAATAACCAATGACGGACGGAGCAAGGAGGACATCAAAAGCACACTCACTATGGCAAAAAAGGCATTTATGGCCAAGAGAAGTCTACTAATATCAAATACCGGCCTTATTTTGAGGAAGAAATTTCTGAGGATGTACGTCTGGAGTACAGCATTGTATGATAGTGAAACATGGACTGTGGGAAAACCGGAACAGAAGAGAATCGAAGCATTTGAGATGTGGTGTTATAGACGAATGTTGAAAATTAGGTGGACTGATAAGGTAAGGAATGAGGAGGTTCTACGCAGAATCGGAGAGGAAAGGAATATGTGGAAAACACTGATAAGGAGAAGGGACAGGATGATAGGACATCTGCTAAGACATGTGGGAATGTCTTCCATGGTACTAGAGGGAGCTGTAGAGGGCAAAAACTGTAGAGGAAGACAGAGATTGGAATACGTCAAGCAAATAATTGAGGACGTAGCTTGCAAGTGCTACTCTGAGATGAAGAGGTTAGCACAGGAAATGAATTCTTGGCGGGCCGCATCAAACCAGTCAGTAGACTGATGACAAAAAATAAAAAAAATAAAAAAATAAAAAAAAAATCACTCTTCACATTTGCAATTTCGGCTCACCTAAAGGAAAAATGAAGAAAATACTGAACTGCATAATACTCATAGTTTACCACCTGAGTGTTCACTTGGAGCTTATAACACACAATTGACTAATCCAAGTACTGCAAGTAGAGGTATCTAGAGCTGAATTCGCCAAAGAACCAGTGAAACATCTGGTTGAGACTCTCCACTGTACACCCCACAACACTGAAACAACTGTGCGGAGACCTTACGAGTGAGTTTAGTTGCCTTCCCCACTTCCACCAGTCTCTGGAAATAATTGAGAATACTATCAGAATCCAGACGGTTGATGTCTATGGCGCTATTAATAGCAAAAGTTTGCTTCCAATGACAGCAACCTAAATTTTTCAGTGCTGGGAGGATGGTATTTTCCACGTGCTGGATAATTTCGCTCGGAATATGCATCGATACACTTTACGTTCGTTCCTCTCGCGTTGTTTTAATAAATAGGAACACATGACGCATCTTGCTTTTAAGCTGTCTACAGGTGACAGCTCTTTCTTTCCACTTTGTGACAATTTTCACCTTGAAAAAGGAGAGAAAATTGCTTGAGGAGGAGACTGAAAGCCACTGACTCAGCTTCATTATCTTCGAAGAAAAAAAAAAAAAAAAAAAAAAAAAAAACTCCGGCCCACTTATATACAGGTCGTATTACCTCATAAAAGTGAAACAGTTCCTGATCAAGGCACCACTCTGAAGTAACCAATTGGTGTCAGATCGGAGTTCTCTGCAGACAAAAGTATCTGGCAAGTTCCTCTGCATTTTCGCATCAAGAGACCGCCCTACCAGTCCAGTTCTCAGCGGCCGTATGAGGTGGATCGACAGTTTACAGTTCAGCACCGAAATGTTGGGGGACAGCAGTCAGCTTCACCATCGGGATATATCAATGGTCACAATTACATAGCTACGTGAACTTGCAAGGACAGACACAAGCAATAGAATTAAGGACATTAAGAGAAGTCTATAGCTGATACTGACTACGTCTTCACAGAAGCACATAAATCACTAAACTAAGGACGATGCACATCCCTCCAGATCTTACGATATTTGTGAGTGTCAGCGGAGAGCAGGACATTCTGTTCTGTCGTATAAGAGTACTCAAAAACCGCCCAAAAAAGTCCATTTGAAAAGCAAAAAATTACTTTCAAAATCATATGCCTTGTCGAACGACACGGTTGATTACCACGCCACCACAGATTCTTTCCGAGTCGAGTGTGACCCTTGTGTCACAAGAGAAGGAGCAGGCGGGCACATGATGGACATGAATTTTGTGGTAGCTGTGTGGGACACAGGCGCGGACGGAGAAAGTCGTTCATCTGGAGTGACGGTAACTAGCAACACCTTCTGAGGCCGGCACTGCACCACGTTGCCTGAGGCTGGTTTGGTGCAACGACCGAGGTGTCAGTAATGACTGGCTGGGTCTAAAGTTTCTGGAGTGGTCAATTGCAGGAGTGACACGAACACAGTTCCGCAGCGGACCAAAGTACTGGGACCTCAAGAAGCTGGTGAACGGGACAGCTACCGGACGAGACGATGGTCAGTATGTGCGGTGTTGCTGTGTGGAGTACAGGCTGGTGCTGTGGTTGCTATCTTTCCTGGACGGACACAAACCATTTCCAATGGAGACAAAGGAAGGGTTTTGACTGTAAGTAGGCTGTTTAGGTTTTCTATTTGGTAACGCCACATAGCGCTCGGTATGAAAAAATCACTGGCTGTGCCGTGTGCAGTCTGTGTTTAGTCTGCATTGTTGTCTGCCATTGTAGTGTTGGGCAGCGGCAGCTGGATGCTAACAGCGCGTAGCGTTGCGCAGTTGGAGGTGAGTCGCCAGCAGTGGTGGACGTGGGGAGAGAGATGGCGGAGTTTTGAAATTTGTAAGAATTGTTGTCATGAACTGCTATATATATATTATGACTAGTGAGGTAAATACATTGTTTGTTCTCTATTAAAATCTTTCATTTGCTAACTATGCCTATCAGTAGTTAGTGCCTTCAGTAGTTTGAATCTTTTATTTAGCTGGCAGTAGTGGCGCTCGCTGTATTGCAGTAGCTTGAGTTACGAAGATTTTTGTGAGGTAAGTGATTTGTGAAACGTATAGCTTAAGGTAGTCAGGGCCATTCTTTCGTAGGGACTTTTGGAAGTCAGATTGCGTTGCGCTAAAAACTATTGTGTGTCAGTTTAAGCACAGTCGTGTATAATTTTTCTAAGGGGACGTTTCATATGTCGACCCTTAGCCAAGGATACCTCACTGGAATCTTCTGATTTTTTCTTGTAGTTTGTGTAGTTAGTGTAGCCTTTGTTTATTGCTAGCGCGTAATCATAGAGAGAATTTCCTTTGTAGTTGCAGTCTTTCATTGTTGTACAGTAAAACAGTTGTGGCATGCATGTAGATTTGCACCAAGTATTTCGCAGCTTCGCTTGCAATTAACTAGATATTATTTTCAGTGCTATGTTAATGTGTTCTCTTATTTTTGCTCTTCAAATTGTGCTTTTATGTGTTATCGTGTGACGTATTGTGACAATAATGGCGTGTGAAAAACGTAACACTATGCTCCAAAGTAAACTGAGAAATAATAGCGACGACGAGCGTAGCTTATCAGCAGCACTGTGTAGTGAATTAACAGACATTCGAAGTAGTAATTTGGTAATTGTGCATAGGGAAATGAAGCGGGCGGCAAATAATGGTGTAGACAATGACACAAGTAGTGAACAGGGAACAATTATCGATCGATCAGTCGGCAACAGCTCGCCTCAGGAATCCGAAATGACAGAACACAATATTGCAAATACTGTAGACTTAGGTTATGGGTCCTCACCGTTTTCTCAAATAAGTCAAGACACATTTTCTGTTTTTCAAACTGCGAATATTGCCGGTGCAAATGCATTGCCGAATAGGACTAAGGAACATGTTTCAGACACTAGTGCATTGTTATTACAATTGATGCAACAAATGGGACAAAAGCTTCAAAAGTTAGACACAATGGAACAAAATCTTCAAAAGTTAGACACAATGGAACAAAATCTTCAAAAGTTAGACACAATGGAACAAAATCTTCAAAAGTTAGACACAACGCTTGAACAAAATCAGAAACAAATGGGACAGAATCTTCAAAAGTTAGACACAATAGAACAAAATCTTCGGAAGTTAGACACCACACTTGAACAAACACGTGAAGATTTAACTATTGAGTTACATAACATTGAATCGAAATGTCAAAAAATCTGTAATGACGTAAAAACACATATTTGTGAGCATTTCCAACCCATTTTTTCGCGGCATGAAAATGCATTACAGAATCACGAAGCAGCCATAAAAGAATTGCAAACTATTGTTCGTGAAAATCACGATACCTTGCAAGCTAAAATGGACTCAGTTGCATCCACTGATTCGGTTACGCAACTTGCAAGAACTCAGGAAAACTTAAAGGACACAGTAGATTCGATTTCAACACAAATGGACACTCTGAAACTTGGTTCAGAAAAACACACTGAGGAAATGTGTTCACTATCGGAGAAAGTAGCCGAACTTTCGGATCAGTTCACTAATTTATCTACGAAGGTAGATGATAATCTGAATGACACAAAACCGGTAGTCTTTAATGACACAGAAGAGTACGAACAAATTAGGAAATTCAAACAAAGTCTGAATCAAATTAGTACGCAACACCAAAGAGAAATCCGGGAAGTACAAGATCAGCTGTCACAGGTAATACAACAATTACGTATTTCAGAGGACACTCGCGCTCCAATACGGGAAGAGGGACATAGAAATACGGAACAGCCACAAAATAATAACACAGGGCACTTCGAAAATTATGAAAGAAATTGGCAAGGTGCACCGAATTTTGAGATGGAACTGCCGACACGACGTAACAATGAACGATATGCTACCCGCCGACACGATGATTCTGACTATAAGCTGTTCATTACTGCACGTAAATTCAAAACATTTAAGAATTCTGGCAACGACATTCATCCACAAGCGTGGCTCCATCAATTCTCTCATTGTTTTCCTCCCAACTGGTCACTAGAGCACAGATTAGAATTTATGAGTGGCTACTTAGAGAATGAAGCAGCTATAAGAATGCGATCGGTCATTCACGATTGCCACAGTGAAGGAGAATTTCACCATGCCTTCCTCTCAGCATAGTGGTCCCAAGCCACACAAGACCGAGTAAAACATGGCATCATGATGATGAAACATTTCGAACAATCTGAATTTTCCAGTCTTGTCAAATATTTTGAAGACATGTTACATAAGAATCAGTATCTTTCAAACCCATACAGCCCCTCAGAACTCATCCGCATTTGCTTAATCAAATTACCTGAACATTTACGACAGATTATTTTAGCAGGACGACGCAAAGACGACAGTGAAGCATTTCAGGGACTGTTACAAGAACTGGAAATTGACACTGACAATCGCAGAACGCGAAAACAGAAACACAACAATTACAGGTCACACCAACCACAATTCCGCGATGACAGAAATAATACCCGACAAGGCTATTCGTACAACGTAAATCGTGACCAAAACGGACACCACCCATATGACAACCGTTGGCAGAGTAGTAATTATTACAGAGGAAGATCGCATTTTCGTAGTAATGAATATCACAGAGACAATCAGAGAAACAGACAATACGGGAACCAAAATAATTATTATCAAGGGAGACGGAATAACTTCAGACGCAACGGTCTAGCGCGCAGTTACGATTCAGAGAGAAATTCTCCACCACGTGACCGACAAGAAAGAAACTATGGAATCTACCGACATGACGACAGACGATATAATCATAGACCGGAAATCCATCAGAACTGGCGAGCTTCAAACAGGGTAGGGCCCTCTCGACAACGTGAATTCGTAGAAGTTAGGTCTCCAAATCCCATTAACGGCGCGCGCCAACAAAGAGACAGACAATGACTCGCACTGCAGGCAGCCACGTGCGTCGGCTGGCTCAGAGAAAAATAACATAGACGCTTGAGAAAAATTCCAGTATATACTTTACCGACGTATACCGCTTGATAACTGCGTTCAAGTTAATTCTGAGCACTAGGGAGAGTAAAGGATTGTACTACATTTCACATGTAAAACCGTTTATTGAAAGATAATCTGCTTTTTAACTTTGTCTTTGCCATAAAACATTTCACTTCACATTTCCAGTATGCTTTGTCACACTGACAAACTGTTAACCTGCAACAATGTTTTGAAGTCTAGAACCTAGGGAACATTTTTAAACAGAAATTACGAATGAATTGTTATAGTGAACAGACGACACAGTGTTGTTATTTGTACATTCTTGCTTGCTAGTTGCACTATTACGTAACTACTATAAGGCTTACATACTTAGGACATATACGGTTAATGAGATTTTAATGCAACATTTTGGTTTAGTTGAAAAGACATTCTTTATTTGAAGTACCTACTGTGAGATTAAAGATGACTTAGCATTTGGTTTCTTTGATAGCTACACGATTATATCACGACGCTACTAATGTGTGACACAATTTACATTGTGCTTTTGCGGTGTATCTGTTTTATATCTGCACAGTTTTTCTGAATTATTCTGGAAAGTAAAACATGTTTTAGTAGTAACGTTTGTGGTATTGTTACAATGAGACAGCCTTTTCTGTAGCACAACAATACGTACAGTACAGTACTTACTTCATAACGGCAATAAGCGTAATAACTAAATATCTATACGCAAAGCATTTCAATTTCGTTTATCATGAGGTAAGTACATTGACTTCTGCAGAACTTAGCTTTCGGAGGACAATAACTACGACACTTCCACAGAGATTGTCTTACAGCAAGACGCACATTTAGCGCTACAGGACACGCATTAAACTATTTATTTTTCAACATATTTGAATTACAAAGAAAGTTTTCCGTGATACATTTCATTCCATTGCTGTAATCTGTAACACCTGAGGATATAATTACATTAATCCTCAGGGGGGTACACGCCTACTTTGTGTACCATGTGTATGGCAAGCACAAGGAGCCCTAGCTAATATGGTATTTGCTTATACAACTTTACACATCGGTACCATATTTCTCTAACACATTAATTACACAGCTATCTGATCATTTAACTGGGAGAGACAAACATTCATTTTACTACATCAGTGAGAGATGTTTACGTAATTACACAGTTGGATAACTTCACACTTATGAAATTGTATTTTGTCTGTACTTTATGAACTGTTCATATTTTTTCGGAACCATTGTGATACTATGAGAGCTTTGAATGACATATTTGGTATGGGATCATGGTTTTTAAAGTACGTTTGAGGTAGATGACACTTTTGACATGAGCAGAGCATTTTTTTAGGTTTTGAAATTATTGGAGGAAGCTACGACGATTTTGAGAATTGACTGAGGTGTTATGATGTTATTTTTACGACGACGATGTGTATTATGCTGCTGAGGTATGTGTAAGCTGATGCTATATGAGTTATTTGGTTATGCTACATATCTGTTATGATGAAATATTGAAGAAGTGTCGACGAATAAGGTAAGGAATAATGAGTAGTGGTTAGGGACTCTGGTTTGTGAAAAAGGTTGTTGGAAACCACGAATCGTACTTTAAGAGTTATGAAAACTATGTATATGCGTGAATGTATCACTATGCTGTCGAAAATTTTTGAACACTATTATTTTTAAATGATTTTATTTCTACAGATTTGTAACGCAAATTCTTGACCTGTGAATTTTTTTACATGAGAATGCCATTGTAGCGGAAACTGGTGTTGTAAATATTTTGGTAAGACAATTAAGTGACCACCTGAACGTAATGCGTCGTGGGCACCCAGCTGCGCGACAACCACCTGACAAAAGAGAGCCATTAGTGTGTGCCTTTCAGAGGCACAGGTAAAAAAAAGGGCCATTATCCTCTCTATTGACATTCCTTTGTAGAAAGCACCGCAAATACGACACGCTCATTACTGAGAAAGATACTTACATCTGACACCTGATTATAACAAACGTCTTTCTATGAGAGTTGAGAGAATTCTACTAAATTATGAAATGTCACATGACTATTGAATGATGTTTTTATGCTTTGTCCATAGTTGCTTATTTCATTTGATATCTGTTTTCCAGCTGTGTTGCAGCACTGGATTTATAAAATTAAATGCATTTGCTAATGTGAACACTTTCTGTCGACAGATCTATTAAATAATTATTTTATGATCCACATTCTTCGAAAAAGGAGCTCTTGGAATGGAAAGAGCAATAAGAAGCGACTAATAACAGTAATTGTATATATATTTTTCTTTTCAAATACTTGGTAATTTGTTGTAGCATTAGTTTTTGTGGTGCACCACTTTAATTATATAGACATTAAGATGTGAATCGACATCTCCCTTTTCTGCATTGTTGTCTTTACTGTAATATTTTTTCTGCTTGAGCTTTGTCATGTTTAGTTATAAGCTGTTGCATTTGCTTCTACTGTGTGCCAGGCATAGTGCTACTGAATTTCACTTTGTATTACTCTGTTAAGCTAGTTTTACTACTGATTTATTTTTCTTGTTTGCTGCGCATTGCCTTATATTAGTTGTAATATTGCTGCCTTTTTTTTGCCAATTTCCATTTTTTTATCATTGCTTTTTGTGTAAATTGTTTTGTGCTGCTGCATTGCCTCATCCCTTAGTTAAGCATCTGAGCTCAGTAGATTTAAGTTAGCTTAAGAGGGGGTAGCCTATATAAGAGAATGATTTGCGATGGATTGGAAGAAATGCATTGAGAAGTTATACGAAAAAAGTACAGAAATCAGGTATAGATAGGACTTTTTGGAAATAATGAAGAACGAAGGGAGATCTCCGAGAAGTAAAGAAAGTTTTGTTTGCAAAATACTGCAGTAAAACAAACCCTGTCCTTTCCTTGTGTTATCCCACTATTTGTTTGTGTACCCTTGTGTATTTGTTTTCTTCCTGTCTCTGTGTACTGTTTCATAGAATTTTTTCTCTTCTAATACTAAGTTACATTCACTATGATGAGAAATACTGTTATCCTCAAATATAATTTGCATTAATAACATGCTATTTACTTCGTAAAGATGTTTAAACATTATTTATTCTGTTTTGTTCTAATGCTCATGTGTGAAGTTGATGTTTCAAAAGTTATTCTGATCTTTTATGTATGTACTTATGTCGTAATTTTTGTAACACTGATGTATATGTTATTTCGATTCTTTTGTAAAGCCTGTATTACTGCAAATGTTATCTGTACTATTATGTTCTTTAATGATATTTTTTTGTACCTTTGTTATTGTATTCTCATGTTATAAAATTGTAATTGACACCAGTTCATCAAATTAAGTAACTTGTAAATTACAATTCACTGCACACGTTTCTGTTGGTCATAGTATATGGACAATATGTGAGAAGTAGGGACTGATAGTGTTTGCACATGTGTTAATAACTCAGCAAGGGACTGGTTAACAGCATTGCTGGTTCTAAGGACAATTCCAAAAACTTTGTGAGTGGACAAGTGGTGGGTTGTGGACTTGCTACGTTATCCGCAAGACTCTTCAGTGGTGATTGTGCGCCTGCACAGTCAAACAGATGGCTGCTGGCCATCTCTACAAGGACTACAGTGGGTCTACGCCTTTGACGACCCACCAGTACCATTATTTCTACAAGGACTGCAATGGGTCTGCACCTCTGGTGGCCCACCAATACCATAATCTCTACCAGGACTACAAGGGGTCTACTCTGTGATGACCTACCTACCAATATTCTTCAAAACTTCGACTGACTCTGCTGTGGGTTTGCTCTGTTGTGGCCCATTACCTGTCTGCATGTTAAGAGTCAGCACTGTCTTTCGTTGGAACGACAACACTACTTCTTCAAGACTGCTTAGAAATCCACTACTTCCCCGTGCAATTTCTTTTATTGCTCAGACTTTGAAAAAAACACTGCAATTTTACTGTGATGAACGATCAGGACTGTCTTTATGGACTGTGAGAAAATTTTAGCTTCTGACCAACATTGTATCAATAAGTGTGTGTATTTGATATCTTTGTTATAGTAATTATGACAAATTTTATCAAATCATTATTGGCCACTGCCCAAAACAATTTGTAAAAATTTTTTGTGGGGAGCATGGGGGCTATGTAAGTAGGCTGTTTAGGTTTTCTTATTGGTAACGCCACATAGCGCTCGGTATGAAAAATCACTGGCTGTGCCGTGTGCAGTCTGTGTTTAGTCTGCATTGTTGTCTGCCATTGTAGTGTTGGGCAGCGGCAGCTGGATGCTAACAGCGCGTAGCGTTGCGCAGTTGGAGGTGAGCCGCCAGAAGTGATGGACGTGGGGAGAGAGATGGCGGAGTTTAGAAATTTGTAAGAATTGGTGTCATGAACTGCTATATATATTATGACTAGTGAGGTAATACATTGTTTGTTATCTATTAAAATCTTTCATTTGCTAACTATGCCTATCAGTAGTTAGTGCCTTCAGTAGTTTGAATCTTTTATTTAGCTGGCAGTAGTGGCGCTCGCTGTATTGCAGTAGCTTGAGTAACGAAGATTTTTGTGAGGTAAGTGATTTGTGAAACGTATAGCTTAATGCTAGTCAGGGCCATTCTTTCGTAGGGACTTTTGGAAGTCAGATTGCGTTGCGCTAAAAACTATTGTGCGTCAGTTTAAGCACAGTCGTGTATAATTTTTCTAAGGGGACGTTTCATGACCTCTGATAATGAGTTCTAGCTGAGTGCTTTTGAAACTTATGGTGACATCCGGATGGTGTTGTGATACGAGGCCGCTGTTGCCAGACAAAACGACAGTCGTCCAGCCATAATGGTGAGTTCTGTGATCGGTCTGGAAGATAGCTCGTTGGACCTACAACATTTGAAATATTATTTCACTTTATTACACGAGTGAATAAAAATGTATACTTTATACAACCATTTGAAAGGAGCACTTGATAATTTATGGCTGTCATTGATTATTCAAGCATCGCCTGATGCACTAATTACGAAAATGTTCTCTTGCTATATAATATTCAACATTTACCAGAGTAAAGTTACGTCTGAGACTTGAATAACTCTTTAGCCCTACTCGATGATGTTAACTACTTCAGCTGAAGTCAAAGACCAGGAGAGAAGGCTCTCAAGCTCGGCTCTATGTTGACCTCTGTACGAGGCTGCTGCTGTGTTGAGACTGAAGATGTGTCTCCTTTGGCCTCTCTCATTCGTTACGGATTGCAGTAACGGAAATTCCAGTGATGCACGTTGGTATCTTTAGTGTGGCGCTGCAGTCTCTCGACGGTACTGCAGAAGTGGAGCATCGTGTTCCGTGTGAATCGTGCATCCATTGTAGCCACTTGTAAACAACTTTCTGCTCAGATGTCTGTGGATGATGTGTAGCTAGTTGCTTGTTTTATGACATGTAGGGTGAGAGACAGTGTGAGTTGCGAGGCAGAGATGGCATAATTGCTTCATTTCACCCTGTGGGCACGATTTAATGCTTTTAAGCAGAAACAGATTGTTTATTGCTGTGAGTGCAAAAATTGGTGACTCCAGTGGCCTTAAGAGTTAATTGTGTTATTGAATTTACGTGTCTGAGTCTGTGGCTCACTATTGTCGTATTAATATTTTGTTATTTCTTTTACGAATGAGCTTCTAGGTATGTTACTGTATAAGTAGTTATTCAGAAATGAATGTGGCTAGGTTTGTACTGGTGTGGGTAGCCGGTGTTTTAGTTGCCTGGTGACGGTTTTAGTACCAGCCACTGTAAGTCATTATGTTGTTGCCCAGCTATCTGCATGGGAAAGATTGAAATTGTTGTTGATTTCGAATTTATTCTGTTATTGTTATAAGGATAATAGTTCTTTTGCTTCATTTATCCATAATTAAAGTTCATTTGTATTTCTGAAATACGTCTTTTGTTTTGTTGTAAGTGGTTTTCTGTTCTGTTATTTGAAGTTTGTATGCTTAGTGAAATAATGTCCACACTGAGCCTCGTGTCTGTACAACTCTTTTCGTCTCCACTTTAATTCTCCATCACGGTCATGAAGCGGTTCAAATTTTGAAAATAATTTTCTTTTTAGAATTCCTAATCGTAGCCAGCATATTATGTTATAAAGTCTACACTTATGTGACAAGCTGTATAACTATGACAAACAACTCTGATACCCAATATCAAAAGGTTTCAAGAAACGAACCCTCTACTGAAGAAGAGTAGTTGCTGCACAAGGTAGATGGCTTCTCCGCTAGCGACTGATATGCTCACAGGGTGTTATTTCCTCTCATTGAACTTAATTTCACTTTCTGAACTCCTCCTTGCTTTCCTTTACTGGTTGCTCTATGTACAGGCTGAATATCATAAGGGATAGGCTATTACTACGTTCCTCTCCCTTCTCAATGACCGCTTCCATTTCACGTCCTTCGACTCATACATGCAGTTGGTTTCTGTACAAGTTACAGATTACCTAGCAGTTCTTTTATTTTATCCCTGCTATCTTCAAAATTTCAAAGAAAATAGTCCAGTCAGTATTGTTAAACACTGTCTATAAAATGTACAAATGTTAAAAATGGAGGTTTGGCATTCATCAGTTTGTCTTCTGAGATAAGACACATGGGGTCAGTATTGTCTTACGTATCTCTTCATTTCTGCGGAGCAGAAACTGATTTTCCCCGAGGTTGGCTTCTACGAGCTTTTATCATTCTTCTGAAAACAATCCGTGTAAATATTTTTGAACCGTGGCTTATTAAACAGCTGATTCAATGGTATTCACACCTCACAGGAACCTTCCTTTTTCGGAATTGGAATTATTAAATTCTGCTTGAAATCTATCTCACATTTCTTACGCAATAGATGGAATAGTTTTGTTATGGCTGGCCCCCGAAGGATCGGAATAATTCTGTCTGTTTCAGAGGCCTTACTTCCACTTTGCAGTTTCAGTGATCTGCCAAATTCTTCTTGCGCTATTGTCTCACATCACATTTACTCCTATTTCCTCTTCTCTTTTTATAATATTGTCCTCAACTTTGCTTCCGTTGTGTAGACCCTCCACATACCGGTTGGTCAGTAACAGTCTGAAAAGCTTGTAAGGGTTCAGTAGGGGAGGTTGTGCTGAAAAATAATTGTTCAGAAAAACATTCGATACGTTGCGCCGTTTCCGAAACATTTAGCATTGAAGTTAGCCAATCAGATCGTCGCACAGGCAAATTCAAGCAGCCTGCCAGAGTGCGTGTTGCCAAATGCGTTTTTCGTTTGATTTCCTCAATTCAAACGGACTTAGCTTTTGCTCACCTAGATAAAATTTATCCCTTCCAAAATAACACATTTTGACTGATAATGGGCATTACAATATGTGGTAATGCATGGATCGACATATGTGCATCACCGGATTTTAGTGCGAGCAAGTGTTTGAATTTGCGCACGGGAAGACCTGATTGGCTAGAGTCAATGCGAAATAATTCGGTAAAGGGGCTACGTATCAATGTTTTTTCTTGACAACCGTCCCCCCCCCCTTCCCTCCTCGACACTGCAAAACCCTTACTAGATTTTCAGACTGTTTCTTACCAGCCTCCACACTTCAACTTTTGCTTCATTGGTTAGCACTGGCTTTAAATGTGAGCTCTTGATATTCATACAGCTGCTCCTCTTTTCGATTTTTCTGTGGGTAAAACCTAGCGTTCCTCTATCCAAGCATGTTTCCACAGTCGTGTAGGCCTTTCAGATTGGCCATTTTGCATACAGACGTATATAATGGAATGGAAAAACGTTTTAACAAGTCCTACAAATTAAAACAAGACAAAAATAATGAAAAGTTACAGATAAGGAGATTTCTGAATATAAAAATTGTTAAACAAAAAGTAAAAGGCACCAGAAGAAATGAGACAACACGAGATGACATAGTGAAAAGTACGAACAAGAAGTTCACTTTAGCAAAGAGTTCTACGGAAGGGAAAATTTAACATCCGTTGTAAAAGATGTCGGGAGTTCAAATCAGGAACAAAGGTCGTGAAGAGGTTTAAAACCTTTATCAACAGCTCAGATGCTTATAATTTTATTATCACCTATTTATTACCACTGTCAGACATCCAGTTTGCGTGCTCAGCGCAGACGTTACTGACACATCAGGCTGGAATGATAAGTAGTTCAACGATTGTGTGGTGTCACCGCCAGACATCACACTTGCTACGTGGTAGCCTTAAATCGGCCGCGGTCCGGTAGTATACGTCGGACCCGCGTGTCGCCACTATCAGTGATTGCAGACCGAGCGCCGCCACACGGCAGGTCTAGAGAGACTTCCTAGCACTCGCCCCAGTTGTACAGCCGACTTTGCTAGCGATGGTTCACTGACAAAATGCGCTCTCATTTGCCGAGACGATAGTTAGCATAGCCTTCAGCTACATTATTTGCTACGACCTAGCAAGGCGCCATATTCTGTTACCAATGATATTGTGAATCATGTACTGTCACGAGCGACGTTTATCATTAATCGATTAAAGTTAAGTATTCCACCAGCTACGTCCGTTTTTCTCAATTCTAATTCCCTTGTCATGTTCCAGACCTCACGCCAGCCTGCGTGAGCTAAAACGCGTGCATTTCGGCCTCCTTTAGTAACTCGGTGTTGGCTCTCCTGCCAACCACAACAAATTGCATCGAAGAGCGATCCTAATTCAGGTTCGGCTAAAGCCGATACACTATCTGCCTAAGTTCGAGGAACGATCTGGAGCACATGCAGTGATCGGACCTGCCTGCTTGGCTTTAGTGCACCGGACACAACGTTCAATTTCACATAGAATACCTTCATGTGCCTAATTATCCTAGCTCTTCGTTCCATTTTGTCTCACTGCATAAGTTATTCATTCCTTACACGATCAATTCATCTTCAACAGTCTCCTGTTAGAGAAGATTTCAAAGATTTCTTATCGTTGCATTTCTGTCTTTCTGGTTGTTCACCGTCAGCACTCATAAAGAGCTGTACCCCAGCCAGAACCATGTATGAAACATTTCTGGTCGCTTTTTAATGTTAGTACTTGTTCATATAACCCCCCTTTACCTTGTGGAATCCTTGCTGCAATGTCTTTTCCGCATCTTTTTTCTTTATCTCTTCTGGTTCCGAAAAAACAAAACTCCTATGCCCAAGTTTAATAATTAGCGCCCTCCAGCATCGAAATTTGCTGCGCGTAGCATTGCCTCAGTTTCCTTTTGGTTTATGTGAATATTATAGGCATCAACTAGCACAGGTTCCATTTCACTAAGTTATAGACTCAGTTTCTGTTCATTTTCGGCGTCTAGAACTGTTTCATCAGCTAATTACAATACGCCGATTTTATGTCTGGGACAAGCAACGCTAGAAGTATGTCAGAACAAACGGCATTTTTTGGATGTGATTTTATTAATTTTTGAAGGTCTGTGACCTCTGCGCTTTGCAGGGGCAGTAAACAGTTCGGAAAAGAGACTTGTAACAAATCGCGGAGAGACAATGTCATGATGAAGCCCTGGGAGGGGATGGGTAGGACCTTGAGAGGACCTCCAAACGGAGCCAGCTGTGAGCTTCCCCCTCTCCCCCCCCCCCCCCCCCCCCCATACCCGCCTCTCCTCTCCCCCACAAACACACACATACGCGCCTTAGGCTCGCCTGGGAAGTTCCGAGTCCGTGTCGAGAGTGGTGTGTGTGTGTGTGTGTGTGTGTGTGTGTGTAACACAGAGGGCAGGGCAAGGCAAACTGCGACACCTGCTGCTCTAGAGTTGCTACTTGTCTGCAAACAAGAAGCGTGTCTCCTGAGAGCAGAAGACAATCGAGGCAGCTGCTGCGAAATCCTTACCTGGAGAAAAAGACGCGTTCACAAGTGTTTAGATTAGGGCGAGTGAAAATAATGCTGACAGAAGTGCCTGTGCTTGTGGCGTGCTGTCTACGAAGTGTTTCAATGTGCTTTTCGCGTTCCACAATGTGCTTTTTTGTCCATAGACTGTTTTGAGTCATAAGAACGTTTCTGTTACTTTGTGTTAATTAGCTACGAAGACTGAAATTTCGGTGTCACCTAAAGACGTTCATTCAGAACGAAACTGGTTACGGCGCAATAAACATACTAGTGTCTATAGAATTCATATGCTCAAGAAATAGTTCTAATTCATCCATCCCATGAGGCAATATTACAAATGTGTAGTCCACGTACCTCCAAAAGAGCGTTGGTTTAAAACTTGCCGAGTCCATTGACCTGTCCTTGAAGTCTTCCATAAGTAAATTAACTACCATTGGGATTCCCATAGCAACTCATTCGGATGCTCATAAAATTAACCATTAAACTGAAAATAAGATGACAGGATTACTTGCTGAGGCAAGCAGTGATGCTTTTATCAATATATTGGCTGATAAGAGATAAGAAATGCTTTAAAGCTAGTTCGGTATATCGTAGTATTTGTGCTGCTGGTTGCCCTAAATTTAATAGATTATTCATTACGCCAAGGGTAGTGAAAAAAGCACAGTAAGGGATATGTTTACCAAGTGCGATTGAACTCGATCCAGTGATTTAGGAGGAGATGTGGAACATAAATACGTACATAATTACGTACATCCACTTTTACTTTGTGTATGGATCTACACGAATTTTTGATGAAAACGAGAGTGGATGGAAATTGTGTTAAAGAGTGTAGTAACTTTGAATGAAAGAAGATAAATGGCATTTACATCCGAAGCAGTTCACACATTGCTCGATGACATACACTACTGGCCATTAAAATTGCTACACCACGAAGATGACGTGCTACAGAAGCGAAATTTAACCGAGAGGAACAAGATGCTCTGATATGCAAATGATCAGCTTTTCAGAGCATTCACACAAAGTTGGCGCCGGTGGTGACACGTACAACGTGCTGACATGAGGAAAGTTTCCAACCGATTTCTCATAAACAAACAGCAGTTGACCGGCGTTGCCTGGTGAAACGTTGTTGTGATACCTCGTGTAAGGAGGAGAAATGCGTACCATCACGTTTCCGACTTTGATAAAGGTAGGATTGTAGCCTATCGCGATTGCGGTTTATCGTATCGCGACATTGCTGGTCACATTGGTCGAGATCCAATGACTGTTAGCAGAATATGGAATCGGTGGGTTCAGGAGGGTAATACGGAACGCCATGCTGGATCCCAACAACCTCGTATCACTAGCAGTCGAGATGACAGGCATCTTATCCGCATGGCTGTAACGGATCATGCAGCCACGTCTCGATCCCTGAGTCAACAGATGGGGACGTTTGCAAGACAACATCCATCTGCACGAACAGTTCGACGTTTGCAGCAGCATGGACTATCTGCTCGGCGACCATGGCTGCGGTTACCCTTGACGCTGCATCACAGACAGGAGTGCCTGCAATGGTGTACTCAACGACGAACCTGGGTGCACGAATAGCAAAACGTCATGGCCAGGTTCTGTTTACAGCTACATGATAGTCGCATCATCACGGTGAACGCACATGTGAAGCGTGTATTCGTCATCGCCATACTGGCGTATCACCTGGTGCGATGGTATGGGTGCCACTGGTTACACGTCTCAGTCACCTCTTGTTTGCATTGACGGCACTTTGAACAGTGGACGCTACATTTCAGATGTGTTACGACCAGTGGCTCCGCCCTTCATTCGATCCCTGCGAAACCCTACATTTCACCAGTATAAAGCACGACCGCATGTTGAAGGTCCTGTTCGGGTCTTTCTGGATACAGAAAATGTTCGACTGCTGCTCTGGCCAGCACATTCTCCAGATGTCTCACCAATTGAAAACGTCTGGCCAATGGTGGCCGAGCAACTGGGTCGTCACAATACGCTTCACTACTCTTGATGAACTGCGGTATCGTGTGAAGCTGCATGGGCAGCTGTATCTGTACACACCATCCAAGCTCTGTTTCATTCAATGCCCAGGTGTATCAAGGCCGTTATTACGGCCAGAGATGGTTGTTCTGGTACTGATTTCTCAGGATCTCTGCACCCAAATTGCGTGAAAATGTAATCACATGTCAGTTCTAGTATAATACATTTGTCCAATGGATATACGTTTATCATCTGCATTTCTTTTTGGTGTAGCAATTTTAATGGCCAGTAGTGCATTTAACATTGATTAAGATGAGCAATATTGATTTTCTTTCTTTTGTACTATTCAGTGAATTCTGATAATTTTTTTCGTTAATTTCATGGTAACATTCGTTTTCCTCTAGAACAGGGCTTCCCAACCTTTTCAGCTGGCGGACCCCTTCTTCAGTCGAAAATCCATGACGGATCCCTAGTCAGTTGAGATCACAGTAACTTTAAATTTCAGAGCAAAACCCATGGGGACTGAAAGCTTCTTAATGCATGTTCCCATTGACCCCCCACCCCCCGAAGTATCAATAGTCTTTGGTTTAGAGATGAATGAAAACAACTTGAAATTTACGATCCAATTTGAATTCCCACTGTATCCAGACACTTGCTAGTGGATTTACTCCCTTTGTTCAACACACTATAGCCTGATTAAAATTACTTGGTAATTGAAATTTCACACGATGGAGCCGTCTTCCTCCAAGAGCAATCAACGTCGCTTCCAAACTGCTCGCTATTGACAAGCTGAAGTTTGAAATCCGAAGAAAAATGTTCAAATGTATTTAAAGTCAGTCTTCCTTTGGTCGTCCTCCCTCCCGATTCATTTCAACTGGAAACTTCCCTTGTTATGAAGGCGCTGGAGAAACTGCACCGTTCTTCAAAGATCCTGACTTCAGCCACCGATCCATGTTAGAAGTTAGAAACTGGTCAAAAATCGACTTATGAAATAGGTAGTGCACTGACAAAGCAAGTTTAACATTTAATGATGCCTGGGGCCACATACGTGCCAGCGAACGCTCTGATTGGTCGACAAAGCTCGCTCCACGAATGCGTAAAACATTTCAGCGCATCTAATTCTGTGAGCCAATTTATGCGCCCGTCGAACGTGTACCTCACCCCTCATGGTAATGTACATGTCCGTCACTGGAAAAGACCAATAAAAAGGTGTTAGCATGTGGAGGTAATGTGTTGTTCCAGTCTCTTCTGTACCTAAGGTCCATCACCGTTCCCTTTGGACCCCTACGTTGCTCTCCGATACACACGATCGAACAGCAGAGGAGTGATACTCAAGCGTCAATTTTGGCTGGATGTAATTAACATTTTACAATGCAACAAACGGCACTGACTACGTATTTGCTTATATATTCAGATGTGCAAACAAAACTAACGTGGCTCCATCCAAAAAAATCTTAGGTTTGTGTTAAAAAAATACTACTCTGCATTTTTTTAATGGTTTGTATTAACCATCGGTCTGTGGAATCGATTCGTCAGTATTTGATGTGGTTTACAAAATATATCCAGCGGTAACGTTAGGTGACTCACCCTATATTGGTTTGTTTCGTAAATATTATTTGTATTTTTACGCTGGGTCTTGCCTAGGGAAAACTATGCTATCGATCTATTACATCGATAGGTCGTGTGGAGAACCAAAGTGTTTTCGATCTTTGAGAGTGTTAACTCTGCCGCGCGGAGCGCAAGCAGAGGAGAGTCTGGCTGGAGTAGTGCAGTGGAGCAGGTGTGTTGTGAAACGCTACCGCTAGTTGCCGCGCTTTCGGGGTTTGGCAGCATGTAATTGCGCCAGAATTGCTATGATAGTTTCTGACACGGTGTCGCGGACGGAAAGCATTAGCTGGTGCACATCAAGAGCCCGTTTCGCCTGGAGACCGTGTCGAGAAGAAGGCGCGCTAACATCCAGCATCTGCAACAGCGGCGGCCGACAATGAGTGACTGTCACCACCTCCTCGATCGACGACTTCAAACCTTCAATCACCCAACAAGGAAGACTGGTAGCACGTAAAGTTTTAGAACTGTATGGCAGACCTCAGCTTTTCAAACTGTTAAATTTTTCTCACCAAATTACAGCAACGTAGCATGAACCTTTGTTGCTCATTGTCCCAATTGCATTACCAAGCAGGGTCCCTTCCTTCTCCGGAATGAACCCGAGTGCGTTGAAATTCAAAGGCCAGCATTAAAGTAATATTCGATTTCACTGCTTAATTTCAAAGTTCAGTTAAGGTATTCATAGCTGGCTACAATATTTAGATTACGCAAGTACAAATTAAGAGTGCGAGTTTTGTTACCATATTTTAGCTTACCTGTGACTGCAGCTCAGCTTGGTACATACTAAATTTTACTATTGTTAATTGTTCAGAATCATTTATTTCAAGTTGAAAGTTAAATCTCTTATTTCTAAATTGCGTAGATTCAAGGTGCTTTTGAATTTCGTAGTGCTTCAGAAACAAAGCTCACTACTAATTTCAGTCACTAAATTAACTTTCAATTTTCTGGTTTTCTTAATTCTTTTGCTAAATTAAGTCAGAGTGTAGCGAAATTTATTACTTCTTACAAACATTCAGTTTTCACACTACACGTGTCAACCTTCAGTTGCCACGCTTCTAGTGCTAATTAATGTGCAATATCCTTTCTTTTTCAGTTACTATTGTAATTGTCCATAGGACTGGCGACCGTAATTTCCCCCAAATCTCAAATATCTAATTACCGCTAGTTAAATGTTAAACGTAACGGCCGCACATTTACTTTCTTTATTAACTTGAGCCCTTTTCAAAATTAATTTCCACCAGTTTCATTTGCATTTTTCCTTTCATTTTGATGTAACCCTTTCCTCCCTCTTTACAGACAGATTAACTTCGGTGACGATTGCTTTTCCCAAATTTTCATTAGGTACATGCGGTTTATTTTTTCATTGTCATTAAGGTCGATAAGTGAGGGGGAGGTTACACGTGGTCACCTGGTGACAGGACAATCTTTAGGTTTGAGGTTGTTCTGGACACGAATTTTGTATGGTGCAAATCTCGTAACAAAGTACTGGTTACGAACATGTCGTTACCTCAGTGAGATTAAGTAGTGGTAGGAATCCTAATTACATTTGAGATTTGTCATTTATATTGAAAATTATTAAAATGAGTGAAGGTAACATTTACCAAAATTTGGTAGACTTGGATATGGGACAATCGGTCGAACAGTGGGAAACGCGCGCCGCCGTACCCATTGTTCAGGGGCCAGGCGGCTAGCATGAAAGACGCGACCGCCGAAACGCAACAAAGAGCAGAAATGGAATTCAAAACTTTAGAAAATGTTTCGGAATCAATGTGATAATCAAATCTGAACCCCTTGATGACGAATACGGGGGGACAATTAAAGAGGAAGCCGCTATGGAAGTAAAACCGGTAGTTTCCGGGAATTTAACTGATTTATTGAATGTTTTGATTAACGAAATCAAGAGTCAATCGGCAGAAATTAAAGCTCAGGCTGCCAAGCAAGAAGCTCAGTCTGTCAAGCAAGAAGGTCAGTCTGAAAAAATTGAACGGAAGCTAGACAATCAGAACAAAGCTATTAATGTTGTTAACAACAATGTTGGAGTTGTTAACACAAAAGTTGATAAAACCAAAGAAGATATTGTTGTGATTAATACCGAAATCGGTAATCTGAAACAGGAAATGATAGACGTTCAGGCGGAAATTGCGAGCATAGATACTCGTTTTTATTCCGAAGTTAGCATAACCGAGAAAAGTGTAGGAGAAGCAGTGCTCCAATCATCGAAAATAAGAAGACGGAACAAATTCAGAAAAGAGGATCAAAATAAGGTGGAAACTTTGAAGGCTTTAGTATCCGAAGCGGATTACAATGTGAGGAAGCAGGCTAATACCTGCGAAGAGAAAAAGAGGGAAGTGGAAACGCCTGCGACAACCACTTGCCAAGTAATTACGAGAGTTGCGGAATTAGGAAAGAAACTTGACGAAAAACAGAGCTGTGTGCCAATCTGTGCACACAGTTCGGAATTGTTGACGAAAGAAGAGCGGTTCGACCCATTGAAAAAAGGCGGTGTACAAGCGACGGATTTCATTAAAAATTGTGGAATAGTTTTACCCAGATCATGGACTAACGAGAGAAAAATTAATGCGGTTATTGACGTGTTGGCTGGTGATGCCAAGCGTTGGGGCTTAAACATCAACATCACGAACCTGACTTTTGACGAGTTTAAAAATTTGTTTCTGGGTTAATACTGGTCAGAGCAAAAGCAACAAAAGGTCTGGCGCGAATTTGTCGTATCGAGGCCTTTCGATGCGAATTCGCGCGGCTCGATGAAGGAGATTTGTGAGGGCTGGATCCGCGAGTTGGAATATTTTCGTGATCGCCGCACGGAATCCGAAATAGTCTGGGGACTCTACAAGAAGCTTCCAGATGATACAAAACGGTACGTAAGAAGCAATTACAAGACAATCAATGATTTCCTGGAAAGAGCTGAGGACGAGGACAATTGGCGCAATAATCGCGACAGTGATAGAGGCCGTGGTAACAACAGCGGGTACCACAACAACCACAACAATGATAACCATGGGAATAATGCATACCGCAACCATGGCAGCAATAACAATAAATGTTCGGACGGTAGTGACAATCGGCACAATGCAAATAATAACTGGAATGACGGAAACCAGTATCATACTAGCGTGATGCGGGCTTCACAGAATGGTAATAACGCCAGAGGGTGTGACCAGCCGCCTCAGCAGCATCCGGGGAGCAGATCTGCTGGGACGAGACAGGGAAACCATTAGCCGCGCCGGTGGGGGGCCGACCGGGCGTGGAGAAATTTTGCCGGCCCAATAACAGGAGAAAACCCAGGTGTCGTCGTTATGAAAATTCCGTATGGAATAATCAACGGCGGGAGAGTGCGCCAGTGTTAGGAGAAAGAGTGCGCCCACGAGTAGTAGACCAGCTGTAGACACGGCAGCAGAAAATACATTCACTGTCAGTGAGAACAATTTAAGTAGTGTTTCGGAAACCGATTATAAAGTGGCAGCTGTAACACCCACAGCGGAACCGGAGATTGAGTTTAAGAATGATTCGCAAGTGTTGAGAGAAAATCAGATGTCGGATAAAACGTCCGTCATCGACCGAGGGGATGCAGAGAGAGATGAGGTCTGATTAAGGCAGTTCGGTCGCTTATACGACGAACTAAGAGATTATAGGGGCCTGTATGGGAGAAGTGTTTATGGGGAGCGCGTGCAGGATTTTCCGCGTCTCGTCCCGCAGGAAGATAGTATTTGTGAAGTGATAGAAAGTTCTGGCCCTAACCGGCAGACTTTACCAGAAATAGTTAATGTTAATGGGGAGCACGAACAAGATCCGTCGTGTTTCGTCCCGCAGGAGTTGGATGATGAAGTAGTAACGGAAAGTTCTCGCTTTGACCTGCAGACTTTACCGAAAGTTATAGTGGTAGAAGTGGCCGACCCATCCGACGCAAAATTCCAGTTTAAAAATTGCGAAAGTATTAAGGAGAAATATTGCGAGAATTTTCGTGATAGCCGGTCACGATTGGTAGAAAAGCACGCAGATTACGGCGTGTATGAGGTTAGAGCTGACATTATACGGTCAGACGGTAGCAGTGTGGGTTGCGCAGATCCAGAGGAAGTAATTGCAGATACAACTGGACACATTCCTCCAGGTAGAGTGCCAGATGAGATCAATCTGACCAAAGAGGAATCAACGAAGGTGACAATTAGTGAATTGATAGCAAAGCAACACTCACTAGTTGACGAGTTACAGAAAAAGGTTTCGGTGTTGGAGGCGAAGCTACAGACGTGTTGAAATTAAAACTGTATGTGAACAGAGGCTGAAAAAGCCGCCAGATAAGCCGGATTTAGGATCAAAGCCAGATGGTTTTTTCTGGAATGATCTGGATATAGACGAGGATTTACTGTGGGAAAATAAAGAAACAGTCGAGGACAAGTGTATACAGATAGTAGTATCTGTTAATACACACGGCCTACAACTAAACGTGTTGATTGACACCGGTGCAGAATTGAATGCTGTATCTGGGAAAATATTTGAGTTACTGAAAGACAGACCTGGTATCGTAGTTATGCTAGTAACAGGAGTGAAAATTATCTGTGCTACTGGGAAGGCCAGTAAACCGGACACAAAACAGATTTTTGTCAACTTCGAGATATGTGGGGCACGATTTGAACAAGAGTTCGTCGTCGTGCCAGACTTAACTACGGAAGTAATTACCGGGTTAGATTGGCTATTAAAGTACAGTGCAGTGATTAATTGCGAAAGCAAAGCTTTGACATGTACGTCACAAGATAAAACAATAGTAGTTAGTTTTGACGAGGCACGAGATGGTGTGCATATTCAATACCAGCCTATACAAATTGTTAACTGGCCGGATGCCATTAACGTAGGTATGAATTTGAACTACTGTAACGTGAGGAATCTCGGCATTGACAATAGTGTAAAAAGTGAATTGGAAACTGTTGTAGACTGGGTGTCAAACGTAAACCACGAACAAAGACGAGGCCGAATTTGCCGTACCTATTGCCATCACAACCATAGGGCGTGGGGCAAATATGTAGCAAAATTTGAGAGAATTATGTACACCTTGAGACATGAGTCTGCGGGATTTTCTCCAAGATCCTGTTAGATGACAGAAGTAAAAGTTCAGTGGAAGAGATAATCAAATTCCCGCCACGGATTGACATTAGTATTGGTGTGAAAAAAGATCGCTTGCGAGAAATAATGAAGTTAAAAGCCGATGCTCGCATACGTCGTCATGACGCTGTAGCGCGTTTTGCTAAGTTTGCAATCGGAGGCTTAGTTCTTGTAAAAGCTCATGAGAAATCGAGCGAGATAGACAATGAAATCTCTAAATTTAAGTTCGTTTATAATGGACCATATAAAGTCATTGGTAAACCTCACACAACAGCTTATTGCTGAGAGTATCAAAGCTCTGGGAAGCTATTAAGTATACGGAACATTGTAGACATGAAATTGTACCAACCAAGGATTGATTAATACCACAGAAAGGGTAATTTGTAGAGTATGTAAATATAGAGCGTAAGATTTAACGATTTGCTAGATTGCCGTGCTTTTACCTGACCAAGAGGACATTAAAGAAGTTGTAATTAATAAGTAATTAATTTTGAGTAATGATTAAAGAGTAACTGATGATGAATCAATTGAAAAATCCAAGCTGCTAGTTTAAGTTTTCAGCTGAGTCGCAGTAGATTCAGGAATGTAAATATGATTTTGTAACTAGCTGTAAGATTTCATAAACGTGTGATTTACTAGTCATTGCCGATGTACTTAGACGCTGTTTTAAGTTTCAGACTAGTACATGCTTGTGATGATGGACAGTGTCGAGTTATCCACTGTGATATTGTTAATGGGCTCCTTGAGATTACTCGGGAGTCATTTTTTCCGAAAGAATACAGTGAAACGGACGTTCTGGAAATGACGTTACACAGGCGAGGGAGATCAAGCGTGCCTTACAGGCGAGCGCAACAATACTGGCGAGGCGGAGCCGCTGTCGGCTCTTGTGGCGCTGTCGGCATTCTTTGTACAAGCGGGTACGGAAGGCGGAGTTGTTTTTCTTACCGAACAGCCTATGTGAAAGAATTCTGTTGTCAATATTTATGTTTTTGTCGATCTGCTGTATATTAATTTCTTGTTTAGCGTTACGTGGACTCTCATGACGAGAATATTAATTACGAAAAGGTTATAAAAAATGTGTATTCTATGTAATTAACTATTAACTTGGATATACCTGTTTTTTTATGACCATGTACTCTGGTTAATTTTGTAAATAGAATTTCATTTCTTGATACTGTTAGGAATTTTGATGATTTTAGAATAGCTAAACCATTTTCTATGTTTTCTATGAATTTTAATATGTTGTCAACCTGTTTACTTTAGTGTAAGATGACAGAGAGGAATAAGATTAGGAGTGTCTCCAATCAATTATTATGGTCTAAAAATTGGTTTATGGTTAATCAGCCTAATGCTAAAATTTGTTGATGTTTTGAGAATATCCATTTCCGCAATTTTGTAGTTTTTTTCTTTTGGGTACATTTTCTGAGTCTGTTTAGGTTACACGAACATCCTCAGACAATGTGGTGCAATGCATATCCTCCTATTTCCATCTAATGTACTATGAATTTTTTCCTTATGTTGTTACCTGAAGATATGACATTTCTGTGTCTTTATTTATTGTAATTGTTTAACTATATACGTCGATGTATAATTGATTTGTTTTGTAAATATTATTTGTATTTTTACGCTGGGTCTTGCCTACGGAAAACGATGCTATCGATCCATTACATCGATAGGTCGTGTGGAGAACCAAAGTGTTTACGATCTTTGGTAGTGTTAACTCTGCCGCGCGGAGCGCAAGCAGAGGAGAGTCTGGCTGGAGTAGTGCAGTGGAGCAGAATGTGTTGTGTAACGCTGCCGCGAGTGGCCGCGCTTTCGGGGTTTGGCAGCATGTAATTGCGCCCGAATTGCTATGATAGTTTCTGACACGGTGTCGCGGACGGGAAGCATTAGCTGGCGCACATCAAGAGCCCGTTTCGCCTCCTCGATCGACGACTTCAAACCTTCAATCACCCAACAAGGAAGACTGGTAGCACGTAAAGTTTTAGAACTGTATGGCAGACCTCAGCTTTTCAAACTGTTAAATTTTTCTCACCAAATTACAGCAACGTAGCATGAACCTTTGTTGCTCATTGTCCCAATTGCATTACCAAGCAGAGTCCTTTCCTTTTCCGAAATGAACCCAAGTGTCGTTGAAATTCAAAGGCCAGCATTAAAGTAATATCATTTGATTTCTCTGCTTTAATTTCAAAGTGCAGTTAAGGTACAATATTTAGGTACAATATTTAGATTACACAAGCACAAATTAAGATTGCGAGTTTTGTTACCATATTTTAGCTTACCTGTGTCTGCTGCTCAGCTTGGTACGTACTAAATTTTACTATTGTTAATTGTTCAGAATCATTTATTTCAAGTTCAAAGTTAAATCTCTTATTTCTAAGTTGCGTAGATTCAAGTAGCTTTTGAAGTGATTGTTGAGGTAGCCCAAGACTAACCTTATTTTATTGAATTTCGAAGAGCACTATTAATTTCAGTCACTAAATTAACTTTCAGTTTTCCAGTTTTATTAATTCTTTTGCTAAATCTAGTCAGAGTGTAGCGAAATTTATTACTTCTGACCAACTTTCAGTTTTCACACTACACGTGTCAACCTTCAGTTGCCACGCTTCTAGTGCTAATTGTATGTGCAATAATCTTTCTTTTTCAGTTACTATAGTAATTGTCCATAGGACTGGCGACCGTAATTTCCCCCAAATCTCAAATATATAATTACCGCTAGTTGATTGCTAACGTAATGGCCGCACATTTACTTTCTTTATTAACCTTACCCCTTTTCAAAATTAATTTCCACCAGTTTCATTTGCATTTTTCCTTTCATTTAGATGTAAGCCTTTCCTCCGTCTTTACCGACAGATTAACTTCGGTGACGATTGCTTTTCCCAAATTTCCATTAGGTACATGCGGTTTAATTTTTCACTGTCATTAAGGTCGATAAGTGAGGGGGAGGTTACAGCCTCTGATGGTCACCTGGGGAAATACGAAAGTTGCCATAGAAACGGCCTCAGAAGAGAGGAAAGTCAGCTGTTCTCACGCATCAACCCCGAGCTGGTCACCGCCAACTACGCTAAGCCACCGTCTTCTCACCGCAACTGTTGGTGGAATCAGAACGATGTCTCTCTGCTCTTCTGAACTCCGCCAAATTCATCATCTCGGGCTGCTGTGCTGCCGGGGAATTTCGAGTCTGCTAGCGCTGCTCTACTATGCTCCTGCGACGTGTGTCGCGCAAAACACCACGAACTGTTCATGTCATTGTCAAAGGTCACTCACTGAAGCATTTTGATGAGGCTAAAATTCTCGAACTTTATATGGCTATTCCTTTCACTTCGTTATTTTTGGTGTGGACTTCGATTTTTGCTAGAAGCAAATATCTGGCGTATTAAGTTGCATTCATATTATATGGGCGGTAAATACTGTGAGTGTAAAAGTGTATATTTCACGCTTAAGGTTATAGTAGTGTACCCTACCTTTTTTCAGGCGTCAATCGTCCAGTGGCGGTTTCCCCATACCTGTGCCCATTGAGGTGCAGTGAAGAGAAACTCGTGGGCTGATGCCTTCTTTGCCCCAAAGTGAGGTACCGCTATTCACCGGTTGTGGTTGCAAAACACTGAAACGACGAATGCTCTTCTACTCTGTAGGCTATTAAACCACAATTTGCGTCCAATGTCACTGACAGTGACTCCAGCCACTGACAGATTGTTGTCCACATCAGTTGGTAGCTACAGTTCCAAATCTAGCTACTCGCACAGCAGTCCACCACGTGTCGGTACAGGTAAGTCCCACGTCTGCACAACGTCGAGATAAAATATCTCTGCACTTTCGATCTTTTCTCTTTCCTTTTCTTTGTTGCTTTTGGTTCATTAGTTTTCTGACTCGTTCGATGTAGCCCACCACGATTTTCTCTGTTGCGCCAAACTCTTCACCTTAGAGTTGTTCTTACGGCTATAATCCCGAATTACTTGTTGGGTTCCTTCCAGTCTTTGAACATTAATATGCGTTTTTTTAATAATATCTTAGTGATATATAACGATATGAAAAAAATATTTCTTGTCGGTTCGTTTTTCAACACTGTTATGGGTGAGACAGCCAGGAGTTTTTCAAGATGACTGCGCAAAAACTACGAGCTGTAAGAAAGAAAGATACTCATCTGTGGATCGATCATGTCTCTACTAACATTACAGTTCTCAATATGGGCACCATTTGTGATGTGGCGTCTGCAGTTCATTATAGTCGCTGACATCAACTTCCTACAAAGGCGCGACAAGTCTGCTTCATTGGGTTGTCTACCTCCAGGTGCGAACTAATTCCTTGCGGTAATATGGAGCAGGTAGTTTAGATAGTTAACAATGAAACTTGAAGACAATGCAACCTACAAATGCAATCTGTAAGTAGAAGTCTGCGAACCATTACCAGGTCTCCCTTTAGCAGTGGGACATGCACCAAATTCGCTCTGGCACTCTGTCAACCTATCGTGAGACACACATGTCCTTACTGTAGTGAAAGGGTCAAACATATCTACTCATCCTCTCCCTTGTTCTAGTTAGCATTTTCGTCATATTCTTTCCGGTAAGCACTATTCATTACTCGTATCTGTTCTGTAGCATGTGGTGCATAAAAACGGAATCCTTGAAATTGTACTTTAGATGACCAAGTATGTTAAACGTGTGAATCGTGGAAAAATAAATAACAGGAGGTGTGTGCAATCAATGAGGTATATTCCTCTACAAGTGAAGAAACCGGACTAATACAACACTTGAGTAACTGAGCCAGAAACAGCGTTCAGCAAGGTCCATGGATGAACCAAATGGCTTGAGTATTGAGTAGTAGTAGCAGTCCCAGAATCGTCCAGTTTCAGGAATATTCTATAGTCCAGATGAGAGCGAACCAAACTGTGTGGCGGGCCACGGTGGTCTAGCGGTTCTAGGCGCGCAGTCCGGAACCGCGCGACTGCTACGGTTGCACGTTCGAATCCTGCCTCGGGCATGGATGTGTGTGATGTCCTTAGGTTAGTTAGGTTTGAGTAGTTCTAAGTTCTAGGGGACTGATGACCACAGTAGTTAAGTCCCCTAGTGCTCATTTGAACCAAACTGTGTGGCATAGAAGTGCCAGCAGCAGTGAACTCCAAGATGAGACTGCCGTGTATTGTGCTGCATGCACTTACGAAACCCTGCAGTTGATGAGCCTACGATGGCGTGGGAGAGCATCATTGGTGGGGTACTGCCGTGTTGCTCTTTGACGTGGGTACGCTGGCCGGGCTATGAGTCGTGTCGTAGGGGTTGCCTAGCCCCCAGGCGCTAGAGCAGCCGTCAGGCTGGACTGGTGTCGAAGTCCCCAACAGCCAAATTTGTATCGTGCTCAGCAAAATTGCGTGGGTGGCACAGAGGGCATTGCCAACTGACAGGGCTTAGAGGGATTCTTCGCTGTTTCATTGGTGCACTTGTTAATACTGCGCTTCCTCGTGATCAGACCACAGGAGAGTGGAAAACAGGACGGCTGAAAAGCACCTTTTGCTGTGTTGGATCACTTTCAAACTTCGTTGAATGATTTTGAACGGTCTGCAGAGGATCCAACCTGTACACGAGAGGGAAAACTCTGGTTTGGCTGCCCATCAAAGGGATGCCATCACGTTCACTGGGGATGCCATCCCGCAATGTCCTTAGGGAAAGGTGCCAGCACTGTCAAAGGTTGTCAAGAACATCTTTCTGTTGCTCCTCGCCCTGCCAGCTGTTATTTCCACCGCCAAGTGTGTGGAAACAACGTCATAGAGGAGCGGGTGGTTTTATTCACGCCATTTGTGCTACCACATGAGACCTTTTTGTGTCAGAGACGCAAAAGAAGAGGTGAAACGTGTATAAGAGGGGCTGTGACGAACTTGTCATCGTCTGACAAGTCGCCAGTGGCACTGGGCTCAATTGTGTGATCTTTAACCCGCTTTACAGCCCACATAAATTTTGAGCTGTGCCATTCTCCCGCGAGTGTCAACTCCTTGCTGACTGAAGTTTCGTCAAGCCCGAGGATGGGGTCGCAGGACGCCACGGTTATGCACCATCACAGAGGAAGGCTGTAGGCACCTTTGAGGTAACTTTCAAACTCACTTGTTGCAATGGGAGACAATTACGGGCTTTCGAAAAAGCGGTCCTTTAATTTTGTTGTGCACTGTATATCAAAATCATCTACAGTATCGACAACAATAGATAGATTCAAACCACCTAAGTTAATAAGAGACGGGACTGATCCACCATGGTACACAAAACACGTCAGAACACTGTTGTAGAAGTGACGAAAAAAGCATCCCAAATTCATAAGTACGCAAAACCGCCATGACTGGCTAAGTTTCATGGAAGCTCGATATCTAGTGCGGGCGTCAGTGCGGGATGCTTTTAATAGTTTCTTCAGTGAAACATTGTCTCAAAATATGGTAGAAAACCCAAAGAGATTCTGGTCGTATGTAAAGTAGACCAGTGGGAAAAAAAAACAGTCAATACGGTCACAATAGAAATGTTACCGATGATGGTGCCACTAAAGCGGAGTTACTAAATACAGTTTTCCGCAATTCCTTCACGAAAAAATACAAGGCAAATATTCCAGAATTCGAAACCAGAACAGCTGTTAGCATGAGTGACATAAACGTAGATATCTTAGGTGTTGCGAAACAACTCAAATCACTTAAGAAAGGTAAGTCTTCCGGTCCAGAGGGTATACCAGTCAGGTTCTTTCAGAGTATGCAGACACAATAGCGCCTTTCTTAGCAATCATAAAACCGCTCACTTGAAACGTCTGTTCCTAATGAATGAAAGCACTACAGGTCACTCTAATATTCAAGAAAGGAAATTGGAGTAACCCATTGTATTACAGACCCATAACACCGACCTCAATTTGCAGTAGGATTTTGGAGCATATACTGTACCCAAATTCCTAGATTTTCGGAAGGTTTTTAATATCCTTCCTCACAAGCGACTGTTAATCAAATTGCGTGTGTATGGAGTATTGTCTCAGTTGTGTGACTGGATTCGTGATTTCCTCTCTGAGAGGTCACAGTTCGTAGTGATAGACGGTAAATCATCGAGTAGAACAGATGTATGGCGTTCCGAAAGGTAGTGTCATAGTTCCTCCGCTGTTCCTGATTTACATAAACGATCTAGGTGATAATTTGAGCAGCCCCTTAGAGCGTTTGCAGATGACGGTGTAATTTACCGACTAGTAAAATCGTCAGACGATCAATTCCAATTACAAAATGATCTGGGAAGAATATCTGTATGGTGATAAAAGTGGCAGTTGGCACTAACCAAAGAAAAGTGCAATGTCATACATATGGGCACTAAAAGAAATCCGATAAATTTTGGGTATACGACAAATCTAACAAGTCTAAGGGAGGTCAATTGGACTAAATACCTAGGAATTATAATTACGAGAAACTTAAACTGGAAAGACCACATAGATAATATTGTGGGGAAGGCGAAACAAAGACTGCCCTTTGTTGGCAGAACACTTACAAGATGCGACAAACCCACTAAAGAGACAGCCTACATTACACTTGTCCGTCCTCTGCTGGAATATTGCTGCTCGGTATGGGATCCTTACCAGGTGGGATTGACGGAGGACATCGAAAAAGTGCGAAGAAGGGCAGCTCGTTTCTTGTTATCACGCAGTAAGGGCGAGAGTGTCACTGATATGATGCTGAAACAAAGGCGGTTTTCTTTGCGGCGAGATTTATTTACAAAATCTCAGTCACCAACTTTCTCTTCTGAACGCGAAAATATTTTGTTGACAGCCACGTACGTAGGGAGAAATTATCATCATAATGAAATAAGAGAAATCAGCTCGAATGGAAAGATTTAGGTGTTCCTTTTTCCCACTAGCCGTTCGAGAGTGGAATGGTAGAGAAGTAGTATGGAAATGGTTAGATGAATCCTTAGCCAGGCACTTAAGTGTGAATTGCAGAGAAACTATGTAGATGTTGATGTAGATATACGTCAATACTGTGCAAGCCACCTGACAGTGTGTCGTGCAAGGTTCTTTTGGTACGAGTAACTGATTCTTCTTTCCCTTTTCCACTCAGAAATGGCGACTGGAAAGAGCAAATGTCGGCAAGGCTCTGTATTTGCTCTAATTTCTCGAAAATTATACGACATGGAAATATTACTTGCAAGGGTAAACGGCCTTTACAAATTGTTTCCCTTTTTGTTTACAAAAGGGTTCTGTTTGTTTCTTGTGGTATTGCGTTCAGAGTTTGCGGTTTTTATGTTCACCTCGGCTTTTGAACTCGTGTAATTACGGTCAGCGTTATCTGAGAAAAGTTTTCCCAGAATTCTTTTCGCTTCCGCTTCGCCCTGTGATACGTTTCAGCCCATTACGCTGACTCCAGCACTGTGTACATGTCGTTCCTGGAATGAACTTGGCGAAGTGAATGCTCTTCCACGCGAGTGCACGCTTTACTGCCGAACGGCCGTTCCCGGCGGGACGCTGTTCCCGGCTGAAACAGTAATTTTCCGTGCCGTTACGCCTATTCGTCATATTATGCCTTCTCGGCAAAAACGGGCCTCGGTATTCCGGCTGACTTACGGTCGCTTACCCCGCCGTGCCGCGTACCAGCGCACGCACGACACTGGCCGCCTCATTTCTACAATTTCCCAGAGGCCTTGCTCCGACATTTCACCTCCAGCCGCATCTGCATTCTGTGCGAGATACAAGCAATTACTATGCTACTCTCAAAAATAGCTATAAGCTATAGGGAAATAGGAGTGACATACAATACGTACTAGAGCTATGAGGGAACAATAAGAATGGAAGATCAAGAAAGAAGTGCTCATATTAAGAAGAGCTTAGGGCAGGAATGCATTATTTTTCCTCTACTGTTCAACCGATGATTTTATTAAATGGGGTCAAACTCGAGGAAACGGTCCCTTAGAGGACAAGGTAGGGCTGTACCGGATTTTTCATCCTTTTTTTTTAAGCTGACTGTTAAAACTACACAAAACAATCGGTTTATGAAATAACCGAGTTTTAGTTTCTTTATTGCTGTTATTTCCAGCAAATAAAGTAGCTTTCAAAGGAAGACTGAAAAATTCTAGTGAAGGTAAAGGGGTAGGAGACACCGACTGATGTGAGGCTGTGACTGTGGCAGACATCGGTCTCAGTTTCTCCAACCGAAAGATTACGAAGACGAAGGAAACGAGCGCTGCGACAGCGAGAGCAAAATTTCACAAGCTGCATCATCACTTATAAGTAGTATCATTTTCTCACCTTGACATTAAGACATCAGTTACTATCCCAGTTTTATAGAACATCGATAAAATTGTAGGCACATCAATCACATTCAGCTTCTCTTCCAAGGGACGTGGTGGATGTTATCTCCTTAGCGGATGTCTCTGGTATGTTATGCCCATTCTTTTATAATCTTTTAACGTAAATGAATCATTGTTGCTTCACTGCTATCTCTCTTTGCAAAGCACTTCCAAAATAGGGATGGTGTCATTCCGCAATAGAACCGACGTCCAATGGCGACAGCGAGAAACTGCCGTCTTGCATGCACACGCGTCCCATACAACTAAATACTTCTAATACACATTCATTTAAATACTTAGCGATTTCTATTACCACTACTGTTGCACCGTAGCCAAGGTAGCCTCTGCGGGCCAGCAAGATATCTAACACAGGACCAAGCAATGGTAAACAATGGCTGTCTTAGAAACAAACATTCCGCGTACTACTTCCTACAGAGGGCGTTAGAGATGGCCTGCAGGAAGAATTACTACACCAACATCTGATTCGCTGAATACTATTTAAAGGCTAGAACCAGCACCGGGCCTTTACCGATGACACCGCCTTCCTTGCCCTTGCCCCCACCCTGCAGCGCTCCCAACACCTTCTCCAATCCTATCTTGACCGGTTCACCGCTTGGTGCAACCAGTGGTTGCTCAAGGTCAATCCCTCCAAAACCCAGGCGATCATTGTATGCAAAACCACCCCTTCCCTCCGCCTCCTTGATTTCTATCTCACCATCTATGGCCGTCCTATCTCCCTCACTCCCACCTTGGCCGTCGCCTCTCCTGGACCCCCCATCTCCGGACAATCCAAGCCAAGGCACACTCCCAACTCCGCCTCCTCAAGCTCCTTTCGGGCCGTATGTGGGGTCTGGACCCCTCCACCATCCTCCACACCTATGAATCCCTCATTCGCCCTATCCTCTGCTATGCCCATTCAGCCTGGATCTCTGCCCCCCCCCCTACCTTTTATAAATCCCTTCAAATCCTTGAACGCCATGCTCTCCGCCTCGCCTATCGCATCCGTCTCCCCTCCCCCACGCAGATCCTGTACGATCTCATTCCTTTCCCCCACCTCCTCCTTTTCCTTGAAAGGATACGGATCCTGTACACCTCCCGCAAACTCGACCCTCCTCACCCGCTTGTCTCGCCCATCCTCTCCCAACCACACCCGCTGTTGCGCCTGTATTCCCACGTCCCACCCGGTCTCCATCTCTCCACCCTCCTTGCCCTCTCCCAAGGTCGCTTCCAGCAGCTCCCCCTCCCTGATGATGTCCTCCTCCCCTCCATCTACCCCTCCTATCAACTTTGATCCTACCTGCCACTAATTCCTGTGGCCTCTCCACTTGGCACCCTCCCTCCCTTCTCTTTCCTTTTCCCCATCCCCTTCCTCCACCCCTCTTCCCCCAGGCTCCCCCTTTTTTCCTCCCCTCCCCCTGTCTCCCTTGCCCATGGCATCTGCACTCCCCTCTCCCTCCCCACTCCCCTTCCTGCTCCCCCTCCCTTGGCAGGTCCCCGGACTCGCACACGCTCAGTGAACATTCGCGCCCCGGAGATCATCGCCATCAGTGTCTCGTGTGTGTGCCTTCGTTTTGTGTTCAGTGTCCTTTCACCGTCGAGCCACCACTGTTCACGTGTTCCGTCGCAGTCATCCGTGTTATGTGCGCTGTGTCAACAAGTGTTAGTGTTTTTTCTCATCCAGTGTGAATGGCTTCATGTTTACTGTTCTTTGTATCTACATTTTTTGCCCGCCGTTTTTATTGTATTGTCTGTGCCACCTATATGTCATATTATTGTACCACTCAAGGCTGAAGAGCAGGGTAATATGCTGCTGTCATCCCGCCTTGTATGAGGTGATTAAAATTACAATAAAGAAAAAAAAACACCGGACGTCAGTTCACGCCGAATACCGACCCCAAGGACGTCTCCACGGAAGACTACGTATTCGACATCAGGATGGAGCTTGGAATTCAGTGTGTGTGTTACAACGGACTTTTGTGGTAAGATTAGAAGTTATCTTTCGTTGCCTCTAGTGGGAAATTCTTACTGACTTTGTGATTGTGACTTTTCGTTGTTATTCCGTCATTTCCCTGTAGACACACGTCAATAAAAGTTGTGCTGTGAAAACGTCCGAAGTGTCAGTTACAACAAATACAATAAGTCGGAACAATCACATAGATAATGTTGTGGGTGGAGGGAACCAAAGACTACCATTTATTAGCAGAACCCTTACAAAATAGAATAGTTATGCTAAAGAGACAGTTTACACTGTGCTTGTCGGTCATGTTCTGAAGTACTACTGTGCAGAGTGGGATCCGCATCAGACAATATCAACAGAGGGCACAGAAAAAGTTCAAAGAAGGGCAGCTCGTTCTGTACTATCGCGAAATAGAGGCGAGTGACGCGGGTATGATACGTGAATTGAGGTTGCAATCAATAAAAAAAGGCGTTTTTTGTTGCTGCAGTACCTTCTAATGAAATTTCAATCACCAACTTTGTCCTCAAAGTGTGAAATACTTTGTTGGCGCCTACCTACATACAGATAAATGATCATGATAATGAAATAAGAGTGTTCGTTTTTCCCACGCACTGTTTGAGAAGTAACAGTAGAATGGTTCAAATGGCTCTGAGCACCATGCAACTTAACTTCTGAGGTCATCAGTCGCCTAGAACTTAGAACTAATTAAACCTAACTAAACTAAGGGCATCACACACATCCATGCCTGAGGCAGGATTCGAACCTGCGACCGTAGCGGGCGCTCGGCTCCAGACTGTAGCGCCTAGAACCGCATGGCCACTTCGGCCGGCAGTAACAGTAGAGAAACAGCTTGAAGGTCGTTCGCTGAACTCTCTGCCAGGCACTTAATTTTCAATTACAGAGTAATCATGTAAATGACTTCTCTGTAATTGACACATTATCGTTCCATTAATGATGTACAGTTTGTTGCGTGTTTATTACTATTTTCTAACTGTCGGTGTTGCTATTGAATTAGCACTGATCGATTTCCCCATATTCTATTATAACTCAATATTTCAAGGCAACAAAAATTTTACTAACAAACATTACTGATTTGTAAAAAACGTTCCACTTAGAAAGTAAAAAGTTTAGCGACGCTGCTATGGCAAATTGATATGCCAGTTTATTTCCCGGTTATCAGTAAAAAATGAAAAACCTGTTATCCACTTTATTTACAGATGAGGCTACTTTTACGACGGGGTGTATGGTGGCGGCGAACCATCATACCGGTTCCGCGTCAGTGGCGGGGATTACTGGCGGAAACCTCGTGGGACCAATCGTCCTACCACAATATCTAACAGTCCAGGTATGTCCGCGCTTCCTGCTGGTGACTCCGCCTCCCGTACTGAAAGACGTGTCTTCTTTGGTACTAAGGGTAACGTGGCTGCTACACGGTGGTTCTCCAGCTCACTGCCCTCTTCATTATGGAGCTAAAATACTAATGCAGACATAACATTCCCGCTTGCTTGGTGTGATCTCAGGTGTGCTTTCAGTCATTGAAAACTCACTGTCAAAGATCTTTTATTTCCGTATTCTAGTGGATGGATCTCCGCTGGAACTCATTTCCGGCAATGTGCCCATATGACCTTTTTTTGTTCTTTAACATCTCAGGACTCATTGCCGGCAGTTGGTCCCCATTTAGCAAACTCATCCTGAAGCAAAAGCAATGACGAAAATAGAAAGGAAGGGTCACAAGCAGTATTAAAAATCAGTGCAAAGGGATAAAAATGCTAAGATCCGCCGATGACATTGCTGTCCTCAGTGAACGTGAGGAAGAGTTAGGGGATGTGCTGATGAGAATGAACAGTCTAATCAACACATAATACCGATAGGGAGTAAACAAAACACAGAGTAAAATATTGACGAGCAGCAAAAAGAGATTACTGAAAACGTACTCCAGAACTGGGATTGAGATCGTAAGCTTTCTAGCAAGGTTTTCTGAAATTTTAAATTCGTCAGTCAACAGCAGACCATCAGTTTTAAGGTGAAGATCATGGTATTCACCAAGATTTTCTACATTAAATCTTTTCCAAACTAACTGTGCATGGTACTAATATTCATCAATTGTGTTTCTTCAAATTTCTTCGAAGAATCAATATCACAAGGACAAACGCTTTTATTTCATCACTAGATCGACTAGATTCTCAGGACCAAATTTTCTCACGTTTTCATCTGTTCTTCCTTCAGATCCGAGGAAAGTTGTCAAGACTTGATGCCATGAACCTAAACGTGACATTAAATTTCATCTTCAGATTTTCTGTCTTCATGCTGAAGCTGATGTATCCTTTTTCATTATTGGGAGTCAAATCTACGAGTATATCTTTTTCATCGTGACCAAGCTCATCCACTAGCAAAGTGAGTCATATCCCATCAAATTGCGTAAGTAAATTGGTACAAAAGTTAGATGCCTCAGTTGTAGATTACACCGATTGCACTGTGGGGCAATGTATTTTCCAGTCAAATGAACGTGATGTCGAACTTTTCTGTTCTTTCGTGAGTAAAGATTCCGACAGAATGGACATTTTCTACATTTATCATACATTGACTGTTCCTCTCGCGTGAGTTGTCTCATTTCTTCAACTTTGGAGTAATTTCTTCCGAGGTTTTCAGTCTCTCTTTTCACACTCTCAGTGAAGTTCTTTATGACACTGGTTTTCCTCGGTAGATGAGTGGTTCCTTGTAGTTTCTGCTAAAGTCCTTAATGTAGTAACGGAACCCACTTGGTTCATATTTTTGATATTTCATTGTATATGGTGTTTCTGGATTTGGTTGACAGTTGTCTGTCTTTAAGAGTAAACCTCAAAATCTGCATAAATATCGAAAGAAATCTTCGTTGTGTGTTAACTCTTCTCGTGTAATTCAAATGTGAATGATTTTGAACTAGACAGTCTGATAAGTGTTCATCAAATTTTTCCTTCTTGTTGAAGAAAAGTAGACAGATGTCACAGATAAATTTTTACGTTAATTTTTTTTGTGATTTCACTAGAAACAAGACGTGATAGACATCTAATCCAGCAGTTGTGGGAGTTCTCATCTTCTTTGAAATGGGTTTATAATTACATGTTTTTCGCTCTTATTCT
Organism: Schistocerca gregaria; assembly: GCF_023897955.1. Lineage (NCBI taxonomy): Eukaryota > Metazoa > Arthropoda > Insecta > Orthoptera > Acrididae > Schistocerca > Schistocerca gregaria. The sequence continues at coordinate 899,877,003 of NC_064922.1, forward strand.
TCCTTAATTTCAATGGGTTCACCTGGTATTTTTCATCAAATGAGTAAACGTTGATGGACACATTGATTTTTCCTCAACCTCTGGAATGTGATCAACTACAACGGGAAATAGGATGGATTTGTCAGGATTTTTCCGAACTACCGGATTTAACCTTGGAACCATAGCCCATAGATGACTTTTTTATTATTACTCTCCGTTGATGCAAGCTTTCTTGTCTATTACTTTTTCTGGTAGTTTGTGATGATCCTCGCAGTTGGGGCGTTTCGATTGATTGCCAGTTGAAGGCCGACAATTCTATTTAACGTCCAACCCGATCCACGGTCTTGGAAGTGAATCAGTTTCGATAAAACTTCCTTTTTTGCTGTTCTGTAGAACTTGAGTCTCACTCTTTGGTGATCTCGTAGTTTCTTGTCTGGAAACGAAATTCCATGATTCTCTCACTTCTCTTCATTCTGAACTCGCAGAAGAGGAATAGATAGGTCTTCAACCCGTAATGAATACATTTTATTTTTTACGGTAGGTCCTACCTGGTGCGCTCAACAAAAAGTTTGGTTCGTGTAGATCATGATTTTTTTCCAAACTTGTTGTGCTCGTAGGTACCTTTTACTAATTTTTCTTCCTCATGCTTTCCCGAAGATACTCGCATGATACAGCAAGATTTCACCATTTTTTGTGATTTCTTACTGTTGTGTGGGTTCAGCACTTTTGAAGACTTGGTTGCTAATCCCAAATTTTGAGTAGGGTTATTCCCAAAATTTTTCCTTGAGTTTTTCTTTGATCATCGAGATGTTTACCATAAAATGCAATCATTTTATTTTTTTCCCAGTGTACTGTGGCCCGTAATTCCTCCGTCCCTCCACGTGGCACGAAGTTGATGCACGGTGAATTCCTCCGGTAGGTCAGTCATGTATCGGGAGAAAATTTAAGGAAAAAAAAATACGATGCTCGAGACGTCTGATATAAAGCAGCAGATGAAAGTAAATCAATAAGGACGTGTTCCCTTCCAACCAAGCGTGCTTATCAAAACCACGTCTGCCTGTCTCATCATAGCAGACACACACGAAGAGTTAGTTTCTTAAAGCCTTCATAGATGTCTCTGTAGAGACGTATGAAGTTTTTCGCAGGGGTATATGCATACTTTTACATATTAATTCCTCTTTTTTATTAAAAATTTGTGCGCCCACACTCATATCTAATTGTTGGCTACATTTCTTCTCTTCTTTAGAAAACACAAAAATGTGATGAAAATCTTGTGTTTGCATCAAATACTCTGATGAAAATGGTTAAGTTTTGAATGAAGTTTTACAGATGTGATGCGCTATAGATAAGACGTTCGAAACTTTTTTTTCCAAACTCTATACAAAGACGTTGACTGAAAGAAATAGCTGTGACTGACAACGTCATATATAATGTTGTGTGTGGGGAGAGCATAATATTTGACAAAACGATCTTCATCCTCACCTGTACTTAATAACGACTTGAATGAATGAAGCACTTCAGTCAATCCTGAAGTTGGTCGTCGTGGGGAGTCGTAAACGTCGGGTAGGGACGTTAGGAGGAACCTCCGGTGAAGCTCGTTTTACCCATTTCTGTGTGAAAATTCTTTGCTTTTCCTTCATGAGTCGTCCTGAACGAGATGTTATCTTTATATTCTAAAAACACTTATTTAGAAAGAAATTTCATCGGGTTTCACCGATTCAATCATCTTTTTTCTGGAGTTTTGAGTTGGAGGAAAAGTGGGGTAGAACCGGCTTTACCTGGATCTCAGACTGATGAACAGTACTCGAGAATCGGTCGAACAGTCACCTTGTAAGACACTTCCTTCGTGGATGAGTTACGTTTCCTTAAGATTCTTCCTATGAATTTCCCTGGCACCTGCTTTTGCTACTATTTGTTTTATGTGATCATTCCACTTACGGTCGCTTTGGATAGTTACATATTTTACAGCAGATACTGTCTCTAGCAATTTGTCATCAATAGCGTAGTTGTACAGGGAAGCATTTCTTGTCCCATGTATGTGCAATATGTTACGTTTATTTCCGTTCAGTGTCAACTGCCAGAGTCTGCGTCACTCAACAATCCTTCTGGCTTTGCTACTTTCTCATAGGCAAACGTATCATATGCGAACAGTTTTAATGAGCTTCTAACGCTTTCTACTTGATCATCTATGTAGACAGTAAACAGTGACAGTCCTACCACACTTCTTTTGGGTATTATGGGTACTCCGTAAATCACCTTTACATCTATCGATTTTGTTGTTTTAAGAGCGACGTATTGAGTTCTTTCGGCATTGAAACTGGAATCCAGTCGTAAATCTGGTTCGATACCATGTAAGCTCGAACTTTTTGGACTAAACGGCAGTGATGATGATGATGATGTTTGGTTTGTAGGCCGCCCAGCTGCGCGGTCATCAGCGCCCATAAAAAGTCCCTATTTTTATACAGTCCAGCTTTTTTTCACACAGTCCAATCCAGCCATTGTCACGAATGATGATGATGATGATGAAATGACGATGAAAACACAAACACCCAGTCCCCGGGCAGAGAAAGTCTCCAACCCGGACTAAACGGCAGTGAGAGACGGTGTAAAAACCCATACTGAAGTGAAGGAACACGACATCACCTTGAGCGTCAAATGTTAACGGTACATCAATTTTGTAAGACTAACGAGAGAGCTAAAGTGGGGAAACGTAAGGAATAAACAGGTTTTAGGTGAGTGACTCAGATATTGCGCATTTGGAGCAGAACACCGTTAAACTGGAAAACAGAGAAATGGATAACACGAGAGAAAGATATAGAAGAGATTGAAATGTGCTATTAAAGATTACGTTAAAGTTTAATGGTCAGAAAAGTCCAAAACGGAGAAGCCTTTAGTCTGAAAGTAGGAATTGCAGCATTAGCTACCACATGCTAAGGTACAGAGTACATACTACAACGAACTACGAAGGTTAAACAGTTGTGGAGCAAAGAGTAACGAAATTATGAAATATAATAAAGTGTGAGTCAGCGACAAATCAAGCGAAAAACTGAGACGGGAAAAGAGAGAGAGAGAAAAGAAAATGTTAGTAAAGACAAAGGCGACAGGTGGAATGAGCACACGGTCTGAGTGCAGACGGCATTTCGTAGTTGAATTTTCATGTATGTCGCCAAAAGCCTTTGATCTAGAAAGGCAATTCTCTGTGACTGGAAGTAGATGTCAAGCCTGTTGCAGCTGACTGAGGAAAGTACGACACGAAGGGGGTAAATGACGAAAAATACAATTAGTATGGCGAGCGTTGTACGAGAGTTCTCAAATCACAGGCGTCGAAAATGAAATTGACATTTCTTTTTCCAGTCCGTGTGTGGCGATAAAAGCTTTTGAAATTAAATAGAATAGTAATAGCGACCGCTGCGCTGTGTAAAAGCACGAGCTGCATTTCAGCGGCGTCAAAGCGAATGACAGCGAAAATTTAGTCTCTTTGCAGGAAAATTTAGCTGGTAGAGGTGGTAGGGACTGTAGCGGCGTTTTGTGACGGTGTTCCGAGTTGAGCGACATCAAATGTTGACGATAGATGCAGATCACCAATAAGGGTCTGTATTGTAGATTTCCGATAGGCGAGCGACACTATATCAGTCATCAACTACTACCCGAAATACAATCATATAGATTACCCTCGCAGAAATTCACTTGGCTCTATGGTTATTTGACTAATGGAACCCAGTATGTTCTGCTGTGCGGAGAATGCTCAACAGCCGACCGCGGTGACCGAGCGGTTTTAGGCGCTTCAGTCCTGAACCGCCCGACTGCTACGGTCGCAGGTTCGAATCCTGCCTCGGGAATGGATGTGTGTGATATCCTTAGGTCAGTTAGCTTTAAGTAGTTCTAAGTTCTAGGGGACTGATGACCTCGGATGTTAAGTCCCATAGTGCTCTGAGCCATTTGAACCATTTCTGAATGCTCAACACAAACCAATGTAACATCGGATGTGCCCCGCGAAAGTTAATAGGACCACTGGCTTTCTCAGTATACCTAAACGACGTACCAGACAAGATCACTATAAGACAAAACTTCCGTTTGTCATAAATGGAATCAGTAGTTTTGCTGTGAATAAAATTGAATAACGTAAGATGAGAACCCAAATAAACCATAAATATGTGTCATATACATTTAAGTTGCTAATACTATAAAATAAACGTAACTTTGAAAGTGACGGTCAAGTGATCAAGTTGAAAGCTGCTGTATTGAGTAACGACGTTTTTAAGTAAGCGGTGGAGAATAGTTTGTAGTCTTTTACTGTTCGTTGATTGGTTGGTAAGGTCGAATTTTGATAAAGTTGTACGGCCGCAGAGGTGCTTCGGCTGAAGAGTTACTTCGGACTTAGAGCTATTTCGATGTACTCCAGTTTGGAACTTACAAATATTTTGTTTACCTCAGCTCGGGACTTAGAGACACGGTGAGATTGTGATTACTAGCTGGGCTATCGGTGGGTGAACATTTCGGCCAAGATGAATTTGTTAATGTGTAGAGACTTGTGCTTGCTGACTGAACTTTAATATTTGTTGCTATTTAAGTGATTTGATGCACGGCTCCACGCCTTAGTGCCTGATCGCCGTTGCTTACGAATGCTGTGCTTCACACTGTAAAGCCAAACGATTTCCTTTCTGTTTCAGTTGTGTTCTGTAACTAGCATTGTGAGGACACCACTTGCAACATCTTTTGTTTGAAATGGATAAATGCTTGCTTAGCCAACGCTCTTGCCGCAGTGGTAATACCGGATCCCGTCAGATTACCGAAGCCGTCTGGCTTGGCTAACACCATCCGGTCTGACTAGTGCTGTTGGTTAGCGGGATGCACTCAGTCCTTGTGAGGCAAATTAAGGACTTTTTACGATTTTAATGATTTTACTACCTGGTACGTTCAACAAAATGTTTGTTTCGTGTGGATCAAAATTTTTGATCTGTAGTCTGTCGGTAAATGTTGTTTTGGTAGGTACTTTTTACAACTTTTTCTTCCTCATCCTTCCTGGAAGGCAAGATGAGGCAAGATGCGGCAAGATTTCATCATTTTTGGGGATTTCTTACTGTTGTGTGGATTGAGCGATTTTGAAGTCTTCGTCCTATTCTCAAGTTTTGTGTAGGATAATTCCCAAAATTTTTCTTTGCATTTTTCTTTGATCATCGAGATGCTCACCATAAAATGCAATCAGTTTATTTTTTTCCCAGTGTACTGTGAACCGTAATTCCTCCGGCCTTACACGTGGCACGAAGTTGAGTGACGGTGAATTTCTCCGGTAGGTCAGTAATTTATAAGGAGAAAATTTAAGGAAAAAAAATACGATGCTCGAGACGTCTGGTATACACCAGCAGATGAAGGTAAATCAATAAGGAAGTGTTCCCTTCGATCCACTCGTGCTTACCAAACCACGTCTGCCTGTCTCGTCATAGCAGATACACACGAAGAGTTAGTTTCTTAAAGCCTTCATCGATGTCTCTGTCGAGACATACGTAGTTTTTGACACGGGAATATGGATACTCTTACATATAAACTACTTGACTGAGAAGTAGCGATTCCGGTCACGAAAACTGACAACGACGGGGAGAGCGGTGTGCTGAACTCACGACCCTCCGCAACCAGTGACGCCTTTAGGCTGAGGACGACACGGTGGTCGGTCAATACCATTAGGCTATTCCGAGATCTGTTCGGATGTAGAGGAGTAAATGCTTAGGTGATACGAATCCTTCAGTTGCGGGCCATTTTACTCTCCTACAGGATCACATCTGAATATGTCTCCTTCTTGTTGGGATCTTTATTAATTTGTTTGTATATCCACTAATGTGTCTGCGCTAAACTACGGTGCCTCATGAGTGATATTTATATGTAAGTGCTTAAAGAAACATTACAGGGCCGTATATATTCTGTAACAGATGAGCCACATCCAGTTTTAAGGTCGTGTATTTGCCCTCTAGTGGTTCCATAAGAGTGAATTAACGCAGACGGCGATTAATTTGTAGTCATTAATTTGCTGCCGAGCCCCAGTGACGTTTACGTGTGCCTGAGGCCTGATTCCAGTCAGTTGAAGGGAATATGTAGTAGTGTAAAAATGTGGTGTTTACAGAGTGTAACTAGTTCTTCTGTTGCGGCATATAACGAATCCCCCTTCCTCTGCATCAATTTTCTGCATCAGCGTCATTCAGATTTAATAAATGCTTGAATGTATCTTGTATTAGCAGTAAGCACCACAGAATGTTCACGAACTACCAATCTCCCATGGTGTAACGGCGAATGTGAGCAGTCTTAACACTGATGAATGACAGAATATCAGGTAGCATGTATTCACAATTAAATCTTGTGTATGAATATCGAAAAAAATCAAATGGCTCTGAGCACTATGGGTCTTAACATCTGAGTTCATCGGTCCCCTAAACCTAACTAACCAAAGTACATCACACACATCCCAGCCCGAGGCAGGATTCGAACCTGTGACCGTAGTAGTCACGCGGTTCCGGACTGAAGTGCCTAGAACCGCTCGGCCACCGCGACCGGCTGAATATCGAAAAAATACTAATAATAATATGAATAATAACAGTAATAAACCACTGATTGATAAACACCAATGAAGCTATACTCAGTAAAATATAAATAAATATTGGCAAAATATTATGCATAACGTTTTAAATAGTTCAGAGAAATTTATGAGCCTGCTGACACAGGTACAAGATATTAACTGTGAACTAAAGTTTTATGGGAACAAGTACAGGTTTCGTTAACTGGACTAGAATGTAAGATAAACACAAAATAGCCACATTAGATGTGTACACTATCCTAAACGTTGTGGTACGTTCAGGGACTGAAATGTAACTGGCCTCATTCTGGGTGCCAAAAATGTAGTAAGCCCACGGAAATAATGACATAGCCCACACTGTGCATCAAAAAGTAGTCGGCAGGGGGACACAAAGCCCGTCTCCAGCGAAATGTAGTGAAGGCCAATAGTTGTCCACATAATTATGTACGTGGAAGATCAACCGCAGCGTAGTAAAAAAAAAACATTATGAACAGATTTCGAATAAATCCGGAGCAAGATGACCGTATAGTGCATAAGAATAACTGCGGATATTCAAGGGGGGGGGGGGGCGGCCGGAGTGGCCGTGCGGTTCTAGGCGCTACAGTCTGGAGCCGAGCGACCGCTACGGTGGCAGTTTAGAATCCTGCCTCGTGCATGGGTGTGTGTGATGTCCTTAGGTTAGTTAGGTTTAAGTAGTTCTAAGTTCTAGGCGACTGATGACCTCAGAAGTTAAGTCGCATAGTGCTCAGAGCGATTTGAACCATTTTTTCAAGTGAGGACAAGGCGCACTCAGTCTTTCGCGGTGGCATGACTGGATAGAATCCAGACAAAAACTGGTGTTTGCGTGTTTCAAGGTTGCATGACAGTGACCTATTACGCCATGCATATCAAATTGCGAGCGACATCGATTACAGTAAATTCAAGCGAAGCAGTGGATGATTGCATAACTCCAAGCAATACTACACATTTTGGAGACATAAGATAACGATATTTCAAACAAAGCGTCTACCTGACGATGAATGGCAAACTGCGGAAAGTTGCCCGAAAATTTGTAGATGAGATAAACAAACCTAATCTTTCGTTCAGTAAGGGATCTGAAGATGTGAAAGGAGACCTGGAAATTCGAGATACCAAGAGCAACTAAGAAACGCATTCGTCGACAATTATGCCGACTCTTGATCTGGATGGTAAACAGGCTGGAAAGAAGCTGGAGGTGCTCTGCCCTCTTCGATTCTTTCTCGTGTGCCTGATCTTGCAAGGGCAGTAGCGAATGTTTACGTCACAGCAAGTAAGAGCTGCAAAATGGGCGTAACAGTACAACTATGGCAAGTGGACTGATTTTGACCAATAGCTGGGCAAAGTAACTTGCTTTTGCTTGATTCCTTGTCTGGGCCACGATTGGCAACCGCATGGTCCGGGGCGACTAGCCACGGTTCGCGCGGCTGCCCCCGTCCGAGGTTCGAGTCCTCCCTCGGGCATAGCCGTGTTTGTTGTCCTTAGCGTAAGTTAGTTTAAGTTAGATTAAATAGTGTGTAAGCCTATGGACGGATGACCTCAGCAGTTTGGTCCCATAGGAACTTACCACAAATTTCCAAGAAATTTTCCTTGTCTGCGTATAAAAATCATACTCCTTCAGAGTAAAATATCTCTCCAGAAAAGTGTGGGACATTCCAGGTCATACCACCTGAAATCACTGGACGAATTCAGCCTCTTGATGTTTGTATTTTCTGTGGCTATAAAACATTTTATCGCACTGTCTTTGGCTATACCTTAAAGAATAACCAGTTTCACGATAAGCTCCACGACAGAATGTTTCGCATTCGGTTGCTTGCCAACACATTGCATCAGTTCTCATCATCCCGTTACACAAATACCATTATATATGCATCCTCTAAGAGTGGATACTTGGCTGAACGTACTGCATGGTCTGTAACTCTCAAGGTGTTCGCTTTTGATCTTGATGGTGCGAACCTCCGTGATCTACGTCTGCATCACATAGATAATCCGCAAGCCACCGTACGGTGTGTGGTGGAGGATACCATGAACCACAACTAGTGGCAAGAGAAAAAAGACTATCTATATGCCTTCGTATGAGCCCTAATATCTCTTATCTTTGTGGCCCATACGAGCAATGTATGTTGGCAGCAGTAGCTTCATTCGGCAGTCAGCTGCAAGTGCCGGTTTTTTCTGTAAATTTTCTCAATAGTGTTCCTCGAAAAGAAAGTCGTTTTCCCTGCAAAGATTCCCATTTGAGTTCCCGAAGAATCTCCGTAATACTTAAATGTGAACTTACCGATAACAGATCTAGCAGACCGCCCCTGAATTGCTTCTACACTCCTGGAAATTGAAATAAGAACACCGTGAATTCATTGTCCCAGGAAGGAGAAACTTTATTGACACATTCCTGGGGTCAGATACATCACATGATCACACTGACAGAACCACAGGCACATCGACACAGGCAACAGAGCATGCACAATGTCGGCACTATTACAGTGTACATCCACCTTTCGCAGCAATGCAGGCTGCTATTCTCCCATGGAGACGATCGTAGAAATGCTGGATGTAGTCCTGTGGAACGGCTTGCCATGCCATTTCCACCTGGCGCCTCAGTTGGGCCAGCGTTCGTGCTGGACGTGCAGACCGCGTGAGACGACGCTTCATCCAGTCCCAAACATGCTCAATGGGGGACAGATCCGGAGATCTTGCTGTCCAGGGTAGTTGACTTACACCTTCTAGAGCACGTTGGGTGGCACGGGATACATGCGGACGTGCATTGTCCTGTTGGAACAGCAAGTTCCCTTGCCGGTCTAGGAATGGTAGAACGATGGGTTCGATGACGGTTTGGATGTACCGTGCACTATTCAGTGTCCCCTCGACGATCACCAGAGGTGTACGGCCAGTGTAGGAGATCGCTCCCCACACCATGCTGCCGAGTGTTGGCCTTGTGTGCCTCGGTCGTATGCAGTCCTGATTGTGACGCTCACCTGCACGGCGCCAAACACGCATACGACCATCATTGGCACCAAGGCAGAAGCGACTCTCATCGCTGAAGACGACAAGTCTCCATTCGTCCCTCCATTGACGCCTGTCGCGACACCACTGGAGGCGGGCTGCACGATGTTGGGGCGTGAGCGGAAGACGGCCTAACGGTGTGCGGGACCGTAGCCCAGCTTCATGGAGACGGTTGCGAATGGTCCTCGCCGATACCCCAGGAGCAACAGTGTCCCTAATTTGCTGGGAAGTGGCGGTGCGGTCCCCTACGGCACTCCCTAGGATCCTACGATCTTGGCGTGCATCCGTGCGTCGCTGCGGTCCGGTCCCAGGTCGACGGGCACGTGCACCTTCCGCCGACCACTGGCGACAACATCGATGTACTGTGGAGACCACACGCCCCACGTGTTGAGCAATTCGGCGGTACGTCCACCCGGCCTCCCGCATTCCCACTATACGCCCTCGCTCAAAGTCCGTCAGCTGCACATACGGTTCACGTCCACGCTGCCGAGGCATGCTGCCAGTGTTAAAGACTGCGATGGAGCTCCGTATGCCACGGCAAACTGGCTGACACTGACGGCGGCGGTGCACAAATGCTGCGCAGCTAGCGCCATTCGACGGCCAACACCGCGGTTCCTGGTGTGTCCGCTGTGCCGTGCGAGTGATCATTGCTTGTACAGCCCTCTCGCAGTGTCCGGAGCAAGTATGGTGGGTCTGACACACCGGTGTCAATGTGCTCTTATTTCCATTTCCAGGAGTGTATATCGTCCTTCAGTTCGCCATGATACGGATCACAAATACTCTAGCAATAGAGAAGAAAAGCTCGCACCAGCGCCCCGTACCCGATATCCTTTACAGATGAACCACACTTTCCTAAAAATTCTCCCAATAAACCAAAATCGATCATTCTCCTTCCCTGCCGCAGTATGGCCGTTCTGTTTCATGTCGATCTTCAACGTTACGCTCAGGTATTTAAGTGATGTGACTGTGTCAAGAGCTACACTACTAATGCTGCATCCGAAAATTACAGGTTTGTTTTTCCTACTCATTCGCATTATTTTATATTTTACAGTTGAGAGCTATCTGCTAGAAACGTTGTCTAAGTGAACTTGCATCTTCCTACATCCTCTCAACTCCGACACCTTGCCGTACTCCCCAGCATCATCAGCAAGTAAACGCAGATTGCAGCCCAACCTGTCGGCCAAACAATTTATCTATGTAGGGAACAACAGCGGCTCTATCACACTTCCCTGGAGCTCTCCTGACTGTACCCTTGTCTGTGATGAACGCTCGCCGTCGAGGACAAAATCTTGAATTCCATTAGTTAAGAAGTCTTCGTGCCAGTCACATGTCTGTTAACTTATTCCATATGCTCGTACCTCCGTTAACAGCCTGCAGAGGGACCCCGTATCAAATACTTTCCAGAAACCTAGAAAAATGGAATCCGCCCGCTGTCCTTCATCCATAGATCGCCGTGTATCGTGTGAGAAAAGGGCAAGCTGAGTTTCGCACGAGTGATGCTTTCTAAGACCGTGCTGATTCGTGGACATAAGCTTCTCAGTCTCGAGAAAAACCATTGTATTCGAACAGAGATTATGGTCAAGGATTCCACCGCAAACCAAAGTTAGGGACATTGGTCTGTCCGTTCTTTTACCCATCCTACATACGGGAGTGACTTGTGCTTTTTTCCAGTCGTTTTGTACTTAGTGTTGGGTGAGAGATTCGCGATAAATACAAGCTAGCTAAGAGGCCTGTGCCGTAGAGTGCTCTTTCTAAAACCATACTGGGATTCCGTCCGGACATGGTGACTTAACTGCTTCCAAATCTTTCATTTGTTTTTTTACGCCAGCGATGTTTACTACTATATCGTCTGTCCAATGAACAAATGTCGGTATGTTCTCCCGCATGAACGATTTATTGAACGCGAAACTTAAAATTTCGCCTTTCAGAAGCTGCGACATGGTCATGAATAAAACAGGGTCCCAAGTATAAAAAAAAAAATTCCCTACTTCTCGTCTATGGTCACAATTTTTTTTTGTCATCGGACTACAGGTACCGGTCTATAATGACAGTCATCAGATCTGTTTTATAAAAACATGTCCTTATATACTGGAGGCATAGCGGCATCGTTAAATGTTAAACACAAAATCAGCACCAGCATCGTCAAATGTATACGAGGGTTGGAATTTATATAGTGGCAACTATTTATTCAAAACCGATACAAAAGAGTTGCATGTTTGCACCATTCCTACAAAGTAGCCACCAACATTGTGTAGAATCTGTTGACAGCGATGTGGAAGGCGTAGTATATCATTAGCAGAGCCTGTTGTGTTGATGGTGCGAATGGAGCGATCTACTTTCTGTAGAATCTATGGTATAGTTCTGGAGCGAATGCCACAGAGCTGTTTCTTCATCTCCGGAATCAAATCAAAGTCACAAGGAATTACGACCAGGGAGTATGGTGGATGGTACAGTACTTCCCAATACCATCGACCGAACAGATCAGCCACAGCTTGCGCTGAACGCTCTCGCGCATTGTCGGGCAAAATGGTGAGTGGGTTGCCGCTTCATTCGCAAAGCTAGTCGCAGGTGGTGGTCCAAAAACGAACAGTAATACTGTGCATTGGCGATCTGCCGTGGAGGAACGTAATGTGGTAGGATGACACCTTCACAGTCGTACATGAGAATCACCATAACTTTAGACCGCTCCATTCGCACCATCAAGAGAACAGGCTGTGCTAACGGTATAGTACTTCGCTGGTAACGGGTTCTACACAACACTGGTGACTGCTTTGAAGGACAGTAACAGGTGCAAACATGTAAGTCTTTTGTATCGGTTGTGAATACATAGTTGCCACTATTTAAGTTTCAATCCTCGTATAAATAACAGCATATGCAAGAGTCATCTCGTCAGTGTTCCTGGTTAGCACTGTGGAATCGGATACGGCAGGACGAGGTGTCAAATGCTCGTCTGGAGATTTGGATTTAGGTTTTCTGCTATTTCCCTAAACGGCTCCACATAAAGACCGAGAAGGTGGCGTTTTAAAGGGTCCGGCTAGTTTCTTTCCCCATCCTTTTCTAATCCGAACTTGTGCTCCGTCTCTAATAACCGCCTTATCGACGGGACGTTAAACTCCAAACTTCTTTTCTTCCTTTCATTGGCACAAAACCCATGTTTTCTCTGTTGCTCTTCCTTCCTGCTGCTCTCCTCTCATCTTAACGCACTATTTACTTCTCATGCTGTTATCTCGCAACTACCATCACAACCGCATCCAAACTTCATCCTGATGAAATGACTGAAAGTATCAACAGCATACTACTTGATTCTGAGATGTCTTAACGATAAATTGTGTATCTCCGTAGCTGAAGTAACTGAATTTGACAACCATGAAAAGGATCTGGGTTCAATATCCGGTACTGCCTGGGATATTTCCATCGGAGAAAGACTGGAACGAGTGCATACAGCAGGTGAAGCAGTTGAATGAGATGTAGCGGATCCAGGGTTCGGAAAGTGGGCAAAGATGGCGAGAACGGTGTGCTACATCTGTATCTACATCTACATGGGTACTCTGCAATCTCACATATAGGTGTCTGGCAGAGGGTTCATCGAATAATCTTCAAAATTCTCTATTATTCCAGTCCCGTATAGCGCGTGGAAATGACAAATACGTATATCTTTCCGTAAGAGCTTTCATTTCCATTATTTTATCATGGTGATGGTTTCTCCCTATGTAGATCGGCGTCAACAAATATTTTCGTATTCGGTGATTGGAATTTCGTGAGAAGATTGCTCCGCAACGAAAAACGCTTTTGTTTTAATGATGTCCATCCCAAATTCTGTATCATTTTAGTGGCACTCTCTCCCCTATTTCGCGATAGTACAAAACGTGCTGCCCTTCTTTGAACTTTTTCGCTTTACTCCGTCAATCCTATTTGGTAAGGATCCCATACCACGCCGCAGTGTTCTAAAAGAGGACGGACAAGCGTACTGTAAGCAGTCTCCCTAGCAAATCTGGTACATTTTCTAAGTGTATTGTTAATAAAACGCAGTCTCTGGTTAGCCTTCCCCAAAATATCTTCTATGTGTTCCTTCCAATTTAAGTTGTTCGTAATTGTAATTCCTACATATTTAGTTGAGTTTACGGGCTTTAGATTTGACTGATTTATCCTGTAACCGAAGTTCGACGGGTTACTCTTAGCACTCATGTGGGTGACCTCACAATTTTTGTTATTTAGGGTCAACTGGCAATTTCACGCCACTCAGATATCTTTTCTAAATCGTTTCGCAATTTGTTTTGATCTTCTGACTATTTTATTGGTCGATAAACGACAGCGTCATCTGCAGACAATCTGAGACGGCTGCTCAGGTTGTGTCCCAGGTCCTTCATATAGGTAAGGAACACCAATGGGGCTATAACACTACCTTGGGGAAAGCCAGACTCACTTCTGTTTTACTCCATGACTTTCCGTCAATTACTACGAACTGTGACCTATGTGACAAGAAATCACGAATCCAGTCAGATACGAGTGTTGGTCCTTTAATAGTGGCAACTACTTATTTACAGCTCGTATAAAATATATACGTGTTTCAAAGTTTTACTGACCTTCAAAGTAGTCACCAGCAGAGTGTATAACCAGTTGCCAGCGATCTGGGAGTCGAAGGGTACTCTTAGCAGTGCCTGTTGTGTTGACAGTTCGAGAGGCGTGGTCTATTACCCGACGAATTTGTAGCAGTTCTGAAAAGAATGCCGTGAAGTGTTTCCTTCAGTTTAGATATCGAGTTGAGCTCACGAGGTCTTAAGTCAGGGGAGTGCAGTAGGTGGCATAGCACTTAGCGGCCACATCAGTCAAACAAATCAGTAACAGCTTGGACTGTACACGCTTGAGCATTGTCCTGCAAAATGATGGTCAGATAGTGCAGAAAGTGTCATCACTTCTGTCTCTATGCTGCTCATTTTATAACTGTATGTACCCTTTTCAAGGGTAACTAAACCAACCAACATTTTTGTATCCCTTAAAGAAAACGAAAAGCTACACGATGATAACATTATTACGTCGAATATCATTTACACCGAGGTGTTGTAATGCTCAGCAGATAATTTTTTTTCTCAAAATTACGTATATATGAAAATGAATGCAGAGTGGTCCATTGATAGTGACCGTGCCGGCCGGGGTGACCGAGCGGTTCTAGGCGCTACAGTCTGGAACCGCGCGACCGCTACGGTCACAGGTTCGAATCCTGCCTCTGGCATGGATGTTTGTGATGTCCTTAGGTTAGTTAGGTTTAAGTAGTTCTAAGTTCTAGGGGACTAATGTCGTCAGAAGTTAAGTGTCATAGAGCTCAGAGCCATTTGAACTTTTGATAGTGACCGTGCCAAATATCTCACGAAATAAGCATCAAACGAAAAAACTACAAAGAACTAAATTCGTCTAGCTTGAGGGGGGAAATCAGATGGCGCTATGGTTGGCCAGATAGGTCAAACGGATATCAACTGCGTTTTTTTTTAAAAATAGGAACCCCTATTTTTATTACATATTCGTGTAGTACGTAAAGAAATATGAATATTTTAGTTGGAGCACTTTTTTCGCTTTGTGATAGATGGCGCTGTAATAGTCACAAACGTATAAGTACGTGGTATCACGTACCATTCCACCCGTGCGGACGGTATTTGCTTCGTGATACATTATCCGTGTTAAAATGGACTGTTTACCAATTGCGGAAAAGGTCGATATCGTGTTGATGTATGGCTATTGTGATCAGAATGCCTAACGCGAGGGTGCTATGTATGCTGCTCGGTATCCTGGACATCATCCAAGTGTCTGGACTGTTCGCCGGATAGTTACGTTATTTAAGGAAACACGAAGTGTTCAGCCACATGTGAACCTTCAACCACGACCTGCAACAAATGATGATTTCCAAGTAGGTGGTTTAGGTGCTGTCGCGGCTAATCCGCACATCAGTAGCAAACAAATTGCGCGAGAATCGGGAATCTCAAAAATGCTACATCAGCATCGATTGCGCCCGTACCATGTTTCGGTGCACCAGGAATTGCATGGCGACGACTTTGAACGTCCTGTACAGTTCTACCACTGGGACAAAAGAAATTACGGGACGATGACAGATTTTTTGCAGTTTTTCTATTTAGCGACGAGCGTCATTCACCAACAGCGGTAACGTAAAACGGCATAATATGCACTACCGGGCAAAGGAAAATCCACGATGGCTGCGACAAGTGGAACATCATCTACCTTGGCGGGTTAATGTATGGTGCGGCATTATGGGAGGAAGGACAATTGGCTCCTATTTTATCTAAATGGTGCAGTGTGTGCTAATTTCCTACGTAATGTTGTACCTATGTTACTAAAAGATTTTTCACTGCATGACAGAATGGCGATGTACTTCCAACATAATGGATGTCCGGCGCATAGCTCGCGTGCGGTTGAAGTGGTATTGAATAGCATATTTTATGACAGGTGGATTGGTCGCCGCAGCACCATAGCATGGCCCGCACGTTCACTGGATCTGACGTCCCTGGATTTCTTTCTGTGGGGAAACTTGAAGGATATTTGCTATCGTGATCCACCGACAACGCCTGACAACATGCGTCAGCGCATTGTCAACGCATGTGCGAACATTACGGAAGGCGAACTACTCACTGTTGACAGGAATGTCGTTACACATATTGCTAAATGCATTGTGGTTGACGGACATTACTTTGAGGATTTATTGCATTAATGCGGAATATACAGGTAATCACGCTGTAACAGCATGCGTTCTCAGAAAGGTTCTCACAAAGGTACACCTATCACATTGGAACAACCGAAATAAAATGTTCAAACGTACCTACGTTCTATATTTTAATTTTAAAAATCTACCAATAGTTCGTCTAAAATTGTGAAGCATATGTTTGTGATATCACAGCGCCATCTAAAACATAGTGAAAAAAGTGGTACAACTAAAACATTCATATTTCTTTACGTACTACACGAATATGTAATAAAAAATGGGTGTTGCTATTAAAAAAAAAACGCAGTTGATATCTGTTTGATCTATGGTAGCGCCATCTAGCGGGCCAACCATAGCGCCATCTGGTTTCCCCCTTCAAGCTAGACAAGGTTCGTTCTTTGTAGTTTTTTCGTTTGACGCTTATTTTGTGAGATATTTGGCCCTGTCACGATTAATGGACCATCCTGTATACATGGATTTATCATAAATTCATGACTGTCATGTTACATCGTTCGATTCATTTTCATAGATGTTTTCTCTTCATTTCCACAACTATCTTTATACCAGCGACTACGCTTACTCCAAATACTGCCATTATTTAAAACTATAAAATTGTGGAAGTTCTGCACAGTTCTCCAGGTGTTATAGTATTATTCTACTGAGGACTTCAGCGCTTTAATTTGGCGAGGTTCGAAAAACGAATAAATGAAAAAATAATTGACTGGTCTAATGAGCCTCACATTGCAGACTACTTTATTGTTACTACCATTTCGAAGCACACATGTGTTTCTGTTACTGTTTAAATAGTACTTCCTCTTTTTCTTCATCTCGGCAGGAATATTTAACTCCACTAGCGAGCTTTGCTGTGTGCACAGTTGCAACTGGGAACTGTACAGCGGGAGCTGCACAGCTACAGCAGTTTGGCTCGTTTTTCACCAGCACTCGCGATCCGCCTCTGTGGAGCAGTGATAACGAGAGGTCGGAACGCGAGCCGGTTCGTGCGCGTACGTGACTGCAACTCATATTGGCTGTGCACATCGCGGAGTAAAGCGAGGCGCGGCGCCAGCATCGAGTGCTGTTAATCAGGGAGGCAATTAAAGGGGCGCCGATGGAGGCCGCAGGCGGTCGGGCCAGCCAGCGCTGGGGGTGGATGTGGGCCGTGCTGGAGCGGCAGCGGCGCCTGCGGCGGCCGAATGCTGATGGGCAGCTAACGAGCAGCCCTGCGCCTGCGAATCAAACACCGCGCGGAGCGGAAGCGTGGTGCGGCCCGTTCACGCAGATCATGGTACGCCAGTGTGTGCCGGCCTCACTGACACACTAGCAGTCTTCTCTCCCTACACCCTCTCCCCTCCCCACACCAAATTCCTCGCTCCCACCCACTATTTTCTAAAGGATCGAATTCTATCTTGAGAAAAGCTAGATCTTCGCGCACTTCAGTGTCTATGAAGTAATGTCTCCTGAAGTGTGTCTCGTACGGTGTTATAATTTTGCAGGTGCATCCAGATGTACATGTGAATACTGCTTGGAAAAATTTGTTGTGAATGAAATTAGCAATGGGGGTGTTGTGTACATAGTTCCGCGTAGTCATCGCGTACACAACTTTCCCACTAGAGCGCGCCCCGCTAAGCACAACAGCGCAGGCGCAGCGCTCGTCCATCTCCACACTATGAGATGGCGCTGTCTTATAGACGGACCAAATTCTGCTTCTTTTTTTTTCCTTATTGATTGCTGGCAGCAGCTTAGTACGCTGCTCTGCAGCCTACAGACTTTTTTTAAGAAAAGGAAGAAGAAAGAAACAAGGAAAAACAGGCGATAAAATTATGACTATAAGTGTAAAATGGCGTAAAAAATGCGGAAAGTTAAAACAGAGAGCAAAAGGGATTGGGAATATCGATAAAATACACAGGAATCAGACAAGTAACAGAGTAGACACACAATTAAAAACATGGCGACAGTCTGGTTTCTGTTCGCAAGAGATAAAAAATCACACCCAGCGACAGTATGATGGCTGTTCGCTACACTTCCCTAAAGACACACCATGGAACACTCACTGGAAAACACACACTGTAAAACACTGCACGAAAATGGTGGCACAAGTATGACACTCCCGAGCCAAAGGCAGATGGGGGGGGGGGGGGGGACCTGGAGGTGGGGGAAAAACCAGGAGGGAGGTGAGGAGAAAACGAAGGGGGGGAACCAAAGAGGGAGGGGACTCTTAAGGGGGGAGAGGGGCAGGGCAGACGCAAGAGGGAATAAGAAGAGGCAGAAGAGGGAAATGCAAAAGGACTCGGGGGAGAGAAGGGGGCAGAGAGAGGGGAGGTGGGGAAAAAGAGGATGGAAGGAGGGGAGAGGGAGCCCAGGAAAAGGACAGAGGAAAGGAGGGGGAATGAGGATCAGAGTTGATAGGAGGGATAAATGCTTCCACCGAACCGCATATTAATATGTAATGGAGCCAATAAGATTGCTGCTAACGTAGAACCTTTTCTCCTCACAGATCACACTCGCGCAGTGATACCTGAACGCTTGAGGTATTATAACGAGTGTACAGACCTCCGGATTAGTCAGTCTGCATTACTACGCATTAGTCTGTACCAGTCTACATTTGTCTGCACCAGTCTATAGTCAAGTTTCAGTCTGCGCCTAATAAGATTACCATATTCCTGTACATAGCCATGAAGATAAATGAATAGACACTTTGTCAAGAATCAGAGATATGTGAGAATATGATTAATGTACCAAGACCAAAGGAACTTCAGATTGTCAATTTTAAATAGCACCCAGAATCAAGTTACATAATGTCTATGTTATTTATTATTTTAATAAATGTGTGTGAAAATTAATCAAGTTCTGTTTAAAGTTGGTCACCGTCAATGTGCTACTCTGAGAGTGCAAGTAGCATTTTATCGTCTGACCTAACGGCAGAAGATAAACACGCCACGATAAGTCCACGAGACATATTTCTGACACTCGCCTACTTCGCTAGAGCGACAAGTCAAATAATCTGATGGTGTGTGTACCGCAGGTCTCACAGTACGCACCCCACAGCGGCTTTAGGCCTCTTAGAGGTTGTCAGGACCAGATATTTAGCTTACGGCAACTAATGGAGAAGTGTTACGAGTAGAACAGGGAACTGTATCTATGCTTTATAGATCTAGAAAAGGCATATGACCGGGTTCCTAGGAGGAAGTTATTGTCTGTTCTACGAGATTATGGAATAGGAGGCGAACTTTTGCAAGCAATTGAAGGTCTTTACATAAAGAGTCAGGCAGTGGTTAGAGTTGACGGTAAATGGAGTTCATGGTTCAGAGTAGTTTCAGAGGTAAGACAAGGCTGCAACCTGTCTCCACTGTTGTTCGTATTATTTATGGATCATATGTTGAAAACAATAGACTGGCTGGGTGAGATTAAGATATGTGAACACAAAATAAGCAGTCTCGCATATGCTGATGACTTAGTTGTGATGCCAGATTCGATTGAAAGTTTGCAAAATAATATTTCAGAAATGTAAGGACTATGGTATGAAGATTAGCATCTCCAAAATGAAAGTAATGTCAGTGGGAAAGAGATATAAAAGGATCGAGTGCCACATAGGAGGAACAAAGAACAGGTGGACGGTTTCAAGTACTTAGGATGCATATTCTCACAGGATGGCAACATAGTGAAAGAACTGGAAGCGAGGTGTAGTAAAGCTGATGCAGTGAGCGCTCAGCTACGATCTACTCTCTTCTGCAAGAAGGAGGTCAGTACCAAGACTAAGTTATCTGTGCACCGTTCAATCTTTCGACCAACGTTGTTGTATGGGAGCGAAAACTAGGTGGATTCAGGTTACCTTATCAATAAGGTTGAGGTTACGGATATGAAAGTAGCTAGGCTGGGAACAATGGCAGGAGGATGTCCACAATGTGGAAATAAAAAAAAAAGTGGGAATGAACTCTGAAGATGTAGCAGTCTGGGCGAACAGGCTTAGATGGTGGGGTCATATTACACGCATGGGAGAAGCAAGATTACCCAAGAGACTCATGGGTTCAGCAGTAGAGGGTAGGAGGAGTCGGGGTAGACCAAGGAGAAGGTACCTGGATTGGCTTAAGAATGATTTTGAAGTAATAGGTTTAACATCAGAAGAGGCACCAATGTTAGCACTGAATACGGGATCATGGAGGAATTTTATAAGGGGGCTATGCTCCAGACTGAACGCTGAAAGGCATAATCAGTCTTAAATGATGATGATGATCATCATCATCATGATCATGAAGCAGAAAAGCAGTAATATACGAGGGTTAATCAATTATTATCCGCAAAGTACTTATAAAATTTTATCGTAATTAAATAGGAAACTTACAAGAATATCATTTTTCGATACAGCCTCCTTGCGTTTCAACGCACTTGGTCCATCGTTGTACAAGCTTCCTGATGCCCTCATAAAGGAAGGTCCTCGGTTGAGCTGCGAGCCAGGAATGCACCGCTTCTTTCACTGCTTCGTCCGAGGCAAATCGACGGCCCCTTAAAGCCTGTTTGGGTGGACCAAACAAGTGATAGAGGGGGCAAGATCGGGACTATATAGAGGATGATCCAGTACATCAAATTTAGGATTCTGGAGCGTTTAAGCAGTGTGGGCAGCAGTATGCAGACTGATATTATCGTGCAACAATAAAAAATATTCTGACAGCAATTTACATCTACATCCATATTCCACAAGCCACTTGACGGTGTGTGGTGGAGGGCATCTTGAGTACCTCTGTTGGTTCTCCCTCCCATTCCAGTCTTGTATTGTTCATGGAAAGAAAGATTGTCGGTATGACTCCGTGTGGACTCTAATCTCCCTGATTTTATCCTCATGGTCTCTTCGTGAGATAAACGTAGGAGGGAGCAATATACAGCTAGCCTTCTCGACACTTCAACAAAAGCCCTTACCTAGCTACTGGGCGTCTCTCTCGCAGAGTTTTCCACTGGAGTTTATATATCATCTCTGTAACGCTTTCGCGATTACTAAATGATCATGTAACGAAGCGCGCTGCTCTCCGTTGGATCTTCTCTATCTCTTCTAGCAACCCTATCTGGTACGGATCCCACACCGGTGAGCAGTATTCAGGCATCTACATCTACATGACTACTCTGCAATTCACATTTAAGTGCTTGGCAGAGGGTTCATCGAACCACAATCATACTATCTTTCTACTATTCCACTCCCGAACAGCGAGCGGGAAAAACGAACACTTAAACCTTTCTGTTCGAGCTCTGATTTCTCTTATTTTATTTTGATGATCATTCCTACCTATGTAGGTTGGACTCAACAAAATATTTTCGCATTCGGAAGAGAAAGTTGGTGACTGAAATTTCGTAAAAAGGTCTCGCCGCGACGAAAAACGTCTATGCTGTAATGACTTCCATCCCAACTCGTGTATCATATCTGCCACACTCTCTCCCCTATAACGTGATAATACAAAACGAGCTGCCCTTTTTTGCACCCTTTCGATGTCCTCCGTCAATCCCACCTGGTAAGGATCCCACACCGCGCAGCAATATTCTAACAGAGGACGAACGAGTGTAGTGTAAGCTGTCTCTTTAGTGGACTTGTTGCATCTTATAAGTGTCCTGCCAATGAAACGCAACCTTTGGCTCGCCTTCCCTGCAATATTATCTATGTGGTCCTTCCAACTGAAGTTGTTTGTAATTTTAACATCCAGGTACTTAGTTGAATTGACAGCCTTGAGTATTGTACTATTTATCGAGTAATCGAATTCCAACGGATTTCTTTTGGAACTCATGTGGATCATCTCACACTTTTCGTTATTTTGCGTCAACTGCCACCTGACACACCATACAGCAATCTTTTCTAAATCGCTTTGCAACTGATACTGGTCTTCGGATGACCTTACTAGACGGTAAATTACAGCAACATCTGCGAACAATCTAAGAGAACTGCTCAGATTGTCACCCAGGTCATTTATATAGATCAGGAACAGCAGAGGTCCCAGGACGCTTTCCTGGGGAACACCTGATATCACTTCAGTTTTAGTCGATGATTTGCCGTCTATTACTACGAACTGCGACCTTCCTGACAGGAAATCACGAATCCAGTTGCACAACTGAGACGATACCCCATAGCTCCGCAGCTTGACTAGAAGTCGCTTGTGAGGAACGATGTCAAAAGCTTTCCGGAAATCTAGAAATACGGAATCAACTTGAGTTCCCCTGTCGATAGCGGCCATTACTTCGTGCGAATAAAGAGCTAGCTGCGTTGCACAAGAGCGATGTTTTCTGAAGCCATGCTGATTACGTGTCAATAGATCGTTCCCTTCGAGGTGATTCATAATGTTTGAATACAGTATATGCTCCAAAACCCTACTGCAAACCGACGTCAATGATATAGGTCTGTAGTTAAATGGATTACTCCTACTACCCTTCTTGAACACTGGTGCGACCTGCGCAATTTTCCAATCTGTAGGTACAGATCTATCGGTGAGCGAGCGGTTGTATATGAGTGCTAAGTAGGGAGCTATAGTATCAGCGTAATCTGAAAGGAACCTAATCGGTATTCAATCTGGACCTGAACACTTGCCCGTATCAAGCGATTTGAGTTGCTTCACAACCCCTAAGGTATCTACTTCTAAGAAACTCATGCTAGCAGATGTTCGTGTTTCAAATTCTGGAATATTCCATTCGTCTTCCCTGGTGAAGGAATTTCGGAAAACTGCGTTCAATAACTCCGCTTTAGCGGCACAGTCGTCGATAACAGTACCATCGGCACTGCGCAGCGAAGGTATTGACTGCGTCTTGCCGCTTGTGTACTTTACATACGACCAGAATTTCTTCGGATTTTCTACCAAATTTCGAGACAATGTTTCGTTGTGGAACCTATTAAAGGCATCTCGCATCGAAGTACGTGCCAAATTTCGCGCGTCTGTGAGTTTTAGCCCATCTTCGGGATTTCGCGTTCTTCTGAACTTCGCATGCTTTTTCCGTTGCCTCTGCAACAGCGTTCGGACCTTTTTTGTGTACCACGGGGGATCCGTTCCATCTCTTACCAATTTATGAGGTATGAATATCTCAATTGCTGTTGCTACTATATCTTTGAATTTGAGCCACATCTCGTCTACATTCGCATAGTCAGTTCGGAAGGAATGGAAATTGTCTTTTAGGAAGGCTTCTAGTGACACTTTATCCGCTTTTTTAAATAAAATTATTTTGCGTTTGTTTCTGATGGATTTGGAAGAAATGGTATTGAGCCTAGCTACAACGACCTTGTGATCACTGTATCAGTCATGATGCTCTCTATCAGCTCTGGATTGTTTGTGGCTAAGAGGTCAAGTGTGTTTTCGCAACCATTTACAATTCGCGTGGGTTCGTGGACTAACTGCTCGAAATAATTTTCGGAGAAAGCATTTAGGACAATCTCGGAACTGGGCGAACAAGTGAACTGTAACCTACTTCCTTTGTTTTCGGCGTTTGCTTGGAATTGCAGACTTTAGCCTGGCAGTAAGCATCTCAGTGCAACCTACACTGTTTGTTGTTGTGCCTCTTTCCCCCAAAGTTCCAGTGTTGGACTTTGTGCGTCCCAAAAAACTGTAAGCATCAGTTTTCCTGCGGACGGTTGCGTCTTGAACTTTTCCTTACCCGGCGAATTTGGATGCTTCTATTCCATACTGTGTCGTCTCCGGCTCGTGGTGATGGATCCATGTTTTGTCACCAGTAATGATCCTGTCTAAGAAGCTGACCCCGTTCGCTTATGCAACTATCTGCGTTGTTTTGGGACTCATGTTGCACAAACTTTACGAAACCCAAATCTGTTGTGGATGATTTCGTAGGCAGAACTGTGACTAATTTGCAGACGATGTGCCACTTCGTGAACAGTTAATCGTCTGTCTGAGAGAATCATTTCACGTGAACGCTCGATGGTTTCTTCATTTGTGGCGGTGAACGGTCGTTCGACTCCTTCATCGTGCGTAACACTTGTGCGACCATTTCGCAATTTTTCAATCCATTCGTAGACACTCTGTTGTGACGAAACACTGTTCCCGTACTGTACTGAAAGTCTTCGATGAATTTCGTCTCCTGATACGCCTTCCGACCACAAAAAACGAATCACTGAACGTTGCTCTTCTTTGGTGCAAATAGACAGTGGAGCAGCCACGATTAACAGCACGGCAGCGATAACGAAACTAACCTACCTGCTTGAAAACTGCAAAGTTATAACAACGAATAAACAAAGCATGTGTCATCAACGAAAACAACAGTACTACCAAAATAAACAAAAAATATAACTAAGTTGCGGATAATAATTTGACTTTCAGAATATTTTCACTCTTAAGCGGAGTGTGCGCTGATATGTAACTTAGTGGCAGATTAAAACTGTGTGCCGCACCGAGACTCGAGCTCGGGGCCTTTGCCTTCTCAGGAGAGCTTCTGTAAAGCTTGGAAGGTAGGAGACGAGGTACTGGCAGAAGTAAAGCTGTGAGGACGGGGCGTGAGTTGTGCTTGGTTAGGTCAGATCGTCGGCACGGCAGCTCAGCACGTCCGGCCAGAGAGCCGATTGGACTCTGTAATAAAAAACTGAATGGAAGGATCAACAAACGAACTTGAACGGATGTCATGTGACGTTCGCAACGACCAAACACAACAATCAACAACGAACAAAGTGAGGGAAAAAAAAGAAAAGATGGCAGAGCACTTGCCTGCGAAAGGCAATGGTCCCGAGTTCGAGTCTCTTTCCGGTACACGGTTTTAATCTGCCAGTAAGTTCCTTACTCTCGTATTAGAACTCCATGGCTGATGTTGTGAACAATCTGCCTTAAGGACGAAAATTTTGTGAGGGTGTCAGCGAGAAAAAGTTTAGAGAAGGTTTTTTTAATTATTTGTAAAGTTTTTCGGAAGTCACAAAGTGCTCTCATTCTCTAGTACAGGATGAATATACACTGCTGGAGAAAAATTGTAGACCTGTAAACCCGACGTCGATTGTGAACCGATGACGGCATACGCTATCTGGGGGATGGTAGATGTACTGACAATTGTTTCAATATATATACTAAGATGGTATCTGTTCTTAGGGACATGTCCGAAAGAACAGATACCATCGGTGACCATGCAGCTCGTTAGAATCAAATTAACACCCTTAGCTGCTTACAGGCGTTGATATAGCTCAACGAGGACAGATGAAAATGTGTGCCCCGACCAGGACTCGAACCCGGGAGCTCCTGCTTAAGAGGCAGACGCTCTATCTATCTGAGCCACCGAGGACACAGAGGATAGGGCGACTGCATGGATTTATCTCTGGCACGCGTCGCGCGAAACCCACATTCTCAACGCCTGTAAGCAGCTAAGGGTGTTCATTTGATTGTAATTTAATTGTATGAACGTTGTCTGCCGACAGATAACATAGTGGCATAGCTACCAGAGTGCCGTATGTGTCTATCTTTTAACAGGGAATGCTCAAGCCAGAAGGTTCAGTGAGGTGCAGATGTATGAAGCAGGCAGACAACTAAGCCACGGAGACGCAATCGCTCTTTTTACAGACAAGCCGTGCTTCTTACAGACAATTGAGCGAGTTTGAAAGAGATAAAATTGTAGCCTTCCGGGTGACGGAATGGTCCTTTCGGAGAATTGCCATACAAACCGAACTTGCTGCGTTAGTTGTGCAACGATGGCGGTATCAGGGGTCACGTGAACATTCTCACACCCATAGATGGGGTTCTGGACGTCCAAACAGCACAAACGCCCGCCACGTGCGTCGTACTGGCAGGGCAGCAGTGGAAGATGGTACAGCTGTCACAGCGCGGATAAGAGGGCTGGTAGCCCAGATGTGTCAACATGAACTGTTGCGAACGGGTCATTAGCAGTGGGACCACGGTGGCGCTCACCTGTAGGCTGTCTGCCACTCACGGCAGAGCTTCGACTTGCACGGCTCGATTGGTGCCGTCCACAGCATCACGCCGAAGATGGAACGGTCCTCTGTGGTCATCAGCGATTAAAGCAGATTCTGCCTGCACACAAGTGATGGTAGTCAGCGAATATGACACAGACCTAGTGAGGGCTGTCTCGTCCAAAACACACTCGCCCCATAGCAGGGCTTATGGTCTGAAGTGCGATGTCACAACCCCTCGTCATCTTTCATGTTTCTGGAGGGGAGCGCTCGGTACCTGCAGAATGTTGATAGACTAGTTCTTCTGCCTTTTTTGAAACAAGGTGGTGATCTGTTTTCCAACAGGATAATGCTCGGCCACAGACTGCCTGTGAAACTCAACGTGCTCTGCAACACTTGCAGCAATTTCCACGAACAACGCGATCTCCGGACTCGTATCCAATCGGGCGCGTGTGGGGTATGGGACGAGCAGTGACTTTTGCGAATGTTTCTTATAGAATGAGGGGAACAGGTGGAACAGGGGTGGTGTGACGTATTCCAGGACAGTATTCGCCACGTGTACGGTGCGCTGGATGGCAGAGTCAGCGCCTGCCTTGCTGCCCGTAGTTGCTACACCACGAACTAATTCGGGTGCTGCAGCATCGGTCGATACCTGGTGCCTCAGAAGAGCTTGTCCTTTTGATCTGTAAGTACAATCATTTCATGTACTCCATATGCCTCGTTGCAATAACAAATCTTGAAAGAACTGGAAACCTCTAAAGAGGTGTACTAATTTTTTTCCGGTAGTGTTGTCTGGGTGATTTGCATGTCTGAGTTACCGTCCCTCCCGGGATACATACAGTTTCTAACTTTAATCCTTGCCTTACTGTGTTAAATCTTTAAAGAAGATTGTATCTCTTAACAAGTAAATGCAACAGCATTTTAAATTCGACCAGTGACATTCTGAGAATCAAATTTTTGTTGCCTTGGAACCTGTAACTAAACTTGGGTACCGTTTTAGTAGTTTAGTATTACAGATTATTAATAATATATACATCAGTTGGTTCCACTAAGAGATTCGTCAAATGAATAGGAGCTGGCGGCCATTAAAGCCTTTAGTTTCCTCTTAAAATGAACTTTGTTAGAAACAAAAATGTTTGTGGCTGCTGGTAAGTTACTGAGAATGTCCGACAGAAGACACCACTGTGTGAAACAGCGGCTGTTAATTATACGAACCGGAAAAAAAATGGAATGAAATGAAATGATTGCTCGGGGGCCAATGTGGGCAAGGGTCGAATCCCGGGACTGGCCACTGCGTCCCTCTCAACGCCAGTGTGGCTGTGGGGCACAGCGAAGTGGGGGACATGAGAACCAACAGAGTGGAAGGCTTGTTTTTGTTTAATTGGTGTTTTTTAGATTTTTTGCTATTATTTTGAAATTACGCGCTACCGAAATAACCTACGTATACAAAAACTGGAGAGCAGGTAAAAATTTCCGCGCATTTACGGCGCGCTTGCGGCGGGGCGAGATCGGTGCTCCGCGTTTTTGTTAACGCTTCTGTTCAGTCCACCTACCTCGATAGGATTCTTGCCGATGTCTCTTCACCCCGTGGTAGCAGATACGTGCTAGGCGGTGCAAAACAGTGTTGATGGAAAAAATGATTTAAATGGCTCTAAGCACTATAGGACTTAGCATATGAGGTCATCTGTTCCCTAGACTTGGAACTACGTAAATCTAACTACGTTAAGGACATCACACACATCCATGCCCATAGCAGCCGCGCGGTTCCGGACTGAAATGCCTGGAATCCGCTCGACCACTGCGGACGGCGGAGCGTTGATGAAACCATCACCTAATACCTACCACACAGAGGCCGCGTAATTCTAGTTGAGAGTCAGTTCCTGAAAGTTCTAGATTAAAAAATCGGGCGTTCGTGATCTTCAGACTACTTCCAGAAATGCATTTAAAATTAGATTAATTCTGCTTTTTATTCATATTGAAACATATAAAATGGCTATCAAGTTCATATTTAATATGGTAAAACGTTATAATTCAAAGTTCACTGTCTGTATAACAAATATTCACTCGAAAAGCAGCCGACCCGACTAATTTTCACGTTCTACCCAAAACTATCAGCGAGTTAAGCATTCAGTCGTTTCAGTGGTGTTCTCCGTAAGAGGTGCTCGCCAAAATATGCCGTACAGAGCACGAAACACGCCACGCGGAGTTGTTACTACGACCAGAAAGTTCACGCGCTCATATCTCTCAAACCATTTAATTTTGAAACACCGAACTTTCATTAAAATGTCCGTAACTCCAGTCGCTTCAGTCACGATATGTTCGAACCGAAGTTAGCTCACTATTTCCTCATCTTACACAGTATTTTTAAGGAGTAATCTGACGTCGTGCTATCCGTAGACCGGCTAGCAAGCGACTCTTCTCGAGGTACCCTCCTATATGCCGGCCACTCTATTCGCGCGGTAACAGCTTCGTTCTGATTGGCTGTTGATCTAATCGACCAATCAGATCGTTCTTTCCAGATCATTCTCGCGACAAATCTTGCCTTATCAGATCACTAATTTCATAGTAATTAATGTCAGCAAAGTTTCAATTTCTTGTATTTTGTTTAATCAAAATAAACGAAGTGCGAAGTATTCTTCGAATTGATAAATAAACTTATTCCATCTCTAACTTCCATTCTGGTTGCTTTTATACGAAAGCAAGCACACAGCGACATACGTCAGCTGAATCGTGTTTGCAACATAACTTTCCCACGGTTCGTTTGTACAAGGTTCTACGAAAGAGGAAACATTAAATTTTAACGTATGTCCCACATACGCTCTCTCAATTATGTCTCACGCACTCAAGTGGCAAAATATAATCAAATAAAAATGTTGACCGACTTTTGTATTGTGTATTGCACAGTGACTAAAGTTTTAAAAAGAATATACTAATTAATTGATTTTTATGCACTGATAACTTTGGAATGGCTTCAAATGACGAAAGTCAATCTGTTATTGTTCCTAAATTGGTTTTAAAAAACAAGTGTAGGTTTTAGGAGTTTTAGGTAATCTCTTTATCTGCAGAACTATAATAAACAAAAATCAGAAATTTTGACAGCATCATTCGAATTAGAACAAAATGGGATAATAACTGATATGGATTATTTAGATTCGTAAAGGGTATAAATCTTCGTATCGACTAATGTAACGCTATGCAGTTCTCATGGTAGGCAGCGTCAGCTGCGCTATGAGCAAAGCGAAAAAAAAAAAAAAACGTAGCCATCCTGCAACCACGGTACTAGACGGCTGCGTGCCTTACTGCAACGAATGTCATTTCGTAATAACTTGCTGCGTTACACGCTCTCCCATCCGCGGAGGTCGGGGGTAGAAGCGATCATAGGCGGCTGAAGTTGTGGGAGGGGGAGGGGGGGGGTTAGTGCCTTCAGCTCCAGGCACTCTCAAACCAAGTGGAGCTATAAGAGAGAACCCTCAAACATAGTTGGCAAATTGAAGTTGGTGACGTGGTGTGTGATCGAGTGCTGCACGGGCTCTTTGTAAATAGGTCCAGAAGTCGAGGCGGGACTTTGCTCCATCGCGGAATATGTGACTGACCCACGCAATGACATGATGTTTCATGGCGAGAAAATGTGTCATTTGGTATAGAAACATTCGCAGTTCGATCGCGTCTGGCTGCACTGTGACGTAGAAGGCAGATATTTGCCGCACGAATCGCCAGACATCGTGGGCAGCGGCGCAGGTTAGACAGTGGTCACCGGTGTTGAGTTGCCGACAAAGAAGACAAAGAAGGGAACCTGAGAAACTGATGTTGAGCAGCCGCCGTTTTGTGGCAACTTTCCTATTGGCTATGCTATACCATATTGCTCGAACGTCCGTGGGAAGGAAGGGCTGGTGGAAGGTACTCCATACTTTGGAGCATCGGATAGAGAGATATTTGGTCTTCAGCACGTTACAGGGATCACGGCGCGGAAGTAGTTTTTTAAATTCCTTGGGCCCGGGAGGCCGGTGAGTGTGTAACTGAAGTCGACGACAAAGGTCGAAAAGAGAGACAGGTGAGGTGCGATGTGGCCGGCCACTCAACTGATATACGAATTGAGAGGGACGTCAGCATTATTCGGGCTTTGACATAAATCCAGAGACGACAGGTGAAAATTAGTGCCAGTCCGGGACTCGGTTTCGGATTTCCCGTTTAATGCGAGCGGTTGCCTTAACCGCATCGGCTATCCTGACACGCTTCCACATGACGCAAATTCCCATTCTGTCGTCCGCAAGTAACGTCCCTGTCCATTCTCCTTCTGCTGGCAGCTCATGCTGATTCCCACAAGCGTTCGCACATAATGTAGATCCGCTCTGTAATAGAAAGATGTCGCGCTGATATACATGCCGATATGTACGCATATCTGTTGGTGTCTGTTCTTTCGGACATGTCCGACAGTACAGACACCGTGTGTATATGTATGTGTGTATATCTTCTTGACTTTAATTTACAAAAAGAGTGAAGAGTTGAAGAAAATTATTTCACAGTGAGGAGGAGGAACTGGAAATGCAAGTTTCGGCATAAATATTGTTATGATGGCAGATAGTTTGTACTTCACCCTTATTTGACAAAAGTTTACTTAAATTGTATAAGTAACAAAAATTCTAACGTTAAGGGGCAATTTTCAAGAAATGTTTTGCGCATCTACATGCGTTGCATATTTTCGTGTATCTTCAATAAATTGATCAACTTTCTGAACATTTTTTAGACCACAGGAAATTGCTGTATACAGCCGCCTTTGAAAAAGACCTGCATTCTTATGCAGTAGAGCACGTTGTCCACAGTCGTGAACGGAACACAGATTGTGAATTCAGTCCATCAACACACATAGGTCAGGTCAATTAAAGCTTAGAACATGGTGGCAAATTCACTTTACGACAAGAAGGGGCAACACGTATATTCTTCTCCAATATGGAGTACACCAGCCATTCGAACATTCAGCTGCAGTAGCTAG
The DNA here is from genome assembly GCF_023897955.1 of Schistocerca gregaria. Taxonomy (NCBI): domain Eukaryota; kingdom Metazoa; phylum Arthropoda; class Insecta; order Orthoptera; family Acrididae; genus Schistocerca; species Schistocerca gregaria. The sequence goes on from NC_064922.1 coordinate 899,908,111, forward strand.
ACACTAACGACTGAAGACCTCTCCAAGGGACACTACCTTCACCCACTGTCCGTGCTGGTGGAGGAGCTTGCGTATCCGCGTGAAGCTGAGTGTTATGCCGGAGGTAAAGGACCTACTACTGGAAAGACCTTAGCTGATGAATCAGACTAAAAGTGTTTTACAACGTTCCAACTGCCCTATCCACTCGTAGTCCTTACTCAATTCCCCTTCCCAATTCAAGGTGTGAAGCGATCCGTACCAAGGGACGCGTTGCACATGTGTCGCAAACGGAGCCCAAGGCATACCGGGCGACCTCCCTGAATAAGTAGCCTTACACCACGCTGGGTATTCATGGTCTGGACCGTGTAGATCCCCAGCTCTCGTGGGACCTAGGTGGACACGACTAAACAAAATAAATTAAAACAAACTGAACCTCAGACACCCAAACATCGGGGTCATGGCCGATGGAAGGAATTCCCACTACTGAATCAGGGTTTAGACCTGAGCCAGAAGTGGGAACTGTAACCGAGAACATGGACCAGGTCAAGCTTAAAGCCTTGTCTGGGGCCGAGAGGAGGGAACTCCTAAGGGGACAGAGACAAAAGGAAGGGAAAGAATGGCTTCCCAAAGACAAGTGGTGGGAAATAAAAGGGCTTGAGCCTAAGACCCCCAAGAAAAAACTGTCTCGGGCTGAAGGGGATATGCAGACCACAACAACGTCGAAGGGTAGCAGTAGGAGGATACGGGAGGAATCTGAGACTCCGCCCTCCCTGGGTAAGCAAGCCCATAAAAAGCCAAGGAAAGAAATAGGGAAACAGATCTATATTACTGTTGTCTCGGTTTTTAAGATGGCAGCTATCCAGCAAGGCTATCCGTTGGTGGCCATCGTCTCACAGCAGGAGGAACTTGTACAGATGGCCCTCTTGGGAAAGGTTGGTGGGGACGCTGGTCCAGGACCCAACTTCAGGAGGGTCTATCTAGATCGTGGTGCCCTCATTTTTGTCCAAGCCAGACTTCACAGAATCCTCACTAGAGTACCAACGAATGCAGGAGGTACGTTGAGGAAGGAGGATGGGGAATATACAAAGGCAGCACTTGAGACACTGGAACTGCTCCTCAAAACTCACTTTCCTCAATAAGCTCTGCCACACAACACAGACCAGAATGTGATCCTGGAGAGACAATGGTTCTCAGGCACTCAAGGAGAGGATTGGGAATCGGAGTGTGTGGCCTTCATTAAAATCCAATGGGCAGTGGGAACATTCCAGCCATTCAAGTCACCTGGCCCAGGTGGAATCTTTCCAGCTCTCCTGCAACAGGCACGAGAGAATCTCATAAGAGTCTTATGCAGTTTATTCAGGGTTAGCCTAGCAGTAGGAATCATTCCCAATGCTTGGATGTCAGTGAAGGTTCTCTTCATTCCAAAGCCAGGGAGAATTGATCGTACCAAGGCCAAGGATATGAGACCAATCAGTCTGTCCTTCTTCATTCTCAAAACATTGGAAAAACTAGTTAATTTATACATTGAGGAGAGGAGGCTAATTAGGGCGCCTCTACATTCAAACCAACATGCATATCAACCAGGTAAATCATGTGACACAGCTTCCATCAACTCGCTGGGAGGGTGGAGAAAGCACTTCAGGAAATAGCCCTCTGCATCTTCCTGGGCATCGAGCGGGCCTTCAGTAACACGTCCTTTGATTCCATAGTAAGAGTATCAGAGGTGCATGACCTACAGACCACTATATGTAGTTGGACCAGGGCCATGCTTAGTGGAAGGAAGGCAGAGGCTACCCTGATGAATGAAAAGCTGGTAATTAACACCACTAGAGGTTGTCCACAAGAAGGAGTTCTGTCCCCTTTACAGTGGAATCTACTGGTGAATGAACTCATTGAGGAAATAAATTCCAGACAATGCTTTTGCCAAGGATACTCAGATGACCTTCTCATAGTAATACTTGGCAATTATGGGTGTTGGGTTGATTGGAGGAAGAGACCAAACAGCAAGGTCATTGGTATCATTGGATCATGGAAGGATTGGGAAGGAAGTTGGACGTGCCCTTTCAAAGGAACTATCCTGGCATTTACCTGGAACGATTTAGGGAAATCACGGAAAACCTAAATCTGGTTGGCCGGATGCGGGATTGGCAAATTTACTGCCACAGTTAGAAATATGGCACAAGGTGCATCAAACAGGATCTAAGAGTTAATCCTGAGAAGTTGTAGTGCCATTCAAGAAGAGGCATCTCTCAAGTTGGAATCTAAAGCTCTTCGATGAAACTCTACCTGTGGAGATAGTGATATATCTAGGGGTAACCTTAGATGAGAAACTAACATGGACCCCTCACATTAAGAGCATCTGCTCCAAGGCGAAAGGTACTCTAGAAGGGCTTGTGGTAATAAGTGGGCCTAAGCCCCAGGGGTTGCACTGGATATACACCATGGTGGTTAGACCTAGGATTTCCTATGGGGCCATAGTGTGATGGAAGAAGGTAGAACAGTGAGTTGCAGCTTAGGAGCTTGCTAAGGTGCAGAGAGTAGCCTGCTTAGCCTCAGCAGGCGGAATTAGCGGCACACCAACTGCTGAGATGGAAGCCATGCCGAACATGCCTCCACTACACCTTTGCGTCAAGATGGAGGCAGCAGCTGGGGCATACAGGCTTAAAACTGATAAAAACTGGATCTCATTGGGATATCCAAACTGACACACTTAGATTTTGATTGAGGTAAATATAGGAATGGCTGGGGAAATGCCGGCCGACTATATGACAACTCTCAACTGGTTCCACAAGCCTTAAAATATAATAATTGGAAGCAAGGAGCAGTGGGAAAAACCGACACCGCATGGGGAACATTGTTTGGGTCACTGATGGGTTGAAGTCAGATCAAGGCAGTAGGGCAGGGGTGTACAGGATTCATCCAAGACCGGAGGGCATCATCTCTCCAGAAAAACTGGCCTCTGTGTTCTATGCTGAAATTATTGCAATATGTGGAGGAGAATACGTGTAGGTGCTACATCTATTCAGACAGCCAGCCAGCCCTGAAATTACTGTCACCTTCTGCGACGAGATCTAAGATTGTTGCAGAATGCCACAGGACTCTGGTGGAGCTAGGGGGAAGCAGTAGAGTAAATCTAGCGTGGGTCCCTGGTCACTCAGGGATCTGTGACAATGAACAAGCTGACAGACTGGCCAGGATGGGGGCAATGACTCCGTTTATTACACCAGAACCTTACCTGACAGTCACCAAGGCTATGATCGAACTAGAACTACGTAACTGGCTTAGGAAACAGTTGATAGAACATTGGACCAAGGTCGATAAACAAAAAATTGTGAGGTAATGATGCCTCAGTCGCGCTTTAAAAGAAGTTCTGTAATCCTAGGATTTAACAGGAAAGATTAAACTCATGACTGGACTGATGACCCACCTGCACACATTGGGTATAATGGAAGAAGACCCTAAATGCAGGATCTGTGATGAGGGTGAAGAAACTGCATCACACCTAATCTTTGAATGTATGGCATTGGAGAGCAAAAGATACAGAGTCTTCGGGACAACTAGACCTGAAGAAATTGTGTCTAACAAAAATCTGGTAAAGGTACTGCTTGCACTATTTAAGGACATTGGTTGGCTTTAATAGGTATACAGGGAGACATACTACACAATAAACTCGGCTTCGGTGCAGCCAGTGGCGGGTTGGACCAAAGCTGTTTTAGCTTCTCTCTCAAAATCAAATCAACGATTGAAGATCTCTGTTGTAGTGGTCGCTTGTGACTAACATCACCAACTAAAGACCACTGCTTACAATGTTTGGCTTTCAGATGCTGTAACAGAACTACGTACTGCCGTCTCCACACGATCAGTTTGGTGTCTGTGCGTCTGATACCAACAATAGTATACAGCTCTCAGCACGGTAGTGAGCGAAGGAGATGAGCAAGGGAGCCCTTGCAATGGAATCTGAATCACTGGTTTTGGATTCTCTTCATCGATTTCACATATGCGTGATGTTTGTCATAGGAGAGTGTAGACGCGGACAGGTAAAAATGAATATCTCATGCATGCAGTCCTACGGGTTCAGTAGGTAGATGGGTTCAATAATGTTAAGGGCAGGTAGCACAAGCGGATGTCGGACGTTACTCATCGCTAAAAATGGTAATTAGAAGATTGTGCAGTATCAGAACGATATCTTCAATCTATCACACTGCCCTACAGTCATTATGTCGCCGATGGGTTTGCATTTCAAAACGATAACCCAATAAAACAAGGCACTCATCTCGTGATCACCTTTCACCCGGAGGCACGAATGGAGATACTGGGTCCCAAGTGCTGCAAAATCTAGTGCCAGTCTTAGACACGTGTTAGGGGATACTGAGGCACTGAGTCAAGAGAACCAGATATTAATAGTTCGGGGAGCAGCCATCAGCCTGGAAAACAAAGGAGAGTAGTATCAGTAGCCACCTGGAGATTCTAGGTGCAGCCACATTAAGCGCATCTGTGAGATATTTTGTCTCTACCGTGGAGCGATCAAGCTACATTAACAAAGCCATCAGCAGAGTTAACCAGGAACTAACAGAGCTGCTGCTGACTTTGGGTGAGTTTCACATTGGAAAGTGCTGGTTGCTGTGTGCCGGTTGCTGTTTTTGGAAGATGGGAACACAAGTGGCATGGCTTGTACCTTAACAAGAAAGGAAAAAATAGATTAACTGAACAGGTTCCAGGATATATAACGAATGGGTGGTGATGAGCACCTTTACCAATGGTAAGAATCCTGTAATCATGGCTATGAGGTATAAACCTTTGTTGAGTTAAATACATCATTCAGACAAACTACAACGAAAGAGGTCCAGATAAATGAGGTATCACTTACAAAAAATGTTTGTATGAATAGCCTTGCCATCTTACATCAGAATACGGGAGGATTTAGAAGAAACGTTTACAAATTTCGTATCTGTTTACACGATCTAGAATGTCAAAGAGAAGTTGATATATTGTGTCTGTCTGAGAACCATATAAATACTGGAAAACGGATGTTACGCAGGGAAAATATAGAAAAAGAGGAGCTGTCATGCAAGTAAGAAATAAAACGAGATTAAATCCATAGATATCAGTAGTTTTTGTCTAGCTCAGTTACTGGAAGCCTATGTTTGCGAAATGCAGACATTGGAAAAGTCATTTATAACTGTCACAGTATATAGATCTCCACAGGGAAATCATATAAATTATTTCTCAATGGTGTTTTTGTCGGTGCGTCATATCTCCCCTATTACTTAACAAAAATTATTGACTGAAACATCATTTGCAACATTTATTTTACCAATAATGATGAAAAATACAAAAATAGTTTAAAGTTAATTTTTTGTTGCAAATCTTTACTTAGAAACCATTTTTAAGAAAAGAATGTAGAAGGTGCAATCTGTTGACAGTCTGTTTAACTAACATGCATGAAAGCTCTCGCAGTTGTTTAAATTCCTTACGCAAGTGTAGTCTACCAAGCGATACATGTCGATGTGAAGACTCTAGAAGGCGCTATCTACAGACAATGTAATTTTATTATTAAGCACAACAGTGGTTGGAGGTGTTTATTTAATTTAAGAAAGTGTTATGTACCACTCAAAAAACTGAATTACATCAACGTTACTTTTATAACTTATTTATTTAATTTTTAATTCGTTATTATGTTACACTTCTCCTAACCTCAATACCATTAATGTACAACAGCAGAGGTAAAACAGACATTTATTTCTGGGAATATTAATTTATTATTAATTTTTATTAACAAATGAGCACTTTCAAAAAATATAAAGTGCAAAATTTCTGCTAACTTTTTTCGTCTGTATTACAGGTTTCCATGATACCATGAGGTACAACATGAAAAGCAAGAGAGAGACCTCCAACAATAGGACGTTCCACCCAGACAGCAGAAGTATCAATTTCAGACAATGAGACAAACAAAGACAATATCGAATTTATCAAGATAGAGAAGCTCAGCACCATTCCAGACAACTCCAATTCAATGCTCAATGGCAACAATTAGTGTAAGACAACGGCTTTGTGTCATCAAGTTGCCTATTTCACCTCCATCAGTGCAAGAAGACGACTACATATACTTCTTGAAACATGTTGTTTTGTATGTCTTTTCTCAAAAGAGAATGAAGTGTAAACACAAAGTGTTGATAATATGGACCAAGTGTGCGTATGTTGCTCTGCAAGGTTGTTTGCAGGCGAGATCAGTGACAATTCGACTATCATGTGTTGCCACAAGGGAAAGGTCAACTTAAATCCGATTAAATTTGGTGAAGACCTTCAAAACCTCAGAGAGAAAAACATTGACTGTACTAAGAACTACATATGAAGTATGAGACAATTTAACAATGCTCAGGCATTTGCTTCAGTTTAGCTTAACTTGGTTGACATACTTGTTAGAGGTCCTCACTATTTTAAAATACATGGGCAGATGTATAATATCGTAGGAAGTTTGCAACCTCCAGCATCAATTGTGCCAACTTACACTGGCATTTAGATTATAGATTTTGGTTCTGCATTACAACACCACATTGAGAATAAAATCAGTAAAACCTGTTGCATGCAAATAATTAATGGTTACCTTGCAAAAAATGCTTCACACACATAATTCTTAGGTACAGATGCTTAAGTACTCAAAAAATGTAGCTCACAATATACCTGATATCTAGCTTTACAATGAAACTAATATTGGTTACTACTGTTCAAAATATAACAACTTTTACTAATAAACACATGCAGTTTCTTATTTCTTCATTATGACAAGTATATTATCTGCCTGTGACTGATTAGGACAATGTGTGAATTATATGAATTGGTAACCTATATTCTTATAAAAAGTGCCACAAGGTAGACAAAAAAACACATTTAATTTTCTAAATGATTCAGATAGTAACTATGATTTAAAAGTGTTACTTAACCCTTATATCACGCATTGTTACTTTTACCACAAGAATTACACAGGAAAACAGTACACTAATGGACAACATTGTTGTGGGTTAACAAAATGTTTATTCAGTAGTAAATGGTCGCTCTGGCCAAGATGCACAACTAACCATTTTATGGAAAGCCTAATTGATTACAATTAACTGGTATCAAGGAAAAATAGTTCAATGAACAGATAACGTGTACTGAACGAGAGCCACAAATACTCCACTTAGCAAATCAAGACCAAAAACGTAGCTTGTTCGAAGATTTAGAAATCAATAACCACATTGCCCGCCGTCCAGATTTAATATCAAGTGATCAAGAAGCAGTTGAGTACGCTCCCACTCGCGGAAACATAGATCACTCGTGTTCTGGCGTAACGACAAGTACCGGAACGAAGATGCGGAACGCAAGAGCAGAGAAGGCGGTGAAGAAACCGTCGGCCAGTGGCGTGCGGGATTGGACCGCGCCGCGCCAAAAGCGACACCTGGAAGAAGGGAATGTGAACGCCACTCTTGGTAGACTCGGTCTCTCAGATCGGCACCGGAACACAGAAATTAATTATTAGTGACGTCTTTCAACTTGCCTGAACAGTTCACGTATCAAGGACTCTAAATTATATTGCAAGTCATCCCTCGTATGCGACAACTATTTGTAAATCTCCGAAGTTAAATATTGTCAAATTGATTTCTAGAAATAAAACTACTAATATTATTTGTCTGAATTGTTGTATAGCATTCTGAGAACACTGCATCCCGTAGACATCCTATAAGCATAGAGTGGGAAGATACCACAACTCGCAAGCAGCGTGAAAATTTCCAACGCATAATACATCAAAATTCTGTCTTGCATGAAACTTTAAAAAAACAAAAGTCTTACTGTTTAGTGACCACTTAATCACCACAGTTTTTGGGGGCTTACCACACTGCCTATTCCAATGTATTCCTCCATTTTACAGTCTGTGTTTACTTTATTGTGACAGTCTATGTACGCCACATATTCTGTTATTTTGTAATACGTACTGTACATCTTCCCCTACACGACTGAAATGTTATCTGCTGCTGGTCAGGTTGCATGCAAGCCCATCCACGTCGGGTAGCCCTCAACCAATCAACGGAAAGGTATCTTTTGTTATCAGAGCTAATAAGTTTGTAGATTTCTTGCCATGTTAGAAATTTTCGTGCTCTTTTATTCTCCTCATATTAACTGAGAAAACTGGAAATGTAAAATTTAAATGCATGCAGTAAAATGTTCTTTGGCATGAGAGGGTAGGAGGGGAGGTCATGATCCTTCTGACAACCCTGCCCCCCTCTCCTTTATCTCCAGTTGATTACGATTTCGATGATTAATAATGGGTTTGTACACCAACACAACAATTTCTATTTCGCATTGTACGAATCTACTAGTATTGAATATGCTGATATTGTATCATTGTAAATGTTAAGCATTTTTCGAAATAATACCTTATTTATCACTTTTGCTAACATTATCACTGCGACAGAATAGCGACTGTGCTATATTTTAAACAATTCTCATTTATTCTTCAATCTCAGTTGCACTTTTTTAAATACATATTGAGACTGACTAGAAAATATCACTTTCGCTAACATTATCATTGCGATGGAATAGCAACTGTATTATATTTAAAACAATTCTCATTTATTCTTCAATCTCAGTTGCACATTTTTAAATACATATTGAGACTGACTAGAAAATAAGAACTGTTTGAAATACCTCCTTTATGTCTGTTCTGCGAACACTGATCATACAGAAATGTAGACTTTTACAGATACTTGAGCTCAATGGGCGGTACAACAGTCATCTAAATGCAGGGTGTACATAAAGTCCAGGAACACTTTCAATTATTTATTGCACAAGAGCTAAACATTGTACAGATGCCATGCATATTGCATTTTGAAGAGAAACTCGGGAAGTTTTTCTTACGGACATTCGATATGCGGACCATGTGTGACCGAGGAGACGTCAATACGATAGTCGAATGCTTGCCCTACCTGTCCCAGCACGGCATTGTCGACTGTGGCAGTCGCTTCCCGTATGCTCTCCCGGAGCTCTGCTACATCACGTAGTAGAAGTAGAGGCGGTACGAACACCTGATCTTTAATGTGTCCCCACAGAAAAAAAAAATCACACGGAGTGAGATCTGGTGATTGGGGAGGCCATTTCAGGAAACAGGTGTCCCTTTCTGTAGGACTGACGGCCATGTTTGTGACTAGCGCTGACTATCGCCAAATTACCAAACTACGCTGTGGCGATATACATGAAAAAAAATTCACGGTTTCTCTTCGAAGCATGATATCTGTCCAGTGTTTGGTTCTTGTGCAATAAATAATTGAAAGTGTTCCCGAACTTTATGTACACCCCGTATTTTAAAATAATTTCAACGGTTGACGGTGTTAGGACAGCAACCAGCCACAAATTTACTTTCAGTTCCTTTATTCAAAGGGTACCGTTACCGGTTTCGAATAGTTGTGATTCATCCGCAGACGGTTTACACGCTTTCTTTATGACATGTAGTGTGTTTTTTTACAGATTAATTGTCCTAAAATATAAATAATACATAATTATAAACAAGGAACACACAGATGGTTGCGTTATAGATTTTCCTTGCATGTGACTTACGTGAAACGTCGATTTGGAGTGTTTGTTTTCATAACATTCGTCCAACAGATCTGTGATATATGTTTGTAAGCTCTTTGTATGTATCAAAACATGTGGTACGTGGTAGACATCTTCTCAGTGACAAATCTATAGTGTTCAGTGAGAACAATTTGCGTATGCAACAATAAGAAATGTGAATGCATTTACATCTGTTGGACGAATGTTATGAAAACAAACACTCCAAACCGATGTTTCACGTAAGTCACATGCATCGAAAATCTATAACGGAACCATCTGTGTGTGGCGTGTTTGTAATTATCTATTATTTATATTTTAGGACAATTAATCTGTAAAAAACACACCACATGTCATAAAGAAAGCGTGTGAACCGTCTCAGGATGAATCATAACGATTCGAAACCGGTAACGGTACCCTTTGAATATCCCGCATCTCGTGGTCGTGCGGTAGCGTTCTCGCTTCCCACACCCGGGTTCCCGGGTTCGATTCCCGGCGGGGTCAGGGATTTTCTCTGCCTTGTGATGGCTGGATGTTGTGTGATGTTCTTAGGTTAGTTAGGTTTAAGTAGTTCTAAGTTCTAGGGGACTGATGACCATAGCTGTTAAGTCCTATAGTGCTCAGAGACATTTGAACCATTTAAACCCTTTGAATAAAAGTACTGAAAGTAAATTTGTGGCTGGTTGCTGTCCTAACACCATCAACATTTGTCTTCAAACAACAGCCAAGGTCTCCATCATGTCATCATATGAAAAAATTGCATCATTTCAACGGTTTTAGGCGTTTGAGTAGGGTGTAATTTCCTTTTGGTTTCACTATTGAGCATTCCTTACCTTTCTACAAGTCGCAGCGAAATACTACAAATAATTAAACGTTAAATACTCTTCCCTGGAAGAAGAGTCTCGCTTATTCGGTTTCAAGCACAAATGACGTGCGAATATTATGCTATCGGTTGTTTACGGCATATCATGACTGGAGTTAACGGAGGTTTTAGTGTCCATATTTTGCCCAATGTAAGTTGAAAACGTCACACAAAAAGCAGCGCATTTCGCGTATTTAGGTGTTGCTTAGTGTGAGTTAGCGTCTCTGTTGTGTTTCTCGGCACGCAAGCACAGGACTATAGTAGTGGTCTGGGAATGACCACTGTGGGCTGATCAGTATTTCCTCCTCCCCCTTTTTTTGGCACGGGAGTTGTATTTCAGCAGGAGCGCCAGCTCGCCTGATTGGATGACACGGCTCTCCAGGCGCCTGACCCGTACCCCTCACCCCATCCCTCCGCCCCATCCCTACCGCCATCCCAGAGGAAATCGCGACAGGGTGCTTCCGCAAGCGACTGCTCGTCGTTCGTTAGGCTGACGTGTGGGGGCGCGCCTTGAACTCCCACAGAAGCCACCACTAGATGTCCGAAGGGTCGATCCAGCTTTAGGACCGTGCCTTCTTTAAATTCATATTCTACGTATTCGTCGTCTTCATCTTCATTGCGGACTGTCTTCAAGCAATGTATTCAAGAATCATCACATTTCTGGTCTACACGTGGTATTATGAAGTCCATAAAACGTTTCAAAAAATCAGTACACGTAAATGGTCGACAACGACGTAACGAATTGTATTGTATCTGAACGACAAAATTTTAAAGTTTTTTTTTTACATTTTGTATAAATGTTCTAAGTGTACATACTTCTTATAACAAGGCCCACAAGTAACCGGTAGTCCAATTCCACTCACGTCCGACCGAGCATATCACGAGCGATGCTAAAGACAGTTGCTGTCACACGGTGTCGCAAATCTTCGACATTCTGTGACAGAAGTGGAAAATAGACACACCCTTGATGTGAGATCTTTAGGTCAGAGATTGCAATATGGCTCATCCAGCGACATGGCAACATCTTATACGCGACTGTGTGTATGTGGAGTGGCGCCATCTTGTTGCAATACGAAATCGCTGCTGCCTGTTTCAAGTTGTGGCATTCATCACAATTATTGTAGCATGTAGATATACGTGATGCCATGACAGTTCTCTTAGCGAAGGTGTTCATAGATTGTCCTTTAGCACATTACCTTTCTTGGGATCGCAGACATGATTGACGGTTGCATGTGGACTCTCTGTCGCCAATATACGTGTGTTGTGTCGCTTCACATTTCTCGAAAGATGAAAAATGGCTTGATCACTATAGATTAATTTGCTTACGAAGTTGTTACTTTCAAATATGGTTCTGCATATCAATGCAGAACTTCAGTCGGCGCATTTTGTCGTCATGGTGTGTCGCTTGCAGCAGCTGCAACTTATACGGCTTCGTTCCTAACAGTTTACAAAGGATGTTCCACACTGTTGCATGAGGGATGTTCAGTTCTGCTCTACCTCGGTACGTAAACTCTTTTGTACTTCGCAACATCACGTCCCTCGCATGGTCCACCTCTGTTTTCCATCGCACAAGCAGCTATCCTCCTCCAGTTTCTTGTACCATTTCAGTAAGCTACTGTAAAATGGTGTAACTTATTAAACTTGCCTCGGAAATTTCTTTGAACATTCACTGCCAATTGGCATCAGGCAAACTCTAGACCACAGAATGCATTCTTTGTCTGGTTCGCCTTCATTTTGAGCAACTACGATGGTGGTGCCCCTGTCGGTGGTTTCCCAAACTAACATGCCCGTAGCACGTTCAAAAAGAGTTTTGAGAGTTTGTCTTTCACGTAATGTATCATTTGTTTCGTTGTGTTCAGACATTTACAGTTCAAAATGGTTCAAATGGCTCTGAGTACTATGGGACTTAACATCTGAGGTCATCAGAACTACTTAAACCTAACTAACCTAAGGACATCACACACACATCCATGCTCGACGCAGGATTCGAACCTACGAACGTAGTGGTTCCGCGGTTCCAGACTGAGGCGCCTAGAACCGCTCGGCCACCCTTGCCGGCTCCATTTACTGTACCGATTTTTAAGCATACACTTCTATTATCTCTCAGGAAACCAATTCGTAACAGCAATCAGCACGAAGTCATCACCAAACCAACTCTCTCCATCCAAAGATGGAGTATTCAGATAATTATAACTAGAGAATGGGAAAGGAGTATGTGCTGGTGCACCTGTAAACCAATTAAAACTCTTCAGCCCTGACCGCCTGTAAATATAATAACACTGTCGTTGACCTCCAGCTGGTGGAACGTCACAACGTCACGTCCCTCACACGGTCCGCTGTATGTTCTAACTTGTTTGGTCGGCCAGAACGATTTATATTGCATAATAAACACGAAGACAGAACTACTCTTATCATAGACATCAATGATGATTCGCCTTCAAAACTCAGGTGGCTGCAACGTAAACGCCAAGAATGAGAAAGTGTTTGTAATATCCTATCAAAAATTAATTAACCCTATATTTCAAGAAGAATAGCCTTCTATTCTTCTCGACGTTATACCAATAGCATATCAAAGAACACACCTCCACTGGACAGATAGTTATGTCGCGATACATACGATTACTTTCCGTAATGTTGTAAAGAAGTTTCGGAACACACACTGAAAAGATGTACCACGAAGGAATTATGCGAATGGGATGGAAATCGGTAGATGTGATATACATGTACAAACAGAGACATCTACATCTACATATACTTGATTACTCTACTATTCACAATAAAGTGCCTGGCAGAGGGTTCAATGAACCACCTTCAAGTTGTCTCTCTACCGTTCCACTCTCGAGCGGCACGCGGGAAAAACGAGCACTTAAATTTTTCTGTGTGAGCCCTGAGTTTTCTTATTTTATCGTGATGATTATTTCTCTCTATGTAGTTGGGTGGCAACAGAATGTTTTTGCAATCGGAGGAGAAAACAGGTGATTGAAATTTCATGAGAAGATCATGTCGCATCGAAAAACGCCTTTGTTTTAATGATTGCCTCTCCAATTCACGTATCATGTCTGTGACACTATCTCCGCTATTTCGCGATAATACAAAACGAGCTGCCCTTCTTTGTATTTTTTCGGATCACACACCGCACAAGGGCGGACAAGCGTGGTGTAAGCGTCTCTGTTGCACCTTCTAATTGTTCTGCCAATGTATCGCAGTCATTCGTTTGCTCTACCCACTATATTACCTAAGTGATCGTTCCAATTTAGGTTATTTGTAATTGTAATCCCTAAGTATTTATCTGAATTTATAGCCTTCAGATTCGTGTGACTTATCGCGTAATCGAAATTTAGCTGATTTCTTTTAGTACTCATGTGAATAACTCTATACTTTTTTTATTCACGGTCAATTGCCACTTTTCGCACCATACAGATATCTTATCTGAATCATTTTGCAAGTAGTTTTGATCATCTTATGACTTTACAAGTGACAGGATCATGTGCAAACATTCTAAGACGGCTACTGAAATTGTCTCCTGTGTCGTTAATATAGACCAGGAACAACAGAGGGCCTATAACACTTCCTTGGGGAACGCCGGATATTTCTTCTGCTTTACTCGATGACTTTCCGTCTGTTACTACGACTGCGACCTTTCTGACAGGAAATCACGAATCCAGTCGCACAACTGAGGCGATACTCTGTAGGCACGCAGTTTTGTTAGAAGACGCTTATGAGGAACGGTGTCGAAAGCCTTCTGGAAATCTAAAAATATGGAATTGATTTGACATCCCCTGCCGACAACACTCATTGTTTCATAAGTATTAAGTGCCAATTGTGTTTCAAAAGAACGATATTTTGTGAATCCGTGCTATGTGTCAATAAATCGTTTTCTTCGAGGTGCTTCATAATGTTTGAATACAGTAATGTTCCAAAACCCTAGTGCAAATCGACGTTAGTGATATAGGCCTGTAATTTTAGAGAAAAAATGGATGGTTTGTTCAAGAGAAAGTTCTTCAGAAAATGAGCAAGTTAGTCATTTCTTGGACCCCACGCTGTCTGGTCTCCTTTCCCAAACCAACCAACCATCTTGGACCACCTCTGGCCCTTACGCTAATTGTTATTCGGCCTGGAATTGATGTCCTCCTTAGGGATATCGAGCCACATTCTGTCCAATTGGCGAGTTAGACCGTCATAATTTCAAAATTTACAAAACACTACTCGTGGGCTAGGACTGATCCTCCAAGCCTACCAATAACTAAATCAGAGATTCTTCCAAACAAAAACTGTCTGTAGTAACCATACAACTTCACCAAACCAAGCCGCGGGCGGCTGGTGAAGAGCGGCGCGGAGTCCACGTTGCCGTCACCGAGTCCGAGGACGAGTAGAGACCCTGCGAGGATGGGTCCGGTAAGCTGGCGGCGGTGGACGATGACGCGGCGGCTACGATGACACCAGTGGGCTCGCTCGGCGTGAACTGCCTCTCCAGGTTTTCTTTTTTTTCTCTCTCTTTATTGCGATTTTGATACCCGTACAACAACAGGTAGGCTGGCAGCAGCACATTACGCCGCTATTCGGAGCAAGAGTTAACGATGATAAAACAGAGAAGATCTCATGAGTTTGAACAATCGGCGAGTAGAAAAACAACACTCACAGTAACATAAGAAACATGAAGCCATTCACACTCGATGATAATCCACATGACAAACTGTTGACACGACGCACAAACACTGATGATAGCGGTGGCACATCTGAACGATGGAGCGTGACGGTGAACACTAAATACAGAACACGACGGCACACACGAGAAACAGATGGCAATGATCTCCGGCGCGCGAATGTCCACGAAACGTGTGCGAGTCCGGGGACCTGCCAAGAGGGGAAGAAAGGTTAGGGGTGGGGGGGGGGGGGGGGGGAGAGCGAAGATGCCAATGGCAGAGGAGATGGGAGGAGGAGTAGAGGTACAGGGGTAGGGGAAGCCCAGGGCAGGAGTGGGGAGAAGGGTGGAGGGAGGGAAGGGGAGAGAAGGGAGGAAGGGTGCCCAAAGGAACAAACACAGGGAGAGGGAGGGAATATCAAAGTTGGTAGGAGGGGTAGATGGAGGGGAGGAGGGCATCATCAGGCAGGGGGAGCTGGTGGAAGCCACCTTGGGAGAGGGTAAGGAGGGTGGAGAGATGGAGACCGGGTGGGACGTGGGAATACAGGCGCGGCAGCGGGTGGGGGTGAGGGAGGGTGGGTGAGACACACTGGGTGAGGAGGATCGAGTTTACATGATGTGTACTGGATCCTCAGCCACTCAAGGAAAAGGAGGAGGTGGGGAAACGGAATTAGGTCGTACAGGATCCACGTGGGGGAGGGGAGAGCGATAGGCGAGGTGGAGAGCATGGTGTTCAAGGATCTGAAGGGATTTGTAAAAGGTAGGGGGGTGGATATCCAGGCAGGATGGGCGTAACAAAGGATAGGGCGGATGAGGGATTTATAGGTGTGGAGCATGTTGGAGGGGTCCAGACTCCACGTACGGCCGGAAAGGAGCTTGAGGAGATGGAGTCGGGAGTGTGCCTTGGCTTGGATTGTTCGGAGATGGGGGGTCCAGGAGAGGTGACGGTCGAGGGTGACGCCAAGGTGCTAAAGGGTGGGGATGAGGGCGATAGGACGGCCATAGATGGTTAGATAGAAATCGAGGAGGAGGAAGGAAGCGGTGATTGGGGCATTGAGTTCCGTCTGTGCAATGTCGTGCAAGTACTGGAAACCAGGTGCGAGGGAAGGGACAGAGGTGTCAGTTCGATTGCGGACATCCGCGAAGAGGGAGTAATCGAACTGGGAATCGTAGGGGATGGAAAAGACATTAGAGAGGTAGGAGGCAAAGTGATTGGCCTCACTAAGGGTGTCAGGGAAGGGGTGATCGTCATGGAGAAGAGGATAGTAGGGGGAGGGCTTAGTTCCGGTAAGGTGACGGAAGGCTGACCAGAACTTGGACGTGCCTCTCCAGGCTTCTGCGCCAGCCTAAATACTGCTTGGCGCATGGATATGGCTGGCTCTATTTGCAGTCACGTGTCGAGCGGAAGGAAAGAGGTCAGCGGCTGTAGCGACCTCTTGCGGCGCCGTGGACGCCTCGTGGTGGTCTCTGGGAAGCGGCTGTGTTTCCGGGACGACCGGTCAGCCTGACCCCTACTCGGTCCGGGGCCAGCTGAACCGGTCTGCTTCGCGGGAAGCGAGAGTTCTGGTGCTTAGACTGGACACAGTATTGTCCTGCTGTGAAAAGACATGGCAGCCTAAACCATCATTCCTGGTTTTCGGGCCATATGATGGGCAGGTACCAGCAAGTGAGCTGCAATACCGAGTGCCAACGTTGGGAACTGGGGCCAGCTGTTGTATGATAGCTGCAGGAATGTACTGGATTTCAGGTGGTTGACTGCCCGAGTCAACTGAATGGCTGTTGGGACGTACCGAGCAGCTCCGGATTTCATGCACCTGTACCGTGAATCCACATGTATTAATTTGCCTGAAAATGTGTCAAGGCTACATACGACCTGGTGAGCAATTTGTTGTGTGTAACGTGTTGCAGAGTTTTATGTGGTTATCGGCGTGTGAGTCAATCTGAAATTCACTGTAAAACCGGCAGTAGCACCTTTCTTTTTATGTTTCATTACAGGAAACAACAAATTAAAATTGTGGTTGATTTCTCTCATGTTTGTGTCTGGCGGAATTGTCAGTTTGGGCGAATGCAACGCAAAACATATGCATGGTAGCATTTGTGTGTTTGGCAGTTTGTAATTAACCTTTGAACGTTAACTGAGTGCACGCTGTTAGCGAGCGACCTTAGCGTTTGTCTTTAGGTTTCATTGTGCTTAGTAAGACCAAGTAAAACATATTTTCTTATGGTATTTTCGAGAGCGAAGTACTTTAGATTTCTGGTAATTTGAGTCTTTGAGTATTATGTAGCTCCCTCATATTGGGCAAACTTATTAGGACTCACTGTTGCCTAAAAAAGTTGGTGTGTTTCTTAAGTTCTAAAGCTGCCGTGCAGTCTGAATCACGTTTCTGAGTCGTTATAGCGCATTGTGCTGCTGGCTGAACTACCTTTTTATTAAGTAGTTTAATTCATAAAGGGCAGTTGCCACAGGAGGCTGTTACACGGAAGTTTTTTTTATTTCACTGTCGTTAACCAAATAAATATAAATTTTACTGGACTGTTGGCCACTGCCGTCCTGAAATTCTTAGAGTTATAAAGCCTCAACGGCTATTTATTCTTAAGTTAACTCTTATTAATTAGTTGTAGCATATTTATATTTATCAGTGCATATTTGAATTTCCTTAAAGAGATTGGCCGTGCGGTTCTGGCGCTGCAGTCCGGAACCGCGGGGCTGCTACGGTCGCAGATTCGAATCCTGCCTCGGGCATGGGTGTGTGTGATGTCCTTAGGTTAGTTAGGCTTAAGTAGTTCTAAGTTCTAGGGGATTTATGACCTAAGATGTTGAGTCCCATAGTGCTCAGAGCCATTTGAACCATTTGAACCTTAAAGAGACTAAATATTTCAAGGTTTAAATTATTTGTTGCTGTTTATGTTCAGCCAAGCTTAGTACCCAAAATACTATAAGAATGTACACAGTCTTTCTACTGCGCTTTGGTTTAAGATTTTAAACTGTTTTAGCTTAGGTTTCGAAAAAGAATTTGTTAGGGCTCTGTTTGTACTCGAAATGTAATTTTAGTTTTTAGTCTGTTGCAGTGATTTGATTGTAACTGCCTTTCTACGCGTGCCTGTGGTACCTGTTGATAGATCCTCTTATTGCGACTGGGCCCACCGTGTTGCCACTATCACCGATGGCACCTACCTAAAGGTTCTTGTTCAAAATTTGATTTTGTACCTTTTATAAAAGTTTTACAATTAATATTTAAACAGTTTCGTTACAAGTGACGTGCAAGATAATCCTTTTAAAAAACAATGTTCATTGAACTTTGTTATTTAGTTGTGAATGGTGTTTTAAATATTGTTTCCGTTTACTTGATGTGGCCTAGGTCTCCTACTCAAAAACTGATTAGGCTGACTCCAAAAAGTGGCAAACCACTTTTCAACAACAACTCTATTAATCATTGCGAAGCCGAATAACTGCTTGCAAAAGTGACAGAGGTGGACTATGCATTATTGACTTCCTCAATTTGTGAAGCTCTTTCTCTTGAATAGATCATCAATTTTTTTCCGAAATGGTATTTCCGTCCCATGCAGATAACTCCATCATGATACGCCGTTCTTTTTCTTTTCTCTTTTGAGTATGTTTCCTTAGAATGCGAAAAGTGTCGTTGTGCTATCCTTCGTTCTGCGGAATCTCCACAACTTCGCTGTAACTTAGCGCGGCACAACACTAGTGAAACTTTAAACGGTTGGATCTAAACATGAACGTTTGTATGCCATACATCTGAAACATTACTGGGTTTGACCATGTAAGTGCTTCATACGTCTAGCTAGGATTTTTGCTGCGAGACAAGTCACGTGACTGCCATGCGCCATGCCTGCTATATCGCCCCCTCAGAGTGCATGCACTTCGACACCTCACGTCACATACCACGTGCCCGCCATCTCAATCGCAACGTCTCGGTTACCTAATATCCTATTCGTGGCCAACCATGGAACAAACACATTCTAACACTCCTTCTGGGTTGCTGTTAGCAAGCTTCTGGAACAAACTGTTCCGCACTCTGCGCGCGACTGAATGCCCTGTTTCATTTAAGAAAAAGCTGCAGCATTTCCTTCCTTCAGCCACAAAAAATTTACCATGGCAAAGCAAATGCTCTCATCTTCTTCCAGTTACGCTTCTTTCCCTTTTCCTTTCTCTGTCAGTCTCGCCACTTTTTATTCGCCATTATTTAATCGTGTTTTATTATTTCTCCGAATCTGCGTAAGTCTGCCTTTCCTTAACTTATTTTCTAAGATAAGCCGCAGCGTCAGAATTGCCTCGTATGTGCCAGCACTTTTCTGCAACACGTTTCTGCAACACTCTTCTGCAACAGTTTTCTGCAACATTTTTCTGCAGCACTCTTCTGCAACATTTTCCTGAAACACTTTTCTGAAACACTCTTCTGCAACCCTTTAATGAAACACTTTTCTGCAACATTATTCTGCAGCTTTCTTTAGAGGTCGACTTCTACCAGCTTTTCCATTCTTCTGTATTTATTTAGCGTAAGTATTTTGCAATCATAGCGTATTAAACTGATAGTTCGGTGATATACACAACTGTGAGGAACTGCTTTCCTTGGGATTGGAATTATTATTTTCTTCTTGACGTCTGAGGGTATATCAGTTCATATAATGTAACAAACATTAAATGCGCTACTTACTAAATGATTCTCAGTTTATCAAACCGATGATGAGTCAGAAAATAATCTTCTTCTTCTTCTACCTTCTACTATCTATTTGTATATCTATCTTTCTGTACAGAAATATAAAATGAAGTTTCCCGTCACAGTTTGTCTCTGCATGTACGGAAATATTCAGGAAGTATTGTACGGATTTTGGTAGTGTTTACACTAGTAGATACACTCACGAGAAAGTGTGTAGAGTTTAAAAATATTTCGTTCAAACTGGCTGAGTTATGGTGAATTAACATCCAGCTGTGCTGTGAAACAATATCATTTCCATTTTCTGGTGAGCACGAGATGCAGGACGTATCAGATATTAAGCTGATAAGGACGAATTTATTCGCATAGTAAAATTCGAGGGGTGTGAGGGAAAATAATGAAAAACATCACATAGAAAAGGTAGCTTGCACTGTACTGGCACCTGAGACAGGCGACCTGCAAATGGCCAGAGCTCTTGTTGAACTCCTTAGCTGTCCGGCGTTGCAGTTGGGCGGTTGGCAAAAACTTTGTTCTCTGAATGTCATTAATAACTCTAAGTAGCGGCCCGAAACAAAATCATTACCACGTCAGACAAGTCGTCCGCCCGTACATACGTAGCGCTACATGCGTGAAGCTGGGTGGTGAGGCGTGGCGTTTTGCGGGTGCTCCAGCGTATTTGCAAGTGCCTCGCCTTCGCGCTCTTATCTTTGATTGTGGCGCGTACTGAGTGTTGGCTGCCTTAGCTTTACCTGGAGGCTCTCGCGAAGGACGTAAACAGTTGGCGTTCGATGTTACCCGACGCCGGAGTGCGCTTGTAGTGCAACGGGAACCGACCACGTCTACGGGCAGCCTGGTGGAGAGCCTTTCCTGTCGCCTGTGAGGAGGCTTGCTGCCGCCTTTGGTTGCGTGCTGCTGGTTCCGGACACGGCTGTCTACGGTCATCCGCTGCCTTATTGTCGCCTGCTGTACCCGACGCAAGCCATATCGGACGTACAGCGAAGGGTTCCGTGAGATAGTACTTAAGGCATGTGTGTGAAGGTGCTGACGGCTGCTAACTCACTTCTGGTAACTGTAAGCACATGGGTGTTACCATGGAAGTAAAGGTGTGCCTATAAAGAGTTCACGGTGTTTAAGACAGGTGTTAAATATTAATGTAATGCACGAGCGTGCCTCTCGTAGGACATTGTTGTTTGATGTAATACGTAGTCAGCGGCTGGTCCAGGTGGAGGTTCGAGTCCTCCCTTGGGCATGGATGTGTGTGTTTGTCCTTAGGATAATTTAGGTTAAGTAGTGTGTAAGCGTAGGGACTGATGACCTTAGCAGTTAAGTCCCATAAGATTTCACACATTTTTGAACGTATTCAGCTGCAAGGCCATAATCTGTTTATCAAATATACTGCATACGTGTGTTTGGTAGCGCCCCAGTAAAGCTTATAATGAAATTTTCAGAATTGTGCTCGTTATCCGGCCGGTGTGGCCGTGCGGTTCTAGGCGCTTCAGTCTGGAACCGCGTGACCGCTACGGTCGCAGGTTCGAATTCTGCCTCGGGCATGGAGGTGTGTGATGTCCTTAGGTTAGTTAAGTTTACGTAGTTCAAAGTTCTAGGGGACTGATGACCACAGATGTTAAGTCCCATAGTACTCAGAGCCATTTGAACCATTTCTTTTCTGTTCGTTACGGTTTTCACTGAACAGTGGGGCATAAGAGTTCACGCAATTTAATTGTGACTATGATTGGAGTGTTCGCTGGACTAACTGATTGTAAGTTTTGTTTAAATATCTTAATAGCAGGAAATTCTCCTTTAGGATATTGATAAGATTTGCGCTGTTGGTTGTACCTTGTCTGTGCAGTTCAATCGTAGTGGGGCAAAGGCAGTGTACCGTTTTATTACTGAATAATTTAATCCGTTGTTTAACATCTTTTGGTGGTTGATTATATTGCCCCTGCGAACCCGTTCTGTGCGCTTGTTATATGCTACAGCTGGCTGGCTGGTGTTTTGGACTAAGCGCTACCTTTCCACCTATGTGTACCGGGGCTCTGAAATCCTGGGTAGCGGGAGGTGACTCCGGGTCGAAGCTCGAGAAGTGGGTCTTGTACGGAATGTCGCCTTCCGCCTTTGCTTCTCCAAGTTAAGTTTCCGTTCTGCCTTCAAGCGACCTGGCGTCAGTCCTCGCTAATTAATTCTGCCGCTAATTACGTTTACTTGGGTATTTATTATATTCATTAAACCTTGTCTCAAGAGCAACATACAACTGTGATAGGTTGTTGCTGTGCTACTCTTAGTAAGACCTGGCGCTGACTAATTGTGTTACTGGGCCTTGGAGCTGAAGTTTGAAACCTTAGTAAGCCTTAGTGATATTGATTTACTCTTGAGTGTGAAACAAGTGCCATTGTATCAACTTCATCCTGCCACTTATTGGGTGCGTTTCTGGCAGATTGTTATTTAGGTTAATGTTTTTGAGAAAATCAGTTCTCATTGTCCAAAGACTAGTCAGAAATATTGTGTAGATTAATTTAAGTCGTCAGGTGCATAATTTTCAGTGCTTTTAAAATTTTCTCATGTATGAAATAGACCTTGTTTCATAAAAAGACATTGGTAGCATATTGACTAAATTTTTGTGACTTACTATTCTTATTACCTAAAGTAATCAGCATTAAGATTTGGTTGTTTTAAGGGAATTTGTTGATATGATTGTTAAATAAAACGAGTGAAAATAAAAGGGGTCCAGTCCTTCCTATTGTTCCCCTATTTCCTAGTTGAAGAACGTTTCAGGTGGGTCGCTATTTTTATACTGTGTATCTCAAACATTTTGGACCCACTATCACCTGTTTGACACAAAACGTTTGAGACCGCCTGATAAATAGTTATTTTGCATTCTCGGTTCAATATGTTTTTATTCCTTTCTGTATCGTGATTTCGTTTTGTCGCTGTTTCTCCACAATGGTCTTATGAAGCCTCGCAGTTCATTTTCTCAAAACTGCTGAACTTTGAATGTATGAGAGGCATGCCACCACCTGACCAAAACGGATAAACATGGCACCGTGAATGATTCTCAATACTGTCGTGTTCTGTTGTAAGAGAAAATTTATTTAATAAGAAATATGTGTATACGAAATAGCTTTTTTTAAATCGGTCTTAAATTGTAAATGCTTTAACATGTCCTATATTCCTGTAAAGAAAGATATACGGATGAATAAAGCTACTACTACTACTACTACTACTGCTAAGAAGAAGAAAATCAACACCACAGAAGTGGAACGAAGTGGGATGCTTTGGTGCAACTGCTCAGCAGTTTTTTGAACCAGATAGAAATAGAGTGCGAGGGTGACGGAGAAACATATATATTCACTAGCACAGCAAGCGAAGTTCACGGGATTAACCCAAAGTACAGACGAGAGATGATGCAGGATTCATATGTGACCGGGCAGTCAGTTTAAGCGAGAATTGTCGATGCCACTAGACATGAATGTCGGCAAGGCTATCTACAATCGGGACTGGTTCTTTGCAGAAGATCACTCTGGTCGCATGTAGTTTACCATTTACCTTATTATGCAACGATAATGGATCTCATCTCACAGGTTTCTCTGATTAAAAGACGAGTCTAAATACTGGAGTATATTTGTATAAGTTGGCCGAAATTTCCAGAGAGAACTTCGGTCGTCCTTACATACATGGAGCCATTAGGCTGTAATTAGAGTTTGGGGAGTAGCACCAGGTGCGCAGAAACACCATAAAACCATATTGCACTCCACTCCACCAGCAGATATCCGTTAACTAGGATAACTCGATAGGAGCTTAGTCAACGGAAAATATGTAGTACATGTGTGTTTCGTGGTGTCTGTTTTGGAAGCGAGATTAAGTGTTTTGAGAGGTGTGATGCGTACGTAGATGCATTGAAAGATACACTACTGGCCACTAAAATTGCTACAGCACGAAGATGACGTGCTATAGACGCGAAATTTAACCGACAGGAAGAAGATGCTCTGATATGCAAATGATTAACTTTTCAGAGCATTCACACAGAGTTGGCGCCGGTGGCGACACCTACAACGTGCTGACATGAGGAAAGTTTCCAACCGATTTCTCATACACAAACAGCAGTTGACCGGCGTTGCCTGGTGAAACGTTGTTGTAATGCCTCGTGTAAGGAGGAGAAATGCGTACCATCACGTTTCCGTCTTTGATAAAGGTCGCATTGTAGCCTATCGCGATTGCGGTTTATCGTATCGCGACGTTGCTGCTCGCGTTGGTCGAGAACCAATGACTGTTAGCAGAATATGGAATCGATGGGTTCAGGAGGGTAATACGAAACGCCATGCTGGATCCCAACGGCCTCGTATCACTAGCAGTCGAAATGACAGACATCTTATCCGCATGGCTGTAACGGATCGTGCAGCCACGTCTCGATCCCTGAGTCAACAGATGGGGACGTTTGCAAGACAACAACCATCTGCACGAACAGTTCGACGGCGTTTGCAGCAGGATGGACTATCAGCTCGGAGACCATGGAAGCTGTTACCCTTGACGCTGCATCACAAACAGGGGCGCCTCCGATGGTGTTCTCAACGACGAACCTGGGTGCACGAATGGGAAAACGTCATTTCTTCGGATGAATCCAGGTTCTGTTTACAGCATCATGATGGTCGCATCCGTGTTTGGAGACATCGCAGTGAACGCACATTAATAGCGTGTACTCGTCATCGCCATACTGGCGTATCACCCGGCATGATGGTATGGGGTGCCATTGGTTTATACGTCTCGGTCACCGCTTGTTCGCATTCACGGCACTTTGAACAGTGGACGTTACATTTCGGATGTGTTACGACCCGTGGCTCTACCCTTCACTCGATCCCTCCTAAACCCTACGTCTCAGCAGGATAATGCACGACTGCATGTTGCAGGTCCTGTTCGGGCCTTTCTGGATACAGAAAATGTTTGACTGCTGCCCTGCCCAGCACATTCTCCAGATCTCTCACCAATTGAAAACGTCTGGTCAATGGTGACCGAGCAACTGGCTCGTCACAATACGCCAGTCAGTGGTCTTGATGAACTGTGGTATGGTGTTGAAGCTGCATGGGGAGCTCTACGTGTACACGCCATCCAAGCTCTGTTTGACTCAATGCTCAGGCGTATCAAGGCCGTTATTACGGCCAGAGGTGGTTGTTCTGGGTACTGATTTCTCAGGATCTATGCACCCGAATTGCGTGAAATTGTTATCACATGTCAGTTCTAGTATAATATACTTGTCTAACGAATACCCTTTTATCATCTGCATTTGTTCTTGGTGTAGCAATTTTAATGGCCAGTAGTTTATTTGAAATCACACGCATAGGGATAGGAAAAGAAATAGGGAAGAGAGATGTTTTGTTGTAATGGTGGAAGATTGTATGGAACTGCAGAGAGAGTAGTGTGTGGTGGGCCCGTGTGAGAGTACGAGGGGGGAGGGAAGAGAAAGAAACTCGCCTGGTGGCTCCACGTTTGGGGAACCCTTTGAAAGGAATGTGACGTGAAATCAGTTGGGCCAGGCATCTACCAGTAGTGTTGAATTATAAGGGGCGTTCAACAGGTAATGCAACACCTTTCTTTACTCCGTCAGTTTGGGTTGAAAATATGTGTAATTTCATACGGACATTGTGGAGTATTCCCACTTCAGCCCTACAGTTCCGATAGGAGGCGGCGCTCTACGTAGTCTTGAAAATGGCGTCTGTAAGGGAGGTATGTTCCAAGCAGAGAACTGTTAATGAATTTCTTTTGGCGGAAAACCAGAGCATTGTAGTTACGCATTGGCTCAAATGGTTCAAATGGCTCTAAACATTATGGGACTTAACATCTGAGGTCATCAGTCCCCTAGACTTAGAACTACACTCCTGGAAATTGAAATAAGAACACCGTGAATTCATTGTCCCAGGAAGGGGAAACTTTATTGACACATTCCTGGGGTCAGATACATCACATGATCACACTGACAGAACCACAGGCAAATAGACACAGGCAACAGAGCATGCACAATGTCGGCACTAGTACAGTGTATATCCACCTTTCGCAGCAATGCAGGCTGCTATTCTCCCATGGAGACGATCGTAGAGATGCTGGATGTAGTCCTGTGGAACGGCTTGCCATGCCATTTCCACCTGGCGCCTCAGTTGGGCCAGCGTTCGTGCTGGACGTGCAGACCGCGTGATACGACGCTTCATCCAGTCCCAAACATGCTCAATGGGGGACAGATCCGGAGATCTTGCTGGCCAGGGTAGTGTCCCTAATTTGCTGGGAAGTGGCGGTGCGGTCCCCTACGGCACTGCGTAGGATCCTACGGTCTTGGCGTGCATCCGTGCGTCGCTGCGGTCCAGTCCCAGGTCGACGGGTACGTGCACCTTCCGCCGACCACTGGCGACAACATCGATGTACTGTGGAGACCTCACGCCCTACGTGTTGAGCAATTCGGCAGTACGTCCACCCGGCCTCCCGCATGCCCACTATACGCCCTCGCTCAAAGTCCGTCAACTGCACATACGGTTCACGTGCACGCTGTCGCGGCATGCTACCAGTGTTAAAGACTGCGATGGAGCTCCGTATGCCACGGCAAACTGGCTGACACTGACGGCGGCGGTACACAAATGCTGCGCAGCTAGCGCCATTCGACGGCCAACACCGCGGTTCCCGGTGTGTCCGCTGTGCCGTGCGTGTGATCATTGTTTGTACAGCCCTCTCGCAGTGTCCGGAGCAAGTATGGTGGGTCTGACACACCGGTGTCAATGTGTTCTTTTTTCCATTTCCAGGAGTGTACTTAAACGTAACTAACCAAAGGACATCAGACACACCATGCCCGAGGCAGGATTAGAATTCTACTACCGTAGCAACAGCGGGGTTTCGGACTGAAACGCCTAGAACCACTCGGCCACAGTGGTCGGCTATCCATAGGCGAATGTACAATTTCCACGGAGTCCCGTCACTGAACAAAAGCACGGTGAGTCGTCGAGCGAGGCGTGTGTCTTCATCGCAAGAAGGTCATGAAAACCTGTCCTATCTCCCGCGTGCCGGCCGGCAGCACACAGCTGTGACTCCAGGACTGTTGGAACGTGCGGACACCCTCATTCGAGGTGATCGATGCATCAAAAACACGTCGCTGCATAGCTGGACGTCTCTTGTAGTAGTGCAGACACACTCATCCGCCAGCTGAGATGCCCGCTGTGTTCCTCGAAGCCCAGCAAGACCATTAAGAGCAACTTAAGATCACCTGTGGCAAATTTTTGTAGAACATCGTCACTGGTGATCGAACGTGGATTCATCACTTCGAACTGGTAACAAAAAGCAATGCATGGTGTGGCGCCACAGCACCTATACTCCGAAGAAAAATTCCAAGCCGCGCCCTCAGCCGGTAAAATCCTGGCAATGGTCTTCTGGGTTACTCTGTTTGATATTTCCAGTCGTGGTGGAACGATTAATTGTAAAGCTTACTGTGTTACCCTGAGGAAACTGAGTAAATAACTTCAGCGTGTTCGTCGGCACAATAATGCGAGCGAACTTCTCCTCCCGCATGACAACGCTAGGCTTAACAGTAATCTGCGCATTTGAGAGGAGTGTACTTCCTCGTCCACCCTACAGCCCGCATCTCACACCTTCTGACTTCCATCCTTTTGGCCCGAAGGAGGATGAACTCGCGGGAAGCGGTACGTGGATGATGGAGAGCTTATTGATGCAGCGGGACGCTGAGTACGAGGTCGGCCGGTAGACAGGTGTGATACGGCCATACTGGCCCTCCCTGTAAGGCAGCGTAAGGCCGTCACATTGACGGAGCCAAGAGCGTGGCAAATAATGTGGTGTTCTGGAATCCTGAATAAAACCAACCTGCTTTCAGAAAAAAGTGCCGCGTTACGTATTGGACACCCCTAATAATTATAGGGCAAGTGCATATCGCTCAACGAAAGCCCATCGACCAAGCTATACATGACGAAGCGACATACGCTCACTCGGGCTTCGCAGCGCGACTCCTCACATGCCAGTGATAAAAAAGCGTCTGTCACAAAACTTCGTCCAGGGAGTATATCTTGCAGAAAAAGGTCCTTAAAGAGTGGCAATCTGGCAACCTTGTAACCACAGACATAATAACTACCTCTGTCAAGAGATGGTAGTTGTGCTGCGTAGTTGGTGCAGTGGATATAGTTTTGGGTTAGCATGCAAGAGGTTGAAGGTTCGATCGTGAGTTCAAGCATATGTTTTTTATTTGGTAAATGTAGTCCAGATGGTACCGTATCTGGCATCTTAATCGTCAACAGCGATTGCAGCAGATCCTCTGGAAAACATTTGCACATACATACGACAATCGTAGAAATGGAAGATTGGCCAGCTTTGAAAGATGTGGGCTCGAATTTATTCGCACAGCTTCCTCCAATAGAAGCGGAACCTCTTTTCTTTGTACCCTCCTCTAATGGTCACATAGATTAGTACCAACTATTATTGTTACCTTATTCAGGTCCATTACATTTCGTTAGGGCCTTACTTTACCAGTAGGACTGCAATGTGTTATGGCGAATAATGTCCAAACTCGGTTACTATTAGTATGTGCTATCACCATGGTCCTATTAACTGCTATCAACTGTCTATTTCTTATTTGTCTAACAAATATATTTGTTGTGTTCAGCGTTACAAAATGTTGTAAATTTAGGATACATGTGACACAATAAACGGTGTATATTGCAGTATGAAATCTTAGAATGAAATCAGCAAAAAAACAAAAATGTAGCCCAACCCACTATTGAACCCTCGACCTCGTGCATGCTCACCCAAAACTCTATCCACTGCACCAACTGTGCATCACAACTAAAATGTGCTGTCAGGTGTCGTTACCGTACATGTTCTAACAGTGTTGCCAGAATGCCACTCTTTAACGTCGTTTTCTGCCGGATGTATTCGTCAGACGAAATTTTGTGAGAGTCATTTTTTTTATCGACGGCATGTGATGAGTCGCGCTGCGAAGCCCGAGTGCGCGAATTTCCTAGCACCCTGTATAGCGCAATAGCTCTAATAATAGTGAACGTCGCAGACTGCGGTGCGGTGTCGCTGTTGCCACGGTGAAACCTGCCACACTCGACAAGGCTCTACGCATGGCCACAACACATGCGACAGAGCGAGCGCGTGCTGCTCTGGAGAGAACTATGACTGGCTGCACGTTGACTTCTTCGACTCAAATCGCTGTTGCGTAATGAACAGTAACGGAAGTCACTGTGGCTGGAACAAGGGTTTTCCAAAACTTCCCACTGAAATTTACCATTTTCAATCAAATATTTATTTTTACCGTTCACAGAAATGTTAATCGACTGAAGGTACAACGTTGAGTTATTACGTCACTAGAGATGCGCTCTACCAAAACTATGGCTCGGTCATTCTTGTACAATAGACAAGTGACGTTTAAATAGTAGTGTTGGAAGCATTCGTGGGGAACGAAAAATAAATGATTGTGTGTGAGGGAAATTGGGAGCCGACGACTTCTCTTTATTTTTTATTTGATTTGCACATAATTATAATCGCAAAACGGTCGGTGTTACTCCGTGTATATTCCATTTCCTTACAAAATATAAATTTCATTTTATAAGTAGTAAAAGTTAGCTGATAGCGTAACTTCTGTGCTTTAATGTGACCCAAGAAATTATTTTTGATGCAATTACAGTTTACATGCACAAACTTAAAAATACCTTTATTGCTATTGTTTTCGGTACTCAGTGCAGTATTCTTCATCATGATCAAAGGCAAGACTTTCCTGTTAGTATGCATAAGTGCAAAAGTTTTTGAGTAACAAAAAAATGGTTCAAATGGCTCTGAGCACTATGGGACTTAACATCTATGGTCATCAGTCCCCTAGAACTTAGAACTACTTAAACCTAACTAACCTAAGGACAGCACACAACACCCAGCCATCACGAGGCAGAGAAAATCTCTGACCCCGCCGGGAATCGAACCCGAGAACCCGAGCGCGGGAAGCGAGAACGCTACCGCACGACGAGGTGCGGGATTTTGAGTAACAGAAACATGTTTCGTATAAGCTATATGAACTTGTGAAGCGATGTTCTATTCCTTTTTATTTTTCAGATTTTTTTTTTAATTTTTGAGGATATGGTGTTCTCTAGCACTTTGTGATACATTTGTATTACTTTTCTTTTTCACTACAACACCCCTCTATTGCACGTTACAATTTAACAATTTTCAAACGGAAATACTGTCAATTTCAATTTTGCTACAAGTGTTGTTTATTTTCAAGGGCCGAAACTATGTAGAACAAAAATCTTCCTTAGGTTACGTGCCCTTTGTATATCCTCACTTGTATATCCGCTTCTAGTAAGACACTAATAGCATACGCAGACAAAGTGATCGAAATTAGGTAATGCTCTATAGGTATGTAACACACCTAAGTTACAGGTAACGCGGTTGAAATCTTAATTGACCTAAGCTGGTAGGAAAGCTACTATAGTGTACGTTTACTTGCGGTAGCCCACGGTGATTTTACAACTTTAGACGCCACACATATTGTTGTGGCGAAGGAAATGCGACGTTTTGCATTCCTTGTGGTCCTTGTGGGTGCGAGGACCAGACGTGATTTCCGGCGCCGCGGCTGGGCCTGCGTCGGGTTGCTTTGCCATACGTCAGCCGGCGAGACAAATGCAATTTCCTGCCGCCGCCGCCGCCGCCACCACTGCCTCCACACTCTCAGCTGCTCCGCCGCGCAGACACCTCCCTCAACCAGGAGTCCCGTCCGCTCTCTCCCAGCAGCACGACAGCGGCTCGCCGCGTGTCACGTGTCAGACAACGTCTCGTCTGTCATTTACCTGCACAGTCTGTACATGCCGATGCTTCCAAGACTAAAGTAATATTGAATAATGCCAAGCAGAATAATAACTAGAGTCGTATCGAGGTGAAACTGCACACCTGTCACTTGCTCCCTGGCTCCTCCATCACCCACATTAAACTACTTTCCGTTCAACAATTTTTTCCCACGCAGATTTACGAAATTCTGTGAGTTGTTGTTGTTGTTGTTGTTGTTGTTGTTGTCTTCAGTCCTGAGATTGGTTTGATGCAGCTCTCCATGCTACTCCATCCTGTGCAAGCTTCTCCATCTCCCAGTACATACTGCAGTCTACTTCCTTCTGAATATGCTTAGTGTATTCATCTCTTGGTCTCACCCTCCAATACTAAATTCGTGATCCCTTGATGCCTCAGGACATGTAGTACCAACTGGTCCCCTTTTCTAGTCAAGTAGTGCCACAAACTTCTCTTCTCCCCAATTCTGTTCAATACCTTCTCATTAGTTATGTTATCTACCCATCTCATCTTCAGCATTCTTCTTTAGCACCACATTTCGAAAGCTTCTACTCTCTTCTTGTCCAAGCTATTTATCGTCCACATTTTACTTCCATACATGGCTACACTCGACACAAATACTTTCAGAAACGACTTCCTCACACTTAAATCTATACTCGATGTTAACAAATTTCTCTTCTTCAGAAACGCTTTCCTTGTCATTGCTAGTCTACATTTTATGTCCTCTCTACTTCGAACATCATCAGTTATTTTGCTCCCCAAATAGCAAAACTCCTTTACTACTTTAAGTGACTCATTTCCTAATTTAATTCCTTCAGCATCACCCGCCTTCATTCGACTACATTCCATTATTCTCGTTTTGCTTTTGTTGATGTTCATCTTATATACTCCTTTCAAGACACTGTCCATTCCGTTCAACTGCTCTTCCAAGTCCTTTGCTGTCTCTGACAGAATTACAGTGTCATCGGCGAACCTCAAAGTTTTTATTTCTTCTCCGTGGATTTTAATACCTACTCCGAATTTTTATTTTGTTTCCTTTACTGCTTGCTCAATATACAGATTGAATAACATCGGGGAGAGACTACAACCTTGCCTCACTCCCTTCCCAACCACTGCTTCCCTTTCATACCCATCGACTCTTATAACTGCCATCTTGTTCCTGTACAAATTGTAAATAGCCTTTCGTTCCCTGTATTTTACCCCTGCCACCATCAGAATTTGAAAGAGAGTATTCCAGTCAACATTGTCAAAAGGATTCTATAAGTCTACAAATGCTAGAAACGTAGGTTTGCATTTTTTAAATTTAGCTTCTAAGATAAGTCGTAGGGTCAATATTCTGTGAGTAGGTTTAATATAAATGAAGCACATTTGAAAAATATTGCTTAAATGAACTACACTGACGGAAAGCATTCTATACAACAAATTAAATGTATCAGTTTAGTGGTTTTAGTATGATTTGTATTAAAAAACAATTTCCTCTCCTCCTCATGAATTTTTATTGGTGCATAAATGACTAATCCACACATGTTATAAAAATGGATGGATGTATGTGTTGGTTGTATATTCCACATCTTCTCCCAAAACACTTGACCAATTTCAACCAAACTTGGTACACACATCCTTCACTGTGCGGTAACAATCGCTGTGGGAGTAAGAACCACCCACTTATTATATTTCATAAGATATGAACAACGAGATGTGCCAAAAACTGCGGCATCATGCATGACGTTTAAATTTGTTGTTTCAGTAATACAAACTCTATTCGCAAAACAGATAGTATCCACATAGGCCGCTAAATAGATCTACATAATTCTATCATTATATGACACATAGACCAGGAGCTATGACGTCATAAACTCTGAGATGCGTGAAAAACTGGCGCAACATGCATGACGTCCAAATTTCTTATGCCTTTACTACTAATTCTATTCGCAACACATTCTGCAGAGGATATCCACATACGAGGGTGAGTCAAATGAAAACCTTAAATTTGTAATAACAAATCCAAATTTCACGCCATTAGCCTGTCAATTGGTAAGCGTACTGCAAACTGCTTGCAGAATGGCCTGTTGGTGGCAGCATAGTGCAGATGCACACATACCGTCGCAGTATCGGTATAAAGATGGCTGCCCCACTTGCGACTTGAACCAGGGAAGAACAGCGTTCTGTTATTCGGATTTTGCTTAGTGAAGGTGTGAAACCTGTTGTAATTCATTGACGAATGAAGGTTCAGTACGGTGATGCATGTTTGCTACAGCAGCAATGGAGAAGGAAGTTCGCAAATGGTGTGACTTCAGTGGAAGATGCTCCTCGTCCAGGTCAGGCACAACGAGTTGTGACTCCAAAGAACATTGCAGCAGTTGAAAATATAGTGAAGGAGAACCGCCGAGTGACAATGAATGACGTTGCAGCATGTTTACAGATTAGTCACGGGTCAGTACACCACATTGTGCACGATGTGCTCCAGGTTCACAAAGTGTCTACAAGATGGGTGCCACGGCAGCAGATCCCGAAATGAGAGAAGGGCGTGTTGATGCTTGTGAAGAACTTATTCGGAGCTTTGAAAGGGAAGGTGATGGCTTCCTTGCAAGATTTACTGAGGACGAAACCTGGGTTCAATTCCACCAACCGGAAGCGAAGAGAGCGAGCAAGGTATGGCGCCGTTCCTCATCACCAAAGCCAAAGAAGTTTCTGAACAGAACCATCAGTAGGGAAGGTTATGCTGACTCTCTTTTGGGACGGAAAAGGCGTCATTTATTTATTTATTTAGCGTATGGCTCATAACATGACAGCAAAAATTACAGAAACAACACGATTAAAAAAAATGACATGTATAAACAGAACAACAAATAACGTTTGTATATAAGGACACCACCAATTGTAAATTTACACTCACAGAAGAGCAATCAGAAGCAGACGTCCAGCTTAGATAATAAATAGTCGATTGCCTCTTGGGTCGCCATTAGGAAATCCTGTGGGTCACCCTCATATGCCCTTAGTGGGCACTCCTGCACGATGTGTTTGACCGTCTGTCTCTCAGGGCCGCAGTCGCAAGCGGCCAAAGGTAGTTTATCCCATCTGTATAAGGAGTCGGCGCATCTCCCACAGTTGGTTCTGATGCGATTAAGAGTTGACCAGACTTTGCGAGGGCAATCAAATCCTTTTGTTTTACTAAATATGCATGGCATACTGTGGCAGTTTACTGCTGTTCTGCTCTCACACTCCTCTTTCCATCGGTCATTTATTTTAAAGTTGGTTTGGTGCAGAGCCTGTGCGGTCTTTAGTGGAGGATGCCTAGACCGGAGTCGGTTTCATTGGATGTCGTGAGTATGTTCATGGATTTGGAATTGAGGGTTGGTCATGATTTTTTAAATTCTCCAACCAGAGCGTGTTCTCATCGCAGGTTAGGAGGGGCTATGTTACTGAGAACGGGCAGCCACACTGTAGGAGTTGGCCTGATTGATCCTGATATAACACGCACTGTTGCATTAAGTTGGCTATCTACCATGTGTGTGTGTTTGCTGTTGAGCCACACTGGGGCACAGTATTCTGCCACTGGATATACCAAGCCAAGTGTGGATGTTGTTAAGGTAGATGCTGTGGAGCCCCAAGTGGTGCCACAGAGCTTCTGCAATATGTTGTTGCGTGTATTAAGTTTCGCTGCAGTTTTCGTTAGGTGTTCTTTGAATGTTAGTGTCCTATCTAGGGTAACCCCAAGATACTTTGGGTGTTTGTTGTAATTTAGTAATTTCCCGTCTAGATATACAAGTAGTTCTCTGTTGGCCATTTTGTTGTGCAAATGGAAGGCAGATACTTCCGTCTTTGTAGCACTAGGTTGTAGCCTCCATTTTCTAAATTACTCGCTGAGAATCCCTAGGTCACTCGTAAGGATATCTTCGGCAGTTTCTATATTTCTGTGGGCTGTTGTTAGAGCCCAGTCGTCAGTATAACCAAATTTGCGCGATCTGGTTGCAGGCATGTCAGCAATGTAAAGGCTGAAAAGAAGGGGTGCAAGGACAGAGCCTTGTGGGAGTCCATTATTGAGTTTCATCTGTTTACTTCTCTCATTCACCATTATTACTTGGAAAGTTCTATTTGACAACATATCGTCAATGATGTTGGTTATCTTCTTGCAGGGGACGGCACAGATTAATTTGTACATGAGCCCTAGTTTCCCAACTGTATCATAGGCTGCTGTTAGGTCTATGAATGCTGCAGCTACTTTATGTTTCTTCTGGAACCCCGCCTCAATATATGTTGTCAGTGATAGGACTTGATCTGTACAACAGCGATAGGGACGGTATCCTGCTTGTTCGATAGGGATTTGTTTGAGTATAGTTTGGGCTATTCTGTTGAGGAGCAGTCTTTCTAGTAATTTATAGACCAAACAGAGAAGGGCAATGGGGCGGTAACTCTCTGGTCTATCGCCTGGTTTACCAGGTTTCAGGACTGCGATGATCTTTGCTCGTTTAAGTGAGGGAGGAATGTTACCCACTTGGAGAATGTCCGTAAAGAACTTAGCCGGCCATTGTTTTGTGTAGGCTCCGACACGTATGAGGAACTCAGGGTGGATACCATCGAAACGCGGAGCTTTGCCTGATTTAACCTTCTTCGGGGCATTGGTAACCTCCTCGATACAAATATCTGATGAATATTGCACTCAGGGTGGATACCATCGAAACGCGGAGCTTTGCCTGATTTAACCTTCTTCGGGGCATTGGTAACCTCCTCGATACAAATATCTGATGAATATTGCACGGGTTCTTTTTAATGTTTTTAAGTCCTTCTTCACTTTTGTTGTGTCCTTTCTATCTCGTGGGGCTCTAGACGCAGAGACTATGCGGGATGCAACCTTATTGGGAGATATTTCGTCCTTTCTATGTTCAAGTGGATTTGCGCCTCCAAGTTTACGCAGTAGGGATCAGGTTTGTAGGCTTGACTTTGAAAAGTCTAGATTTTCAACAGTATTCTCCCATTTTTGCCGTCTAATAAAGTCGATGTTATGTAATAGTTCATCCGCTATTTCCCGCTCCCCATTCTTGGGGAACTCCGCATACAGGTCATCGCATATCCCTGTCCAACCGGGAATGTATTTTTTTTCGGTACCCTCCTGGGATTGCTGTTTTCGCAGAGGTAATGACCGCTCCCACAAACCTCTCATAGCTCTTGCTGGTTGGAGGGATCCAGCTCAAGGTATAATCAAGTTGTTCAGAGAATTTTGTCCAGTCAGCTTTTGTAAAATTCCACCTTGGTCGAGGGCAAGACCTTATTATCGGGATGGATATACCGATATTAATAAGCACAGGGCAGTGCTGGCTATGAGGGAAGTCCGTCAGGACCCTTCTAGAGGCTGCCAGTGGTTTATCGTTTGTATCCCTCGAAACAAAGCACACATCCGGGCTATAGTCGCAGTTCCATGCGGCTGATCTGAATGTCCCTCGGTCCTTGGCATCGAAGACCAGATATATATTTTGTTCCTCGGACCAATCGACCAGCATGTCTCCATTGCTATCACTCGTACTATATTTCCACATTTCGTGGTGACTATTATAGTCCCCAACCTATACGCTTGTATCTGGGTGGATCTTTATCACTTCAGCCGGCCATGTAGTAGCAGGAGGTTTATAGATGCTAGTTACTGTAACTTCTCCTATTTTGATAACAACTTTATGGATATCATTTGCAATGAAGGCTTCAACTGGAAAGGCGTCCTCTATGTCCCCACGCACGTATGTCGCAACACCATAGTGTCTGTCATACGTGGCTCCAAGTAGATCATATCCCGGTATCCTTCCTCTAGCTTCAAGTTGGACTCTACTTTCAGCATGAGGTTCCTGTATGGTTACCAGGTCAATGTCGTTATCGTGTAAAATTCTCTGCAATACTTGGCATTTTGTTCTGCTTATGCCCACAATGTTGAAATGGCAGATTCGGATGCATGGTCCGAGATCCTTTGTCAGTTGGTCCCTAAAAGGACCGTTGTATGTATCTTGCATAGCGCTGTGTCTGTCGTTCTGTTTCACTGTGATGTGGGGCAGGAATCCTTCGTTCGGTCTGCCGCCAGTTGTGTTAGTTCATTTAGCGTTACCCAGGGTGCACCACGTGGAGGCGAACTAACTTTACACCCCAAAGGCGTCATTATGGAGCGTTACGTGCGTAGAGGGACCTAAAAAGTCACCTGCGGCCTGCAACAAAGCAAAGCGACCTGGATGGCTGTCATCGGGTGTCCTTTTCCAACATGACAATGCAAGGCCCCACACTGCCCGTACAACAGTTGCGACAATCACATACCTGCATTTTGAGTGTCTTCCTCATCCACCATACTCGCCAGACCTTGCCCCAAGTGATTTGCATATGTTTGGATCACTCAAAGACGCAATGGGAGGAAAGTCTCGTTCTGATGAAGAGGTACGCCACGCGGTGCATGAGTGGTTGCGCGGACTACCAAAAGAATTTTTTTCTAAAGGAATTTATGCACTTTGTAAGCGCTGGAGGTCTTGCATTGAGCGTGGGGGAGATTATGTTGAAAAGTGATACAGCTCCGTACCACTTCTGCACAATAAATAATACTTAAAAAATATGTAAGGTTTTCATTTGACTCACTCTCGTATGACGCTGAATGTACGTACAAAATTATATCACTGTACGAAACATACATCAGGAGCTATGACGTCATAAACACCGAGGTGCGGGAAAAACTGCCTCATCGTGCGTGACATTTAAATTTATTACTTCTTTGTTAACAATTGTTATTCGTAACATATTTTGCAGACAATATCCAATTACACCACTGAATGTACATGCAAAGTTATGTCTTTGTACAAGACATTGTTCAGAAGACCATCGAAAGTGCAGGGCGAAATTCACTAAATATACAAATGAAATTTGTTTATAAGTACGTGTGAAATCTGTTATTGAGGTGAAGGTGATTAGTTTGAGAAAGATCAACACAAGGATATGGACAAAGAGGAGGAAGGAACGAGCCCAGATAACTGGAGGAGTAGGAGGAGGAAATTGAAAGAGGAAGGAA
The DNA here is from genome assembly GCF_023897955.1 of Schistocerca gregaria. Taxonomy (NCBI): domain Eukaryota; kingdom Metazoa; phylum Arthropoda; class Insecta; order Orthoptera; family Acrididae; genus Schistocerca; species Schistocerca gregaria. The sequence continues at coordinate 899,945,691 of NC_064922.1, forward strand.
AGAAGATGAGACGGACGGAGAGAGAGAGAGGAATGAGAAGAGGGACATTTTTGGTATAGTTTTTTCATTTTCTAAAATACCATTTTGACTATCTGTTACGATGATCTCAAAATGGGTGCCGACCCGAAACTAGTCATCAGGTGGATAAAAACAAGTGAAATTTGCAAATTGGCTGGTTTGTCGTTCTACCAAACAGTAAATTGTCAACAAAAGAGCATACTAAACATCTATACGGTCCATATTTGAATACTGGTCGACTTTTTTGGTGATTAATACGATACATTCAGGTGCTAGTCTGCTTCTTACATCCTCCTTTCTTCGTTCCTCAGGCTTTGCTATAATTTCAAGGTAGGAGAATTTCTTCCTTCGTTTATTACTTTGTTCACAGTTGTCATAAGTTTGGCGCTAAGCTCAATAAAGTTTTTCATGGTTTTATTGTTGTCCATATGCTGTGCTCAGCAGACTATTCATCTATTTAACAAGTCCCCCAATTTTTCGTCACTTACTCAAAGGATGGCAATGTCATCAACTGAACTCATCATTCAGTCCGAATTTTGCTCTAATTTCTGCAGTACTCATTTATTTACTTTAATGTTCATCGGATGAACAGGTTGAGCAATAGAAGAGAGAGCACTGGTTTACATTCTATTGCGTATCAAAATGGCGGAAATTTTGTTCTCAGTGCTTCTGTATGGTCTTCGGTGTGATGAATCCGAATTTCATGTTTGCTGCCTTCTACAAGGTCGGATTCACAACTAAAAGCGACAAAAAGAAACCACAAAACTTTGTCACCTTTTTCGGTCTTTCGGTTATAAACCATTCGAATATGACTACTCTAATACGTTGCTCAAAATTTCTTGCAAAATACACCAGTCACGTTTGATTTCCTGACGAGCGCTGTTGGTTGTGGAACGTGCCAGTTCTGCGTCATTCTCAGAAACTTGCGCTCTCAACTCGAAAAATACACACGTTATCAACAAAAACCTGTGCGCCAAGTGGAAGTATTAGAAGTTTCCTGCAAGACACGTTCAGTTCTTCTCACAAGGAGGGAGGGCGAAAAGCGAAAATTACAAAAATGTCTTTTGTTCACTACAGCCAAACGAACGACCCCTCCCCCAACTGTCTGTCTTTCACGAGGGCAGCACTGTCGGTGTAGTACGCTAAAAAGCGGTTGTTCTCAATGCATTGACTTGAAAGCACATTTGACGAAAACATCAACAAATTATATTTACAACATATTAGGTATATGACACTGAGTGGGAAGTTGGATATGAAACCTGTATGTAGTAACGTACAGGTGTCATGAAATAAGTGAACGCTGAGGACAGTATTGGGTCGTCACTTGAAGTAGAACAACCACCTGGAGATGAAAGAAAACATATAGACATAGAATATGGATACGAAAGACAGATAAGTTGTACTCTGAACTACGATGTATGAAGAAATATTACTATAGATATCATGTGCGCAGTGTTTTTAATCATCTCCGTTAGACTGTTGGTGTCCCAGGCAATATACCTTGGTCCCTAGAACATCCAGGTGAATGGTTTTTGGCAGTGGAAGGTCTGGACAAAGCGTTAGATAATGGGGAATGTCCAAGCTGAAGAGTGAGTTGTTCATGTTCATCGACTGAAGAACTATAATTGAATCATTCGTGTTATGATAGACAAAAAAAAATTGATTTCAAAAGGTACACAACTTTGAAAAATAGTGCATGTAGTGCATGACCAAATATGAAACGTCCCCTTTGAAAAATTATATAAGACTGTGCTTAAAATGACACACAATATTTTTAGCGCAACGCAATCTGACTTTCAAAAATCCCTACAAAAGAAAGGCCCTGACTAACATTAACCTATACATTTCACAAATCACTTACCTCACAAAAATCTTCGTTACTCAAGCTACTGCAATACAGCGAGCGCCACTACTGCCAGCTAAATAAAAGATTCAAACTACGGAAGGCACTAACTACTGATAGGCATAGTTAGCAAATGAAAGTTTTAATAGAAAACAAAGAATGTATTTACCTTAATAGTCAACAAAAGTCATCAAAAGTCAAAATATATATAGCAGTTCACGACATCCAGTCTTACACATTTCAAAACTTCGCCATTTCTCTCCCCACATCCACCACTGCTGGCGGCTCACCTCCAACTGCGCAACGCTACGCGCTGTTAACATCCAGCTACCCAACACTACAATGGCAGACACCAATGCAAACTAGCCACAGACTGCACACAGAACAGCCAGTGTTTTTCATACAGAGCGCTACGTGGCGTTACCAATAAGAAAACCTTACAGTAGTGCATGACCAAAAAGTAGTCTGCGGAGATACGATTTAGAAGCACCAAGGCACCAGCAGTTTCCCAAATAAATTTGCTATCGAATGAAAGTGGAATCGCATCCAAGCAGGCATACAGGATATACAGGGTGTTACAAAAAGGTACAGACAAACTTTCCATTCCTCACACACAAAGAAAGAAAATATGTTATGTGGACATGTGTCGGGAAACGCTTACTTTCCGTGCTAGAGCTCGTTTTATTACTTCTCTTCAAATCACATTAATCACATTAATCATGGACTGGAAACACAGAGCAACAGAACGTATCAGCGTGACTTCAAACACTTTGTTACAGGAAATGTTCAAAATGTCCTCCGTTACCGAGGATACATGCATCCACCCTCCGTCGCATGGAATCCCTGATGCGCTGATGCAGACCTGGAGAATGGCGTATTGTATCACAACCGTCCACAATACGAGCACGAAGAGTCTCTACATTTGGTACCGGGGTTGCGTAGACAAGAGCTTTCAAATGCCCCCATAAATGAAAGTCAAGAGGGTTGCAGTCAGGAGAGCGTGGAGGCCATGGAATTGGTCCGCCTCTACCAATCCATCGGTCACCGAATCCGTCGTTGAAAAGTGTACGAACACTTCGACTGAAATGTGCAGGAGCTCCACCGTGCATGAACCACATGTTGTGTCGTACTTGTAAAGGCACATGTTCTAGCAGCACAGGTAGAGTATCGCGTATGAAATCATGATAACGTGCTCCATTGAGCGTAGGTGGAAGAACGTGGGGCCCAATCAAGACATCACCAACAATGCCTGCCCAAACGTTCACAGAAAATCTGTGTTGATGTCGTGATTGTATAATTGCGTGCGGATTCTCGTCAGCCTACATATGTCAATTGTGGAAATTTACAATTTGATCACGTTGGAATGAAGCCTCATCCGTAAATAGAACATTTGCACTGAAATGAGGATTGACACATTGTTGGATGAACCATTCACAGAAGTGTACCCGTGGAGGCCAATCAGCTGCTGATAGTGCCTGCACACGCTGTACATGGTACGGAAACAACTGGTTCTCCCGTAGCACTCTCCATACAGTGATGTGGTCAACGTTACCTTGTACAGCAGCAACTTGTCTGACGCTGACATTAGGGTTATCGTCAACTGCACGAAGCATTTGCCCAGTCGTTGTAGGTCTTCCCCTGTCGCGAGTCATAGGCTGGAATGTTCCGTGCTCCCTAAGACGCAGATCAATTGCTTGGAACGTCTTCCTGTCGAGACACCTTCGTTCTGAAAATCTGTCTCGATACAAACGTACCGCGCCACGGCTATTGCCCCGTGCTAATCCATACATTTGTAAACATTGCACTGACTGGAAAACCACGTTCGTTATGAACACTAACCTGGTGATGCTACGTACTGTAGAGCAATGAGTCGCAAGTCAACACAAGCACCGAAGTCAACATTACCTTCCTTCAATTGCACCAACTGGTGGTGAATCGAGGAAGTACAGTACATACTGACGAAACTAAAATGAGCTCTAACATGGAAATTAAGCGTTTCCGGACACATGTCCACATAACACCTTTTCTTTATTTGTGTGTGAGGAATGTTTCCTGAAAGTTTGGCCGTGCCTTTTTGTAACATCCTGTATACGTACTGATAAGGGGGACGGTAGAATTACTGACTTCGGCTCACAAGAGTGTCGGAATTGTGGAGGAAGGTGTACACCTTCTAGTCTTAGTGGAGTATATCCAAACTATCATCAGGGATGCGCAGTGGACAAGAGAGTTTCCAAACACGTGCTCTTCTAGAATGCAATGAGTAGTCAAGACTCTTCGTCGGCGTTAGGCAACGAGGGCAAAGCTAAACTTCTCATGACGCCCGCCCCCAGACAAAAAATCCCGATCTCGAATCATGCATTACTAAAATCACTGATCCACCAGTCTATCCAAAGGAAATTAGAGCTGCTAGTGAGAAATTTCTCATGGCTCTGTATGGTGCTAACTACCCAACCACAACACTCAACAGCTGAGTTATAAGCAAATTGTATGTGGCATCAGTCTACCAGGAGTCAAAAAGAACGGCTTTCATACCTCGAACTGAAGCTGCAGCTTAACAACACACCTTCGAGTTTTCCACCATGTGGAGCAGTGGACCGGAAATTACTTGGATCCAGAGCAGTGCGGCGACGTTGACAAAACATTGGTTGCCTCCCATTACAACATTGAAACCTCCGACTTCCAAAAACCCACTTCAGTTACAAATAGTTGCTTTTCAGCTCCCTCTAGTGCCGATACCTCTCGTCAGGAAATCAAACGTGACTAATGGATTTTGGTAAATTTTTTCTTTCTTAATTTTGCATCGGAAGGTCAACTCAACTTCGAAAAATGCATAGTTTTTGAAATATAAGCTAAACACTGGAAAAAGTGCCAAAATTCTGTGACATTTTTAGTGTTCTTCGTTGTGAAGACGATCTTCAACACAGCAAACATGAAATTTGCGTTCAGTATCTCAAAAGAACGTACAGAACTGCTGAGATAAAGGCTTCCGCAATTTTTTTACTGCAAAACCCCATTGGACTGGGTTGTAGCCCCCTTAACCCGAATATTTCTCTCTAGGAATCTGTTCGTATAGTTGCCTTTACTGTTGGAAATACCGCGAATATTTTAGTACCTGCCTGAACGGTGCTTTCCGATAATCTTCCGTCGCTAATGACTAGTGGTTGTAATGTCGCACACCCCAATCACTTGACTGTGTGATCAAGCAACATGTACGGCGGGATGAAGGCAATCATTTCTAAAAGCTTGTAAGAGGTCCATGATTGAGTATTTTGTTGCTTGCGCACTCGAGCAGATGTAATTTCGATGGATTGCTCACGCGCTGCCTGCGATATGTGAGCTGTAACAGAATCTCAGACCAGAGAGCAGTGTTGTCAGCAGTAGGAACTGTGTAGCAGTAGTAGTGGTAGTAGCTAGCAGTCGTCTGTATGGAGTTGGCTGGGCCGGTCGTGGGGAGCGATTCCGGTGCCTGAGCGATCTAGTGTAAAGTAGAAGCAGCCTCGCGCGTATGTACTGTCGTTATATCAAGTCCCGTGTTAATGTTTTTAAAAATCTCTTAATAATCTTTCTCATAAAAATTAACTTTTGACAATCATTCATCTCAATTTAAAGAATTTACTAATTTCTCCAATCCATGGTCATCCCGATTATTGTATAGAAAATCAGTGATTTTAAATGGTTCTGAGCACTATGGGACTTAACATCTATGGCCATCAGTCCCCTAGAACTTAGAACTACTTAAACCTAACTAACCTAAGGACAGCACAAAACACCCAGCCATCACAAGGCAGAGAAAATCCCTGACCCCGCCGGGAATCGAACCCGGGAACGCGAGCGTGGGAAGCGAGAACGCTACCGCACGACCACGAGATGCGAGCTCAGTGATTTCTTTTTTATAATGACAAATCTATCGGACTGCATTACACTGGGCTGTGCCAGGAAAATTACTTATAGGAGCAGATATATACGCGTTATTCGGCGACTTTATTGGGGTAAGAATTTTCAATTTATTCAGAATGATCTTTCAGCACTGCTGACGTCCAAAATTTACCAGTTTAGATTCACAGTCAGTTAATTATTGAAAGGCTACAGATGAGGCACAGTTTTTTATTAGGAGGTTAGTCACATTTTATTATTGTAGGTTACGCAACTTATCTGTTGGGAGGTTAAACTGAATGTGAATGATATATAATTATATTTTTTTACTGTTGGGTGGTTACACTTTGCGATAACCGGCCAGGATAGTTTTTTTTGTGAATTTCTGAGAAGTAGTCAGTTATATATCTGCTCTTATTTACCTAACGTTAAATGTAGCTTGCATATGGCGCAACGCATTTACTAATTTGTCACTCTTTCTTTCACAGATCATCGGTAATTTATTGCTCTTTGTTGTTATTGTATTTATTCCATTTTGCTTCGTCTTTGATTTAGTGCCTACCTTAGAGTTGCGAAAATGCTGCGAAAAATTGCTAACAGTACATCGCGATCCGTAATGGGCGAAAAAGCCGACTCGAATAATTTGATCGATAATACTAGCGACACTCAGTGTCATAATGATAATCCCCAATTACAGATAATCAGTGCGTGCCGATCTCCTGTAATGATTCTAATCTAAATGAAGAGCAAACAAATTCAATCTTGTCCATACTTAATTTAACGACAATTGATGACGCGGCGCGTTCCGATACAATGAACGCTGCCCAGTTTGACACACTTGATTTGCAAAATTTACACAGTGAACAGACAAATGTTTCTAACGAAAGTGAACAATGAACTCAAAATATGTCAGCTTCATTTGATTCCGATGTAGTGACCAACAGTGCACATCCGATTTGCAGACCTTTTTGTGAATCAGACAATGACCAACTGGTTACACAAAACGTGACAAATGCAGATACACCATCACTCAGCACAGAAAGTAGAGTCGCTACTTTTGGCATGGATCAAGTTATGGCAGTATTGCTACAACTTAATGAAAACTTAAAACCACTTAATAAATCGAGCAAACAACTTAATGAATCGAACAAACAACTTAATGAAAAACAAGACAACAATTTCAAACAAGTGAATGAAAAACAAAACAACTTAATGAAAGTCTCAAACAGTTGAATGAAAAACACGACAACTTTAATGAACAGAAGAAACAACTTAGTGAACAGATTACAGCCATTGCCGTGCAATGTCATGATAGTAAAGAACAATTACGTGAGGAAATTAAGGTTCAAAAATGGCTCTGAGCACTGTGGGATTTAACTTCTGAGGTCATCAGCCCCCTAGAACCTAGAACTACTTAAACCTAACTAACCTAAGGACATCACACACATCCATGCCCGAGGCAGAATTCGAACCTGCGACCGTAGCGGTCGCGCGGTTCCAGACTATAGCGCCTAGAACCCCTCGGCCACCCCGGCCGGCAGGAAATTAAGGCTTGTGCTAGGATCAGTAGTGAAGAAATTAGTATGTTGCACAAGAATTAAGTAATACATATGCAGCCACAACGAAATTACTTAGAGATGAAATTAGTGCAGTCGCTAAACAATTTTCTGAAAACGCAACACAGTTACGGGACTAGTTTCAATTAATGTCAGCAGAACGTTCACGCGCACTGGATGCGAAAGGCGACAAGAAATTTGAACAACAAAACAGTCAAATTGATGAAAGTTACAATTACTACCTACAAAACAGTGAAACGCGTTACCGTAAATTCATACAGGAACAGTTCAAAGTAAAGAAACAAGTCATGGAAACAATTATTGCATAGAGACACGAAGATAAGCGTAAGTTGTTTACGAAAGCAAAAACATACGTAGACAACAACATTGCTACAGTATTAGACGAAATCAATACTGTTAAACAGTTGAACACTGAATTGCATGATGAAATATCCGATCTAAAAACAAAAACAGACACTAATATTCAGGCTTTGGAAAATAAATACACAGTAGACTTTCAGACAGTGACCAGCAGACTTGAACAATTGGAATTAATACAGGATCCCGATGCCATTAAAGCAGACGCAGAGGGTGGGTTTACTGGTAGTTGGGAGCTCCAACGTCAGGCGCGTAATGGGGCCCCTTAGGGATATGGCAGCAAGAGAGGGGAAGAAAACCAATGTGCACTCCGTGTGCATACCGGGGGGAGTCATTCCAGATGTTGAAAGGGTCCTTCCGGATGCCATGAAGGGTACAGGGTACACCCATCTGCAGGTGGTCGCTCATGTCGGCACCAATGATGTGTGGTCGCTATGGATCGGAGGAAATCCTCTCTGGCTTCCGGCGGCTATCTGATTTAGTGAAGACTGCCAGTCTCGCTAGCGGGATGAAAGCAGAGCTCACCATCTGCAGCATCGTTGACAGGACTGACTGCGGACCTTTGGTACAGAGCCGAGTGGAGGGTCTAAATCAGAGGCTGAGACGGTTCTGCGATCGTGTGGGCTGCAGATTCCTCGACTTGCGCTATAGGGTGGTGGGGTTTCGAGTTCCGCTAGGTAGATCAGGAGTCTACTACACGCAGCAAGCGGGTACACGGGTAGCAGGAGTTGTGTGGCGTGGACTGGGCGGTTTTTTAAGTTAGATGGCCCTGGGCAAGTACAGAAAGGGTAACGGCCTCAACGGGTGCGGGGCAAAGTCAGGACATGCGGGGACCAAGCAGCAGTCGGTATTGTAACTGTAAACTGTCGAAGCTGCGTTGGTAAAGTACCGGAACTTCAAGCGCTGATAGAAAGCACCGAAGCTGAAATCGTTATAGGTACAGAAAGCTGGCTGAAGCCAGAGATAAATTCTGCCGAATTTTTTACAAAGGTACAGACGGTGTTTAGAAAGGATAGATTGCATGCAACCGTTGGTGGAGGGTTCGTCGCTGTTAGTAGTAGTTTATCCTGTAGTGAAGTAGAAGTGTATAGTTCCTGTGAATTATTATGGGTGGAGGTTACACTCAACAACCGAGCTAGGTTAATAATTGTCTCCTTTTACCGACCTCTCGACTCACCAGCATTAGTGGCAGAACAAAAGAGATAAAATTTGGAATACATTTCACATAAATTTTCTCAAAATGTTATAGTCTTAGGTGGAGATTTCAATTTACCAGATATGGACTGGGACACTCAGATTGAAACGTCCCCTTAGAACAATTTATACAAGACTGGTCTATGTGAAACGTCCTCTTTGAACAATTATACACGACTGTGCTTAAACTGACACACAATAGTTTTGGCGCAACGCAATCTGACTTCCGAAAATCCCTACGAAAGAATGGCCCTGACTAACATTAATCTATACGTTTCACAAATCACTTACCTCACAAAAATCTTCGTTACTCAAGCTACTGCAATACAGCGAGCGCCACTACTGCCAGCTAGATAAAAGATTCAAACTACGGAAGGCACTAACTGCTGATAGGTATAGTTAGCAAACGAAAGATTTTAATAGAGAACAAACAATGTATTTACCTTAGTAGTCATAATATATATATCACTTCATGACACCAATTCTTACAAATTTCAAAACTCCGCCATCTCTCTCCCCACGTCCACCACTGCTGGCGGCTCACCTCCAACTGCGCAACGCTACGCGCTGTTAGCATCCAGCTGCCGCTGCCCAACACTACAATGGCAGACAACAATGCAAACTAGCCACAGACTGCGCACAGCACAGCCAGTGATTTTTCATACAGAGCGCTATGTGGCGTTACCAATAAGAAAACCTAAACAGCCTAATTACATAGCCCCCATGCTCAACACAAAAAAATTTTATAAATTGTTTTGGGCAGTGGCCACTAATGATTTGTAAAATTTTTCGTAATTACTATAACAAAGATATCAAATGCACACACTTATTGATACAATGTTGGTCAGAAGCTAAAATTTTCTCACTGTCCATAAAGACAGTCAGGATTGTTCATCACAGTAAAATTGCAGGTTTTTTTTTTCAAAGTCTGAGCAATAAAAAAAATTGCACTTGGAAGTAGTGGATTTCTAAGCAGTCTTGAAGAAGTAGTGTTGTCCTTCCAATGAAAGACAGTGCTGACTCTTGACATGCAGACAGGTAATGGGCCACAGCAGAGTCAGTCGACGTTGAAGACTATCGGTAGGTAGGTCATCACAGAGCAGACCCACTGTAGTCCTGGTAGAGATTACTATTGGTGGGCCACCAGAGGTGCAGACCCACTGCAGTCCTTGTAGAAATAATGGTATTGGTGGGTCATCAAAGGTGTAGACACACTGTAGTCCTTGTAGAGATGGCCAACAGCCATCTGTTGCGACTGTGCAGGTGCACAATCGCCATCGAAGAGTCTTGCGGAGAATATAGCAAGTCCATAAACCACCACTTGTCCAATCACAAAGAATTTGTTTGAAATGTCCTTAGAACCAGCAATGCTGTTATCCAGTCCCTTACTGAATTATTAACACACGTGCAAACACTATCAGTCCCTACTTCTCACATATTGTCCATATACTATGACCAACAGAAACGTGTGCAGTGAAATGTAATTTACAAGTTACTTAATTTGATGAACTGGTGTCAATTACAATTTTAGAACATAAGAATACAATAACAAAGGTACAAAATATATCATTAAAGAACAAAACAATACAGATAACATTTGTAGTAGTACAGGCTTTACGAAAGAATCGAAATAGCAAATACATCAGTGTTACAAAAATTATGACATAATTACATACATAAAAGATCAAAATAACTTTTGAAACATCAACTTCACACATGAGCAATAAAACAGAACAGATAAATAATGTCTAAACATCTTTACAAAGTAAATAACACACTATTATAAAAATTCTTCTATGTAACTCTCATCAGATAAACACATAAACACAGGAAGAACACAAATACCCAAGGGTACACAAACACATAGTGGGTTAACACAAGAGGAAAGGGCAGGATTTGTTTTCAGTGTAACATTTGGTACTGCAGTCGAACCCAAAACTTCATTCCTTAGATCTTTCGTCTTATTTCAACATTTGTTTCCACCAAAAAAATCCTATCCAAGCATGCTTTCTGTATTTATATGTTCACATATTTCTTACTTCATCATTTATTTTCCAGTATCTTATCTCATCATTTATTTCCAAGAAAATCCTACCTATACCTGCTTTCTGTACTTTTCTCATATAACCTCTCAGTGCATTTCTTCAAATCCATCGCAACTCATTCTCTTATATAGGCTACCCCCTCTTAAGCTAACTTAAATCTACTGAGCTCAGATGCTTAACTAAGGGACGAGGCAATGCAGCAGATCAAAACAATTAATACAAACAGCAATGAAAAAAAAGGTGCAGGTATGCAAAGCAAGCAGCAACAAATGTAATAACTTATATCTAAACATGACAAACCCACAAGCAGAAAAAATAGTACACTGAAGACAACAACGCAGATAAGGGAAATGTATATTCACATCTTAATGTCTATGTAATTAAAATGGTGCACCACTACTTATTCAATGAAATAAATTACCAAGTACTTGAAAAGAAAATTATGTATGCAGTTTCTGTGAAGGGCAATGTCTTTTTGTGCTCCCTCATTTTTTTGGAAGTATATCCCAAAGTTATTCTTTACTGGGTCTGTATGTTGTTGTTGTTGTTGTGTTGTTGTATTCAGTCCTGAGACTGGTTTGATGCAGCTCTCCATGCTACTCTATCCTGTGCAAGCTTCTTCATCTCCCAGTACCTACTGCAACCTACATCCTTCTGAATCTGCTTAGTGTACTCATCTCTCGGTCTCCCTCTACGATTTTTACCCTCCACACTGCCCTCCAATGCTAAATTTGTGATCCCTTGATGCCTCAAAACATGTCCTACCAGCCGATCCCTTCTTCTAGTCAAGTTGTGCCACAAACTTCTCTTCTCCCCAATCCTATTCAATACCTCCTCATTAGTTACGTGATCTATCCACCTTATCTTCAGTATTCTTCTGTAGCACCACATTTCGAAAGCTTCTATTCTCTTCTTGTCCAAACTAGTTATCGTCCATGTTTCACTTCCATACATGGCTACACTCCAAACAAATACTTTCAGAAACGACTTCCTGATACATAAATCTATATTCGATGTTAACAAATTTCTCTTCTTCAGAAACGCTTTCCTTGCCATTGCCAGTCTACATTTTATATCCTCTCTACTTCGACCATCATCAGTTATTTTGCTCCCCAAATAGCAAAACTCCTTTACTACTTTAAGTGTCTCATTTCCTAATCTAATTCCCTCAGCATCACCCGATTTAATTTGACTACATTCCATTATCCTCGTTTTGCTTTTGTTAATGTTCATCTTATATCCTCCTTTCAAGACACTGTCCATTCCGTTCAACTGCTCTTCCAAGTCCTTTGCCGTCTCTGACAGAATTACAATGTCATCGGCGAACCTCAAAGTTTTTACTTCGTCTCCATGAATTTTAATACCTACTCCACATTTTTCTTTTGTTTCCTTTACTGCTTGCTCAATATACAGATTGAATAACATCGGGGAGAGGCTACAACCCTGTCTCACTCCTTTCCCAACCACTGCTTCCCTTTCATGCCCCTCGACTCTTATTACTGCCATCTGGTTTCTGTACAAATTATAAATAGCCTTTCGCTCCCTGTATTTTACCCCTGCCACCTTTAGAATTTGAAAAAGAGTATTCCAGTCAACATTGTCGAAAGCTTTCTCTAAGTCTACAAATGCTAGAAACGTAGGTTTGCCTTTTCTTAATCTTTCTTCTAAGATAAGTCGTAAGGTCAGTATTGCCTCACGTGTTCCAACATTTCGACGGAATCCAAACTGATCTTCCCCGAGGTCTGCATCTACCAGTTTTTCCATTCGTCTGTAAAGAATTCGCGTTAGTATTTTGCAGCCGTGGCTTATTAAACTGATAGTTCGGTAATTTTCACATCTGTCAGCACCTGCTTTCTTTGGGATTGGAATTATTATATTCTTCTTGAAGTCTGAGGGTATTTCGCCTGTCTCATACATCTTGCTCACCAGCTGGTAGAGTTTTGTCATGACTGGCTCTCCCAAGGCCGTCAGTAGTTCTAATGGAATGTTGTCTACTCCGGGGGCCTTGTTTCGACTCAGGTCTTTCAGTGCTCTGTCAAACTCTTCACGCAGTATCGTATCTCCCATTTCGTCTTCATCTACATCCTCTTCCATTTCCATAATATTGTCCTCAAGTACATCGCCCTTGTATAAACCTTCTATATACTCCTTCCACCTTTCTGCCTTCCCTTCTTTGCTTAGAACTGGGCTGCCATCTGAGCTCTTGATATTCATACTCGTGGTTCTCTTCTCTCCAAAGGTCTCTTTAATTTTCCTGTAGGCAGTATCTATCTTACCCCTAGTGAGATAAGCTTCTACATCCTTACATTTGTCCTCTAGCCATCCCTGTTTAGCCATTTTGCACTTCCTGTCGATCTCATTTTTGAGACGTTTGTATTCCTTTTTGCCTGCTTCATTTACTGCATTTTTATATTTTCTCCTTTCATCAATTAAATTCAATATTTCTTCTGTTACCCAAGGATTTCTAGCAGCCCTCGTCTTTGTACCTACTTTATCCTCTGCTGCCTTCACTACTACATCCCTCAGAGCTACCCATTCTTCTTCTACTGTATTTCTTTCCCCTATTCCTGTCAATTGTTCCCTTATGCTCTCTCTGAAACTCTGTACAACCTCTGGTTCTTTCAGTTTATCCAGGTCCCATCTCCTTAATTTCCCACATTTGGAGCACAAAAAGACATTGCCCTTCACAGAAACTGCATACATAATTTTCTTTTCAAGTACTTGGTAATTTATTTCATTGAATAAGTAGTGGTGCACCATTTTAATTACATAGACATTAAGATGTGAATATACATTTCCCTTATCTGCGTTGTTGTCTTCAGTGTACTATTTTTTCTGCTTGTGGGTTTGTCATGTTTAGATATAAGTTATTACATTTGTTGCTGCTTGCTTTGCATACCTGCACCTTTTTTTTCATTGCTGTTTGTATTAATTGATCCTATCCAAGCATGCTTTCTGTATTTATATGTTCACATATTTCTTACTTCATCATTTATTTTCCAGTATCTTATCTCATCATTTATTTCCAAGAAAATCCTACCTATACCTGCTTTCTGTACTTTTCTCATATAACCTCTCAGTGCATTTCTTCAAATCCATCGCAACTCATTCTCTTATATAGGCTACCCCCTCTTAAGCTAACTTAAATCTACTGAGCTCAGATGCTTAACTAAGGGACGAGGCAATGCAGCAGATCAAAACAATTAATACAAACAGCAATGAAAAAAAAGGTGCAGGTATGCAAAGCAAGCAGCAACAAATGTAATAACTTATATCTAAACATGACAAACCCACAAGCAGAAAAAATAGTACACTGAAGACAACAACGCAGATAAGGGAAATGTATATTCACATCTTAATGTCTATGTAATTAAAATGGTGCACCACTACTTATTCAATGAAATAAATTACCAAGTACTTGAAAAGAAAATTATGTATGCAGTTTCTGTGAAGGGCAATGTCTTTTTGTGCTCCCTCATTTTTTTGGAAGTATATCCCAAAGTTATTCTTTACTGGGTCTGTATAAAAAATCCTATCCAAGCATGCTTTCTGTATTTATATGTTCACATATTTCTTACTTCATCATTTATTTTCCAGTATCTTATCTCATCATTTATTTCCAAGAAAATCCTACCTATACCTGCTTTCTGTACTTTTCTCATATAACCTCTCAGTGCATTTCTTCAAATCCATCGCAACTCATTCTCTTATATAGGCTACCCCCTCTTAAGCTAACTTAAATCTACTGAGCTCAGATGCTTAACTAAGGGACGAGGCAATGCAGCAGATCAAAACAATTAATACAAACAGCAATGAAAAAAAAGGTGCAGGTATGCAAAGCAAGCAGCAACAAATGTAATAACTTATATCTAAACATGACAAACCCACAAGCAGAAAAAATAGTACACTGAAGACAACAACGCAGATAAGGGAAATGTATATTCACATCTTAATGTCTATGTAATTAAAATGGTGCACCACTACTTATTCAATGAAATAAATTACCAAGTACTTGAAAAGAAAATTATGTATGCAGTTTCTGTGAAGGGCAATGTCTTTTTGTGCTCCCTCATTTTTTTGGAAGTATATCCCAAAGTTATTCTTTACTGGGTCTGTAGGCATAAAATATTTATATTAGTACATATATAAAATTTTACTTTAATCAATGCTGCAGGGCAGCTAGATACTAGATATTAAACAAAATAGGCGAAGCAAGGCGTGAAACGTCGTTCGCTAGCCATAAGTCATTTCATAATGCAGTAAACAATCTTCCAACTAGCAAGACAATAGACATGGAATGTTTCTCATCATTTCATTTCAGTTAATATCATAAATTAAGAACTCCAAAGTGTAATCATATGTTTTCAAGTTTGAGAGTGTCGTATTTGCGACGCTTTCTACAAAGAAATGTCAATAGCGAGCATAATGCCCCCCCCCCCCTTCTTTTTTTTACCTGTGCCTCTGAAAGGCACACACTAATGGCTTGTTTCCAGGTGGCTGTCGCCCAGCTGGGTGCCCACGACGCATTACGTGCAGGTGGTCACTTAACTGTCTTACCGAAATATTTACGACACCAGTTTCCGCTACAGTGGCAGTCTCATATAAAAAATTTCACAGGTCAAGAATTTGTGTTACACATCTGTAGAAACAAAATTCTATTAATATAACAGCGTCCAAAAAGTTTTCGTCGGCATTGTAATACATTCAAGCATTTACATACATTTCATAACTCTTAAAGTACGATTCTTGGTTTCCAACAACCTATTTCACAAACCAGAGTCCCTAACCACTACTCTTTATTCTTTACCTTATTCGTCGACACTACTTCTATATTTCATCATAACAGATATATAGAATAATCAAATTGCTCTTACAGCATCAGCTTATTGATCATATACATACCGCAACAGCATAATACACATAGTCATCGTAATAATAACATCATAACACCTCAGTCAAATTCTCAAAACCGTCGTAGTTTCCTCCAATAATTTCAAAAACTAAAAAAAATTCTCTGCTCATGTCAAAAGTGTCATCTGCCTCAAACGTACTTTAAAAATCGTGATCCCATACCAAATATGTCATTCAAAGCTCTCATAGTATCACAATGGTTCCGAAAAAATATGAACAGTTCACAAAGTACAGACAAAATACAATTTGGTGAGTGTGAAGTTATCCAACAGTGTAATTACGTATACATGTGTCACTGATGTAGTAAAAATATGTTTGCATCTCTGTTAAAATAATCAAATAGCTGTGTAATTCTGTGTTGGAGAAATATGGTACCGATGTGTAAAGTTGTATAAGCAAATACCATATTAGCTAGGGGTCCTTGTGCTTGCCAAACACATGGTACACAAAGTAAGCGTGTACCCCCCTGAGGATTAATGTAATTATATCCTCAGCTGTTACAGATTACAGCAATGGAACGAAATGTGTCACGGAAAACTTTCTTTGTAATTCAAATATGTTGAAAAATAAATGATTTAATGCGTGTCCTGTAGCACTAAATGTGCGTCTTGCTGTAAGACAATCTCTGTGGAAGTCCTCCGAAAGCTAAGTGCTGCTGAAGTCAATGTACTTACCTCATGATAAACGAAATTGAAATGCTTTGCGTATAGATATCTTAGTTATTACGCTTATTGCCGTGACGAAGTAAGTACTGTACTGTACGTATTGTTGTGCTACAGAAAAGGCTGTCTCATTGTAGCTATACCACAAACGTTACTACTAAAACATGTTTTCCTTTCCAGAAGAATTCAGAAAAACTATGCAGATATAAAACAGATACACCGCAAAAGCACAATGTAAATTGTGTCACACATTAGTAGCGACGTGATATAATTGTGTAGCTATCAAAGAAACCAAACGCTAAGTCATCTTTAATCTCACAGAAAGTACTTCAAATAAAGAATGTCTTTTCAACTGAACCAAAATGTTGCATTAAAACCTCATTAACAGTATATGTTCTAAGTATGTAAGCCTTATAGTCGTTACATAATCGTGCAACTAACAAGCAAGAATGTACAAATAACAACACTGTGTCATCTGTTTACTATAACAATGCATTCATAATTTCTCTTTAAAAATGTTCCCTAGGTTCTGGAGTGTATAGTTAACTTCAAAACCTTGTTGCATGTTAACAGTTTCTGATTGTGACAAAGCATACTAGAAATGTAAAATGAAAAGTTATATGGCAAAGACAAAGTTAAAAAGCTGATTATATTTCAATAAATGGTTTTACATGTGAAATGTGGTGTAAACCTTTACTCTTCCTAGTACGCAGACTGTCAACTGAAAAGCAGTTATCATGTGATTACGTCGGTAAGGAACACTGGAATTTTGCTCAAGGTTAGCTTATGTTATTTTTCTCTGAGCCAGCCGGCGCAGGCGGCTGCCTGCGGTCCGAGTCATTGTTTCTTTGTTGGCACGCGTCGTTATTGGGATTAGGAGACCTAACTTATACAAATTCACCTTGCCGAGAGGGCCCTACCCTGTTTGAAGCTCGCCAGTTCTGATGGATTTCCGGTCTGTCATTATAATTCTATCGTCTGTCGTCATGTCGGTCGTTCCTGTAATTTCTTGTTTGTCGGTCATGTGGTGGAGAATTTCTCTCTGAATTATCACTGTGCGGTGGACCCTTGCGTCTGAAGTTATTCTGTCTCCCGTGATAATAATAGTTCTGGTTGCCATATTGTCTGTTTCTATGATTGTCTCTGTCATGTTCATTACTACGGAAATACGATCTTTCTCTGTAACTATTACTCTGCCAGTGGTTGTCATACGGGTGGTGTCTGTTTTGGTCACGATTTGTGTTGTGAGAATAGTCTTGTCGTGTCCAGTTGTTATTTCTTTCATCGCGGAATTGCGACGGATATGACCTGTAATTGTTGTGCTTCTGTTTTTGCGTTCCGCGATTGTCAGTGTCAATTTTCAGTTCTTGTAAGAGTCTCCGAAAAGCTTCAATGTCGTCTTTGCAACGTCCTACCAAAATAATGTGTCGTAAATGTTCAGGCAATTTGATTAAGCACATGCGGATGAGTTCTGAGGGGCTGTATGGGTTAGAAAGATACTGATTCTTGTGCAACATGTCTTCAAAATATTTCACAAGACTGGAAAATTCAGATTGTTCGAAATATTTCATCATCATGATGCCATGTTTTACTCGGTCTTGTGTGGCTTGGGACCAATATGCTGAGAGGAAGGCATGGTAAAATTCTCCTGCACTGTGGCAATCGTGAATGACCGATCGCATTCTTACAGCTGGTTCATTCTCTAAGTAGCCACACATAAATTCTAATCTGTGCTCTAGTGACCAGTTGGGAGGAAAACAATGAGAGAATTGATGGAGCCACGCTTGTGGATGAATGTCGTTGCCAGAATTCTTAAATATTTTGAATTTACGTGTAGTACTGAACAGCTTATAGTCAAAATCATCGTGTCGGCGGGTCGCATATCGGTCATTGTTACGTCGTTTCGGCGGTTCCATCTCAAAATTCGGTGTACTTTGCCAATTTCTTTCATAATCTCCAAAGTGCCCTGTGTTATTATTTTGTGGCAGTTCCGTATTTTTATGTCCCTCTTCCCGTATTGGAGTGCGAGTGTCCTCTGAAATACGTAATTCTTGTATTACCTGTGTCAGCTGATCTTGTACTTCCCGGATTTCTCTTTGGTGTTGCGTATTAATTTGATTCTGATTTTGTTTGAATTTCCTAATTTGTTCGAACTCTTCTGTGTCATTAAAGACTACCGGTTTTGTGTCATTCAGATTATCATCTACCTTCGTAGATAAATTATTTAGCTGATCCGAAAGTTCAACTACTTTCTCTGATAATGAACTAATGTCCTCCATGTGTCTTTCTGAACCAATTTTCAGAGTATCTGCTGTGTCCTTTAAGTTCGCTTGAGTTTTTGCAAGTTGCGTAACCGAATCGGTATATGCAACTGAGTCAATTTTAGCTTGCAAGGTCTCATGATTTTCATGAACAATAGTTTGCAGTTCTTTTATGGCTGCTTCGTGATTCTGTAATGCATTTTCATGCCGCGAACAAATAGGTTGGAAATGCTCACAAATTTGTGTTTTTACGTCATTACAGACTTTTTGACATTTCGATTCAATGTTATGTAACTCAGTAGTTAAATCTTCACGTGTTTGTTCAAGTGTATGTTCCACTGAGTCTAACTTTTAAAGCTTTTGTTCCATTGCGTCTAACTTTTGAAGCTTTTGCTGTGTTTGTCTCTGACTTTGTTCCATTGTGTCTAACTTTTGAAGCTTTTGTCCCATTTGTTGCATTAATTGTAATAACAATGCACTGGTGTCTGAAACATGTTGCTTAGTGCTATTCAGCAATGCATTTGAACCGGCAATATTTGCAGTTTGAAAAACAGAAAATGTGTCTCGACTTATTTGAGAAAGCGGTGAGGACGCAAAACCTGAATCTACAGTATTTGCAAGAATGTGTCCTGTCATTTCGGAATCCTGAGGCGAGCTGTTGCCGACTGATCGATCGGTAATGCTTCCCTGTTCACTAATTGTTTCACTGCCTACACCATTGTTTGCAACCCGCTCCATTTCCCTATGCACAATTACCAAATTACTACTTTGAACATTAGTTAATTCACTACTCGGTGGCGCTAACACACTGCTTTCGTCTTCACTGTCATTTCTCAGTTTACTTTGGAGCCTAGTATTACCTTTTTCACACGCCATTATTGTCACAATATTTCACACGACAACACAGAAAAGCACAATTTGAAGAGCAAAAATAAGAGAACACATTAACGTATCACTGAAAATAATATCTAGTCAATTGCAAGCGCTGGTGCGAAATACTTGGTGCAAATTTACATGCATGCCACAACTGTTTTACTGTACAACAATGAAAGACTACAACTACAAAGGAGATTCTCTCTACAATTACGCACTAGAAATAAACAAAAGCTACACTAATTACACAAACTACAAGAAAAAATCAGAAGATTCCAGTGAAGTATCCTCGGCTAAGGGTCGACATATGAAACGTCCCCTTAGAACAATTTATACAAGACCGCCACTACTGCCAGGTAGATAAAAGATTCAAACTACGGAAGGCACTAACTGCTGATAGGTATAGTTAGCAAATGAAAGATTTTAATAGAGAACAAACAATGTATTTACCTTAGTAATCATAATATATATATCACTTCATGACACCAATTCTTACAAATTTCAAAACTCTGCCATCTCTCTCCCCACGTCCACCACTGCTGGCGGCTCACCTCCAACTGCGCAACGCTACGCGCTGTTAGCATCCAGCTGCCGCTGCCCAACACTACAGTGGCAGACAACAATGCAAACTAGCCACAGACTGCGCACAGCACAGCCAGTGATTTTTCATACAGAGCGCTATGTGGCGTTACCAGTAAGAAAACCTAAACAGCCTACTTACAAGATGCTTAGGACGGGTGGTAGGGAGAGAGCATCGAGTGACATTATACTGAGTGCACTATCCGAAAATTACCTCGAGCAATTGAACAGAGAACCGCCTCGTGGAGATAACATCTTGGACCTACTGATGACAAACAGACCCGAACTTTTCGACTCTGTATGTGCAGAACAGGGAATCAGTGATCATAAGGCCGTTGCACCATCCCTGAATATGGAAGTAAATAGGAATATAAAAAAAGGGAGGAAGGTTTAACTGTTTAGCAAGAGTAATAGAAGGCAGATTTCAGACTACCTAACAGATCAAAACGAAAATTTCTGTTCCGACACTGACAATGTTGAGTGTTTATGGAAAAAGTTCAAGGCAATCGTAAAATGCGTTTTAGACAGGTACGTGCCGAGTAAAACTGGGAGGGATGGGAAAAACCCACCGTGGTACAACAACAAAGTTAGGAAACTACTGCGAAAGCAAAGAGAGCTTCACTCCAAGTTTAAACGCACCCAAAACCTCGCAGACAAACAGAAGCTAAACGAGGTCAAAGTTAGCGTAAGGAGGGATGTGCGTGAAGCGTTCAGTGAATTCGAAAGTAAAATTCTATGTACCGACTTGACAGAAAATCCTAGGAAGTTCTGGTGTTACGTTAAATCAGTAAGTGGCTCGAAAAAGCATATCCAGACACTCCGGGATGATGATGGCATTGAAACAGAGGATGGCACGCGTAAAGATGAAATACTAAACACCTTTTTCCAAACCTGTTTCACAGAGGAAGACCGCACTGCAGTTCCTTCTCTAAATCCTCGCACAAACGAAAAAATGGCTGACATAGAAATAAGTGTCCAAGGAATAGAAAAGCAACTGGAATCACTCAACAGAGGAAAGTCCACTGGACCTGACGGGATACCAATTCCATTCTACACAGAGTACGCGAAAGAACTTGCCCCCTTCTGACAGCCGTGTACCGCAAGTCTCTAAAGGAACGGAAGGTTCCAAATGATTGGAAAAGAGCACAGGTACTCCCAGTCTTCAAGAAGGGTCGTCGAGCAGATGCGCAAAACTATAGACCTATATCTCTGACATCGATCTGTTGTAGAATTTTAGAACATATTTATGGAACGAGTATCATGTCGCTTTTGGAAACCCAGTATCTACTCTGTAGGAATCAACATGGATTCCGGAAACAGCGATCGTGTGGGACCCAACTCGCTTTATTTGTTCATGAGACCCAGAAAATATTAGATGCAGGCTACCAGGTAGATGCTATTTTTCTTGACTTCCGGAAGGCGTTCGATACAGTTCCGCACTGTCGCCTGATAAACAAAGTAAGGGCCTACGGAATATCAGACCAGCTGTGTGGCTGGATTGAAGAGTTTTTAGCAAACAGAACACAGCATGTTGTTATCAATGGAGAGACGTCGATAGACGTTAAAGTAACCTCTGGCGTGCCACAGGGGAGTGTTATGGGATCATTGCTTTTCACAATAAATATAAATAACCTAGTTGAGAGTGTCCGAAGTTGCACGCGGCTTTTCGCGGATGATGTTATAGTATACAGAGAAGTTGCAGCATTAGAAAATTGTAGAAAAATGCAGGAAGATCTGCAGCGGATAGGCACTTGGTGCATGGAGTGGCAACTGACCCTTAACATAGACAAATGTAATGTATTGCGAATACATAGAAAGAAGGACCCTTTATTGTATGATTATATGATAGCGGAACAAACACTGGTAGCAGTTACTTGTGTAAAATATCTGGGAGTATGCGTGCGGAACGATTTGAAGTGGAATGATCATATAAAATTAATTGTTGGTAAGGCGGGTACCAGGTTGAGATTCATTGGAAGAGTCCTTAGAAAATGTAGTCCATCAACAAAGGAGATGGCTTACAAAACAATCGTTCGACATATACTTGAGTATTGCTCATCAGTGTGGGATCCGTACCAGATCGGGTTGACGGAGGCGATAGAGAAGATCCAAAGAAGAGCGGCGCGTTTCGTCACAGGATTATTTGGTAACCGTGATAGCGTTACGGAGATGTTTAACAAAGTGGCAGACTCGGCAAGAGAGGCGCTCTGCATCGCGGTGTAGCTTGCTCGCCAGGTTTCGAGAGGGTGCGTTTCTGGATGAGGTATCGAATATATTGCTTCCCCCTACTTATACCTCCCGAGGAGATCACGATTGTAAAATTAGAGCGATTAGAGCGCGCGCGGAGGCTTTCAGACAGTCGTTCTTCCCGCGAACCATACGCGACTGGAACAGGAAAGGGAGGTAATGACAGTGGCACGTAAAGTGCCCTCCACCATACACCGTTGGGTGTCTTGCGGAGTATAAATGTAGATGCAGATGTAGATGTTGACGTAAGGAAATTAAACAAAACCACACGTAAAATGCAAAAACAAATTAATCCTTGTGACACTAAAAACGACGATCAGGGAAAAGCACTGACTGAAAAATTTGATGAATTGGCCAGTCGTATTGACGTTATAGAAAATAACAATGACACCAAATCAGACGATACGTCTCCAGTTTCGTTCAATCAAACACCCGAGTTCCAAAATTTACAGCAGACTATCAGTGAAATAGGTACATCCAGTAATACATTACGTAGAAAACTGTCATCTTTACAGCAAGAAGTGGCAGAAATGAAAAATGTTTCAGCCTCTAACACATCACAGCATACGCCACATTCTGAACATTTCTCACACTCAAACAACCAGTATAACTTAGGTAATTTACAGAGAGTGACTTAGATTCCGATCAGACGGAGAAAAATAGATTCTCATACAATCCTGAACTCGTTCAGACATTTAGAGACGATAATTTTGATTACAAGCACTTTCTATCCGTTAGAAAATTTAAGGGACTTAAAAATGACGGGACACATATTCACCCTTTAGATAGAATACAACAATTTAGTTTTGCATTACCACCAACTTGGCCCGTAACAAAAATGGCTCTGAGCACTATGGGACTTAACATCTGTGATCATCAGTCCCCTAGAACTTAGAACTACTTAAACCTAACTAACCTAAGGACATCACACACATCCATGCCCGAGGCAGGATTCGAACCTGCGACCGTAGCAGTCGCGTGGTTCCGGACTGAGCGCCTTAACCGCGAGACCACCGCGGACGGCTGCCCCTAACACATATACTTGAATTTATATGAAGTTTTTTGGAAGGCGAACCAGCAACTCGTATGAGACTGGTCGCGAGACAATGTTATTCGGTAGAAGAATTTCAGAATGCTTTTCTGCCAGCGTATTGGTCGAAGACGACACAGCGCGGAATCAAGGATCAGATAATTAGCTTACCGAATTATGAGAACCCAAATTTTCCCACTGTGACTAGGGGTTTTGAACACAAGGTAGAACAAAACCAATATTTAAGTGAGCAATGCAGTGATTCAGCACTTATCCAATTATGTATTTCTAAATTACCACGATCGTTAAGAGTATCACTTTTAACAGGACATCAGAAAGAAAATGTTTCGGCATTTAGAGATATGTTACAGCTATTGGAAGTTCAATCAGACTATTCCTTCATAAACAAAAATTTTTCACATCATTACCAAGGCCAGCAAGCATACAGTAATTACGATCAGCCACGCTATTTTAATAGCAAAGGTGATAGACGGTCCAGGAATGACAACTACCAGAATTTTAATACCAGACAAAATTTTGATTATCAATATCATCAAAATTACGAGCAACAGTAAACACATTTTGGCAACAATCGAGGATATTCACCACTACAGCAACAAAACCAGCCGGTTAGCATACCTAACCAACAATATAATGTGCAAGGTCAACCAAGCTTTAATGTTTCGCCGCCTACACGTATAGCGTCGGCCTCACCAAACAGGAAATCACTACGCACAGAAAACCCATCATTTCAACTTCTATGGGAACGCGCCGTATAGCAATGACTATCGTCACAGACGTAAAAGTAATGAGCACAGCCTGCCGGTGTGGCCGTGCGGTTCTAGGCGCTTCAGTGTGGAACAGCGTGACCGCTACGGTCGCAGGTTCGAATCTTGCCATGGGTATGGATGTGTATGATGTCCTTAGGTTAGATAAGTTTAAGTAGTTCTAAGTTCTATGGGTCTGATGACCACAGATGTTAAGTCCCATAGTGCTCAGAGCCATTTTTAATGAGCAGAGTTTTCAGCGTACATTTAATAACAGTCGGTCTTACCAGCAGCAGAATCAACCACAACAACAGCTTATTATTAAACCGGCAGTCGGTATAATCCTCAGCCAAATACGTCAGGACGAAGTAACAGAACAGTAGAAATAGTCGAAATGCCACAGTATTCTCCCGCAAATAGCAGCACGTCAGAAAGAATTTGACTAGATGCAGTGCAGGTTGCATTTTCCAACAACGTAAGCACTACTTTTGACACACAGAATCTTGTTCACGAAAATGTTATTACTTTTGACGACATCCGAGACACCCTTTTACAAGAAAAACCAGTTACACACAAAACCATTTCCCACCCTGTCGTTGAAGTAAAGATTGGGTCATCAACATTTTCAGCAGTAATCGATTCTGGATCAACTATGTCAGTTATAAAGGAAGAAACATTCAATGAATGTATCAAAGAGAACACCTATCCTACTTTACCTTTAGGCAAAACTAAAGTAAAAGGAGCATTTTCTGGTAAAGGAGTAGATGTAAAATTACAGACACACTTATCATTTTTTATTGCAGGTCATACATTCCACTCAAATTTTTGGATTGTTCCCTTATTGATAACAGACGTTATTTTAGGTACGAATATTTTGGTACATCATGACGCAATTATTGACTTTCAAACTTCCTATTTAATGTTAAACGATGAAAATGTACAACTGTCATTAGAATTTCAGCACGCTTTATCTGCAGAAGAACAAGCAATTAATCGAACAGAGGTAATTTCTACAGCGCGTAACACAAACTGTCATTCCACACTGTCCACAGATACTTACGTACAGATCTACAATACACCAGACGAAACCGACTATGGCGTTATGCAAGAGCAGTGCAAATACAGATTACGAACGTACTGAACTACGCAAAATTCTTTTATAGCAAGTTCCAGTTTTTGACAACATTCCTGGTACTATGTCCGGTTTTATGTATGAATTTCAAGTTAAACAGCACGACACATTTAAAGCCAAACATTATCCTATTCCATATGTTCACAGAGAACAAGTTAAGAAAGAATTGCGAACTATGCTTGACCAAGGTAAACCTGCTTCATATTGTTAAGAAAAAGGATGGATCACTTCCCCTTGTACTTGATTCGCGTCATGTCAACGACATTATTATTAATGGAAGAGATCACCCACAGACACTAGAAGAACTGCGACAGAAATATTCCACATTAGATTTGAAATCGGGATTTTGGCACATTCAGCTCCATCCGAACTGCAGAAAGTACACAGCTTTTCTCTGTTTTGGTGATTGTTATCAATTATGCAAATTACCGTTCGGTTTAACAATTTCTTCAGCAGCACTTATGTGCAGTTTAAACGCTATACTTTCGACAGAACTTAACAACAGAATCACAACGCATGTAGACGACATCCTTATTGCAAAAGCTAACTGGTATGAACGCAATTTGAGTCTTGAACAACTTTTGCAAACTTTCCGTGCACAAGGACTTACAGTTAATCTTAGTAAATCGCACTTTGGTAAAATTTCTTGGACATGTAATTTCAGCAGAAGGCATTGCGCCTGACCCACAAAAACTTCAAGCTTTACGTGACATTACTGTTCCAAAGATGAAGAAACAACTACACAGCTTTCTGGGATTAATTAACTTTTTCCGTAAATTTATTCATTACTCTGCTTTAGACACCCCTAGATTATGCCAATTGACGGGTAAAAACGCCATTTGGTCCTGGGACAGCCCAGCACAGTTTGAATTTGTTAATTTGAAACGTGCCTTGTTGAATGCACCACTTTTATCACACCCAGATCCTACCACAAATTTTTCCATTGCCGCCGACAGTTCCAACACCGCTCGCTCTAGGCGTACAAATTTTTCAGGAAATTGAAGAAGGCGGTACTACTGTAACTAAAAAATCGCCTTTGCAAGTCGCATTCTGCCACCTGCTGAACGCAATCATTCTGTTACAGAACTTGAAACATTATGTGTTGTATGGGCATTTACCAGCTTTAGGCAATTTCTTTATGGAAGACATACTACCGTTTACACAGATCATAGAGCCATACAGTTTTTACTTTCCGCTAAATTTACACATGACAGGTTAAGCAGATGGAAACGTTATTTACAGAAATTCAAGTTTACAATTGTTCACGTTCCCGGTACACAGAATATTGTAGCAGACGCACTATCCCGCTCTCTCAGCAACAATCAGCAAGACATCGCAACCGACTTCTGCCAAGCAAATTTCAACGTCATGTATATTCAACAAGTTGCATTTAAAAATTTCATTTCATCGTCATTACGAGACATAACACAAGAGCAGAGCAAAGACAACGTATGGAAATAAATTAGACATCTTTGGCAAGATAGGAATAACGTTACCATTAGAAACCATTATACTGTACGGAAGTACATTCTGTTTCGCCGCTCTCACCCTGACAGCAACAACTGGGTATTATGTATTCCTGACGAACTTGTTTACAAATTAATTTGGTATACTCATTTAAGTTACGCACATTATGGAGGCAGAATATGTTTTATACTGAGACAGAATTGTTATTTTGGCAATATGGAGACACGTGTTCGACGAGGTTTAGCGCCATGTAAAATCTGCCAGAAAGCTAAATCACACACGACTTTACATATTCCTCCGTTACATCCCCTTTGTACCTGTTAAATTGAGACACATGGCCGCTGTAGACATTTTTGGACCAATTCCCAGATCTAATGGAGGTTTTTCTTGCATCTTTGTAGCTGTTGAACTCACTCCGAAATTTGTTACCTTCACTCCATTACGCAAAGCTACTGCTAAATCCATGGCGAATGCATTTGTAAACACTTTTTATTTCATGTAGGGCATGTATTGAAAGTAATTTCCGACAATGGACCACAATTTCGATTTGTAATATGAACACGTATGTTACATGCTGGAAACATTTCTTCGATCTATATATCCAGATATCACGTTTCTTCGAACCATTCTGAACGACTGATGAAAGAAATTGGTAAACTATGTAGAATATACTGCCATAAAAGACATATTGATTGGGACACACACATACACTCATTCCAGGATGTAATTAACTCCATACAAAATGAATCTACTATGCTATCTCCGACTGTCATATTGAAAAATATTTAACTACCGAACAAAATTAAAGAATTAGTATCTTTTCCTACATCTCGTCGACTACGCCCCCCCCCCCCCCCCCATGAAATAATTGACGTTGCGCTCAACAACATCAAACGTGCCGCAGAGCGCCGGAGACGACAGCAAAAACAGGTTTGTACACACCGTGACTTTCACATACGACAGAAGATACTAGTACACACACATTATCTATCCAACAGATGGAAGAGTAAATTTGAGCTTTTATACGCAGGTCCACACAGAATTCGCAGTATTCCTCACCCCAGTGTAGTACATGTCGAAACTTTGAGAACCAGAAAAAGCAAGGGCAATCACCATATTTCCAATATTAAACCCTTTATTGAATGAACATACTTTATGATTTATCACACTGTAATGCCATATCCAGACTTTTATATGACCACTTACTGATGATTATATTTTTTTTTCTTGGCAAGTGCGCGGCAAGGTAAGGCTAACAGGTCGCGTTTATTATCGTTACACAGCAGACCATGCACATTTTTCCAGATAAACTTACATATTATATGTCCACTTATGCAGTTATATCTATGTGGCTACTTACTGATGATGATCATATCTTTTCTTGGCAAGTGCCCGGCAAGTTAAGGTTAGCAGGTCGCTTTTCTTGTCGTTATATATCAGACCGTGCACATTTTCCATTCTCTTTATGTATGTATGATGATTTTCCTATCGAAAGTAGAATTTTTCTCTCTATTCACTATGAAATCTTTAAGATGTAACGAACACCAGTTGACTTTAACGTTTTTGCCTTATCTTGGCTATTCTACATTTTTTGCTACTACATTATACTGTGTGTATATCTTTTGCACTCGAAAACTGTCTATGTTTTTGACCTAATACGTTTTCTGTCATGCTATGCTGTACACTTAGTTATACCACTAGAATTAAGTTTTCATTTAATGTCCATAAGACTTAAATGTAAGATATTAATCCTTATTCTTCATTTTCAGAAAGAAATACCATGTAAAAGAAATAAATTATACAACCACAGTGGTTTACTATGTAATGGAAATTTTACCATCCGAATGCAATGCCTTGTCATGAAGAGTAAATGGATCAGAATTAACAAGCATTAACAAGAATATATTATACACACTGTATAATAGCAGTCTTAACTAATTATTTTTCTTTCAGAATATGAGGCGATTGATGCAGGCTGTCAGACAGAACTACACATGTTAGTTTTAGTGATGAAATATGCTAGAAGTAAGAAACTGTATATTATATGAAATAATGAACGATAATGAATAGTTGTATGAAGTGAATGGTAATATGAATAATGAAGTGTCTATTTTTTGCAGATGATAACAAATGATGATGAATAGTTGTATGAAGTATAGGGCAATATGAATAATAAAGTTATTGTGATTGCGTAGGCTTTCCCGGCGTAATAAGTCTTGAAAGTCTCTTCGGGTTTGCTGCCGGATCCTAAAATCAACTTGACTCAATATTTCGGCGATCCAACTGTTCGCCATCTTCAGTAAAATGCTGCTTATGCTGATGATTCCCCCTGAAAACTGACGCCAGGTTGCAAATCGACGTCCTATATAGGCCACCGTTCAGTACACGGCGCATGCGCCGCCCATCAAAGTTTCTGCCTTCCAAAACAGGGAGGTGGCGCCGCCCTTAGTGCCGTTCTTTGGTGCGGCCTTGATTGCGATATATCGTTGCCAGCAGTGTTTCACTAAGGGCGGCGCCACCTCCCTGTTTTGGAAGGCAGAAACTGTGATGGGCGGCGCATGCGCCGTGTACTGAACGGTGGCCTATGTAGGACGTCGATTTGCAACCTGGCGTCAGTTCTAAGCGGGACTCATCAGCATAAGCAGCATTTTACTGAAGATGGCGAACAGTTGGATCGTCGAAATATTGAGTCAAGTTGATTTTAGGATACGGCAGCAAACCTGAAGAGACTTTCAATAAAGTTGTTCTTTGCAGATGATGATAATGATGGAGTTTCTATATTTTCTGTTAGTTAAGAAATGCTATGTAGTTATTTAAGTATATGTTGCAGTTTCTTTTGACAGTATGTCTTATGTCGCATAGTATAATGACTGAATGTTTTGGGAAAGACAGCTGGAGTAC
Organism: Schistocerca gregaria; assembly: GCF_023897955.1. Classification (NCBI taxonomy): domain Eukaryota; kingdom Metazoa; phylum Arthropoda; class Insecta; order Orthoptera; family Acrididae; genus Schistocerca; species Schistocerca gregaria. The sequence goes on from NC_064922.1 coordinate 899,975,428, forward strand.
ATACATATTAACTACACATTTCATTACCAGTTAATTCGAAGTTTACTATTTTTCAGCATAATATACATTTTTTTCTTTCAAGTCAATAATCCATTTTGTATTTTTTCCAGGAGAAGCTTTTCATGATATTAATATGCTATAAGCAAGTAATTATTAAACCTGTTCTAATACTTGCATTTTTTTAACCCAGTTGTGAATTTTTGAATGTGATCACATATACTCTACTTGTTTCATAACCTTGCTACAGCTGACTCATGGCGTTATTAATCCTTATTTCCAGTAATAAGTGAAAAGCAAATATTTTCATACCCCAGCAATTAATTATAGGTCCAAACGCAATGCTTTGCTAGCACAAAAAAATTATCATTACCAGTCCCAACTATTACCAGTGTATGACTAAATAATGCTACCAGTTTAAGATATATTTCTAGTCCTAAATATAATGCAAATTTTTCTGATGTATTAATTCCATTATGTCTATGTATTATTGGACTAAACACCTTAAATACTAGTTCGAATGTGTTACATTTTAAATATGTCTTATGGCACTTACTTGATATCATATATAAACACTAGCAGTTTGATGATACACGCAATAACTATTGTTTTGAATGATGACTTCTGAGTAATACTGAATGATGTTTTATAACATTGCATAAATGCTGTGCCGATAACTACTGTAATGAGATGACTTATGCATAAATGCTATGCCAATAATTACTGTAATGAGATGACTCATGAATAATGTTCAGTAATACTCCATACATACTACATAAATGTTTAGTAACTAGCCAATTAGTGCCAATTATTAATCAAATCGGTTGATACAGTAGTGTAATTCCGAATGATGACTAGCAAAAGACTTAATGTATCCTTCACCTTCTGACCTAATTACCACGAATTATTGCGATATTCATATGTCCTGTCCATCCTCATGATCATGTAGCACAGTATTTGGTTTTTGCACTAGTTCTACGTTGATTTAAGAGTACGGATTCTACAAGAACGTGGTGTTGACATATCAAGCTGTCCACCACCTTGAACGATGGAGATGTCATTATGGTTCTACTGTTTAGTGTACCTAATGTACTACAAAAGGGATAACATAGAATATTAATACAACATTTCAGTGTCTTGGCTACACAGATAAATACTTCAGGGAAGAGAACTTCTGATTGTCTCACATGGTGTTGTGCTTCTGTAGAAAGATATGGACTTTCAGTGCAGCTACGTGCAACCCACTGTGCTACAACCATGATGCTATCCTTCCCATTCCTTTCCTAGTTCTTGAAAAATGCTAAAGACTTTCACAGAGCGTGTGCACGTTATTTCATTTCTTAATGTATTCAGTTCATGTAAATATGATATAGACTTTTACAGTGGGAGTCCACTTTATTTCACTCCTTGATATGTTTAATTCATGTAAGAATGCTAAACACTTTTACAGTGCATGTGCAATTTATGTCATTTGTTAATATATTTTCTACTCATTGCATATACATTTTGTCATTTCTTAATCTGTTCTGAACTCAGTGCGTGTGCAACCTACTTCATTTCTTAATATGTTCTGCACTTATCAATAATGTATATACTCTGTCACTGTAGGCTTAGTAACTAAATAGATTATAGAAAAATTTGTTGGTCATGGCAAGTCCAATTGACTCACCATCGCTGCCAAATTTTTGCCCCGCCAGTGGAGGGTTATGTAAGAGGTCCACGATTAAGGAAATTGTTGCTAGCGCACTCATGCAGATGTAATTTCGATGGATTGCTCACGCGCTGCATGCGATATGTAAGCTGTAAGAGAATCTCAGGCCAGAGAGCAGTGTTGTCAGCCGTAGGAAGTGTGTAGAGGTAGTAGTGGTAGTGGCTAGCAGTCGTCTGTATGGAGTTCGCAGGACCCATCGTGGGCAGCGATGGCGGTGCCTGAGCGATGTAGTATAAGGTAAAAGCAACCTCGCCAATATGTACTACTGTTATATCAAGTTCCATGTACATGATTTTAAAAAATCTCTTAATAATAATCTTTCTAATAAAAATTAATTTTTGACAGTCATTCATCAATTTAAAGAATTCACTAATTTCTCCAATCCATGGTCATCCCAATTATTGCAAAGAAAAATCAGTTGTTTCCTTTAATACATGACAAATCTAACGGACAGCATTGCACTGGGCTGGGCCAGGAAAATTTCTTATAGGAGCAGATATATAGGCGTTATCTGGAGACTTTATTGAGGTAAGAATTTTCAGTTTATTCAGAAAGATCTTTCAGGGTCATGACGCAGCACTGCTGACGTCCAAAATTTACCAGTTTAGATTCACAGTCAATTAATTATTGAAAGATTATATATGAGTCACAGTTTTTTTATTAGGAGGTTAGTCACATTTTATTATTGGTAGGTTACGCAATGTATCTGTTGGGGGGTTACACTGAATGTGAATGATATATAATTACGTATTTTTTACTGTTGCTGATAAATCGAAATGAGGAGTGCGCACAGCTCGCTGCCACGAGTGACAGTAACTGCCTACTTAGTTGTGAAAATTTTGAGACAAAGCTTTGGTAATAGATTGATTTATAGTAAAGTTCGTCACAAATGGAGATTGAGCTCGGAAGAATATGAAAAGTTTAAAAAGGTCGATTGTCAAACCGGACAGACCTCACTAGAATTTATTACATGTAGCAATTGCGTTATATCCGATAATCGTATAACCGGTACGTATTTTAACAATTTTCGTAATGACACGAAAATTTCACTAATAGTTTTCGGAATAAACTTGATTGTTTTAAATCACGTCGCTTGATGTTTTCTTTAACCGACTAAGCCGGCCGTGATGGCCGAGGGGTTCTAGGCGCTACAGTCTGGAACCACGCTTCCGCTATGGTGTAGGTTCGAATCCTGCGTCGGGCATGGATGTGTGTGATGTCCTTAGGTTGGTTAGGTTTAAGGGGTCCTAAGTTCTAGGGGACTGATGACCTCAGAAGTTAAGTCCCATAGTGCTCAGAGCCATATGAACCATTTTTTAACCGAGACAGCTGTTGGACCTCTTTGACACTAAACCTATCTTCTACTGGTCTTCTCGTCTCAACGTAACTATTATGCACGACATTCTCAATAATCATTGGAAACTTAGTTCCGAATACACTTGTTAGTTGACCAAAAACATTCTAAGCAATTTTTGCTCTACTTTTAATGTCTGTTCCTGTTAAACCATCTGTTCTCCTCAGCTGCCCTTTTCCTCCATTTATTGTACATTGAGTTCTAATGGAAAAAAGTACCATCGATAAAGATATGCTTCATTATGCTTCTAGTTCCTGAAGGAGCACTTGTACAGGCTTTGTTGAAACTGAATCAAAATCTTTCTCAAAATCTAGGAATCCTTGGTTAAGTAGTAATCACACTTATTGCCCATTGTGTGGTTCCGTTCAGCAGTTAAAAATGATTAGTTACGCCACACAGAAATGCGATACAAATGACACCCTCTTGTCTATTGTTGTCTTCTGTTTACAAATTGGTTTGATGCAGCTCTACACAATAGTCTACATGAGATGTACATGACTGCTCTGGAATTTACACTTAAGTCCCTGCTAGAGGGTTCATCGAACCACTTTCACACTCTTTATCGACTGTTCGCTCTCGAACAGTATGCCGGTAAAACGAACACAAAATCTTTCCGTGCGAGCTCTGGTTTCTCTTAGTTTATCGCGATGATCATTTCTTTTTATGCAGCTGAACATCGACAGAATATTTTCGTATTTGGAGAAGAAAACTGGAATTGAAATTTCATGAATATATCTCGCCACAACGGAAAAAGCCTTTGTTTTAACGACTGAAATCTCAACTCGCGCATCAAGTCCATGACACTCTCACCACTATTTCACGATAATGCAAAACAAGCTGCCCTTCACTGAACTTCATCACCTGGTACGGGTGCTATACCGATCAGTAGTAGTTCAGTAGAGGACAATCACAGTCTGGACAGTCTGTTACTAGATTTGTTTCATTTAAGTGTTCTAAGAGCAAAACTAAATCTTTGGTTTACCTTGTCCACAACATCATCTATATGATCGAGCTAATATAAGTTGTTCATAATTGTAATCCCTTGTGCGATTTACCGTGTAAGCGAAATTTAATTGATTCCCTTCAGTACCCATGTGAGTGACCTCGCATTTTTCACTATTCAGGGTCAATTTGCTACTTTTCGCACCATACAGATATCTTGCTAAAATCGTTATATTCGGTTTTTCATGACTTAACTAGACGGTAAGTGACAGCATCATCTGCAAGCAAACCGCCGGCCGCTTTGGCCAAGCGGTTCTAGGCGCTTCAGTCCGTGACCGCGCGACTGCTACGGTCACAGGTTCGAATCCTGCCTCGGCCTTGGATGTGTGTGTGTGATGTCCTTAGTTACGTTTGAGTAGTTCTAAGTTCGAGAGGACTGATGACCTCAGGTGTTAAGTCCCACTGCGCTCAGAGCCATTTTAACCATTTCCTGCAAGCAACCTAAGAGTGCTGCTCAGACTGCCTCGTAAATGATTTATATAGATTAGGAGCAGCAGAGGGCCCATAACATTTCCTTGGAGATGGCTTTCTGTCAGTTACTATGAATTTTGACCTTTCTGACAGGAAATCACGAATCCAGTCGCACAACTCTAGGCACGCAATTTGATTAGAAGTTGCTTGTGAGGAACTTTATGGAAAGCCTTCTGGAAATCAAGAAATATGATATCGATTTTTGATATCCTGTCGATAGTTCTCATTACTCCCTGTGAATGACGAGCCAGTTGTGTTGCAAATAACGATATTTCCTGAATCCGTTTTCTTCGGGTAATTCATAATTTTCGAACATAGTATATGTACCAAAATGCTACTGCAAATCGACGTCAGTGATATGGGTCTGTAATTGAGCTGATTACTTCTATTTACAACCTCGTGTATTGGTGTAACCTGTGCAACTTTCCAATCTTTATATACGGATTTTAGTCGAGAGATCAGTTATGTGCGATTGGTGGTCTGAAACTATTGTGTCAGCATACTCTAGAAAAAGCCTAACTGTTATAGATTTGGACCGGAAGACTTTGCCTTTATTAAGTGATTTGAGTACTTCGCTACCGAGGATATTTATTTTAAGCCACTCATGTTGGCAGCTTCCTTCATTCGAATTCCGGAATATTCAATTCGTCTTCTTCGATGAAAGAATATCGGAAATCCGTATTTAGTAACTTCGCTTCAGTGTTCGTGTCTCCCACCATATTTTCAGGTCATGTGGCAGTAGTATGCACCACCAACTTAGAAAAGCGGGAAACTTATAGGGAACAGTGGAAGCTGAACGTAGAACGTTGAAAGAATCCCGGATACCATGAAGCTTTCAACAATGCGTGAAAAGAGTGCGGAGTGTGGGAAAAAATTCTTTAAAGAATTCGCAATCACATTGTGCTTGAAATGTGCCAACCAGCGATAACTAAATCGACGATAAGTTATTCAAGCGAGAAACATGTTGGGCTAAAACGGACAACTGAATTTTATTTTCGTTTCTTATGAGAGCTATACAAATCTGACATGTCAGTAATGAATGATTACGTGAAAATCAAACTAATTAAAGCCAAAATCTTATCACCAAGACGGCGACAGCTCTACTTCAAAATGCAGTGCCAGGAGCACAAACTTTAGTATACCATGTGATAGACGAAAGCACGAGCGAGAACAGAAAAACAATAAATGAGATAAGAACTACCGATTGAACGTCACTGGCGAAGCAGCACGATATCAAACCACTTTTTAAAGAGTTATTAGCTAATAAATTAACTGACATAACGAAGCAACACGGCCACGCATCTGAACTAACAAGAAGACGCGATCCGGAAGAAGCGAGCAGCCTCTTAATGCAGATATCGGACGATGAATGCGAGCTACTGCGGACCATTTGCGACGTGCTACGGTTTCTCTCTATGCGCGAGATCGGGAGAAACACACTAGTTACGCTGGATGATCACGATAATTTTAGTTCAAAGTCTAGTAAAACTAGATGGGTCTGCACGAAAAAACTAAAAAAACGATTGTCACCCAACCACCTACACAGGGTTCCGTAAAATGTGGTTGGACTTATTAAATAAATTGGCTACGTTAGGTCTGAGGGGTGCCAATCACATCCGCTGTTCTATCCCCAGCCATTTTAAATTAATGTCAAGTTTGTAAAACAAATGTTAGCAGGCAGGAATAATTTTTAGTGAACACAACACAGTTTTAACTAACTGGAGTTTATTGTAACTTCTTCAGGACTGAAACGCTATTAAGTGTTCTTGATTTTTATTATTTTATTATAATTCAAAAACTACCAGAGCGACTGCAGGAGCGTTTATATGAGCACAACCGGCTAATTTTCTGCTTTAAAAGAAGCCTACAAGCTCCTTCGTGCCACATTGGAATCAGTTTTTATTTACTTCTACATCATACACTCACTTTAGCTCTGTGCTAAAAGCGACCCAGAGAAAGCCCGCCAAGAGCCAGCGTGCCGGCCGCTGACTTTCCCCGTCACGTGGCCTCTTTATTAATTGATGAACACCGTAAACGACATTCCAAATGACTTCCGGGAAGGAATAATAATTTGAATTTCGAAACCTCTGGCAGGCAAAACAGCAAAAAGTTACGACATCTAACATTCTTAAACTGTGACTGTAAAATATTGGCATGTGTTATAACTGAAAGACTAAAATCAGTAATGAACACCGTATTAGAACCATATCGATATAGCGTGATCAAAGATGGAACCATCGGTCGAACATTATATGACTAGAGGGATATCATATCGACTGCTGAAGTTTGTAAAATAAAATGTACATAATATCACCGGATTTTGAAAAAGATTTCGATAGAGTAAACTATTCTACCTCTCCAACACTGTGCGAGCTATGAACTTTCCACGACGTTTTATCGATATCGTGAAGAAATACCTCAACAACACCGCATACAGAATTATTGCAAATTGTCAACTCAGCAGCTCAGTAGAAATCAGCAACTTAGTAAGGCAAGGATGCCCGATTTCCATGTCACTCTTTGCGATTGCAAGTGAGCCTCTACTTTTTATTGTAAATAATAACACCTAAGGGTTAATAATACGTTGTCAGTGGACACTATTCAAGGACTATGCCGATGACGTTGGGTTACTGGTAACGGACGCCAGCGAATTAGAAACAGCATTACAACCAATAACAAATACGAACGAGCGTCAGACGCGAAACGTAACAGAAGTAAGTCTGGACTAATGAATACTGGTCGTTGATAGAAGCTCTCATCCAAGGACAAATTAAAGAGATTATCAATGTGAAATGTCTTGGGATGGAATTCACTCGAAATATACGGCACACAATTGTTATAAACTACAGAAAAAATACTCATTAATGTACAAGCCAATATACTTCAACACAACCTAAGGATTCTTAAAGAAATACAGAGGGCGAACATCTGCATAACATCCAAAATAAATTGTATGGAAAAATTCCTGCCAGTGCGGAAAGATGTGGCCAGAAGAATTTAATACGCTATCGGTCACTTCGTTAGACGCGGACACACATTTGTACTGAAGTATAAAACACTGACATAGTCCGCAGAATGGTGGTTCAAATCTGACAGGTTTATACAATTAAACACAAGCATTGTATGTTTGTAAAACATACAAACAGTTGAGGAAGTCACCTAGTAACATGACACATGACTGTATCACTATTAAGTGAAATAGTGCCGGCCATCCTTGGACCCCCAGTAAATATCCATCAAATCTCGAACGAATTATAGCACCTCAAACACTTATTCGTAGAATATAAGAATACTGAAATGAGAACAGTGGTAGGACAAGGAGAGCGTCATCCCAAGTACCGTTATCCAAGATGGCAGCCAATTAATTTAAACAAATTTATGGAAATTATATTCGAATTGAATGAGCAGTCTCTAGAGGGGCGTGACACATTACTAACCCTCCCCCCCCCCCCCCCCCACCCCTCAGCAAAATTCAAGCCCATTTTTCGTAAGAGGATGGTTAACACAATTGATGGTGGCACTGTATTTAATTGTATCGGTGGGATACCAACGTGACTGTCGCCCGCCATACGGCTAAACCACGAGGAGTTATGGTCTTCGCTGCCATTTCTCTTCTTAGCAGGACTCCTTTGATCGCCATCTACGGCATCCTTACAGCACGGCGATAATTGGACGATATTCTACGCCCAGTTTTGTTGCCGTTCATGCCAACCCATCCCGGGTTTACATTTCAGCAAGATAATATCCTCCAACATACGGCGAGGATTTCTAAAGCTTGTCTTCAAGCTTCCCAAACCCTACTTTGGCCATCAAGGTCGCCGGAATTGTCCCCCAATTGAGAACGTTCGGAGCATTATGGGCAGGGCCGTCCAAACATCTCGAGATTTTGACGATGTAAGGCGCCAGTCGGATAGAATTCGGGATGGTATATCCGGGAGGACATCCAGAAACTCTATCAATCGATGCCAAGCCAAATAAATGCCTGAATAAGGGTCGAAGGTGGACCAACGCGAACGCGTTATTGCTCACTCAATTTGTGAAGATCTTTCTCTTGAATCATCCAAATTTCTGATCTTGTAATTATATGTTTGTTTGTGCATGTACATCATACCTGCCCATGTTCGCTCTATTTGGATAATTCCTTCGTGGTGTGTGCTTCTTATCATAGAGTGCAGATAGCCATGCTTCTTGCTTGATCCAGCATTTCTTTCTTTACTGTAATTTTCCTTCGAGCTCAAGAATAATGTGCTGTTTTGTTTTAGATTGAATGTATTTCTCCCTCTCGTCGATTTTGTATTGGGACAGTTAAGGAGTCGTTTTCAGAGTGCAGAGCACTCTTCGGTTGTCGATCTATTCACACTTATGCCAAGTGCCGTCATAAAAATAGAAACTCTGAACTCGGTAGTAGCATCTGTAGTGGTTTACAGCACCTACTTGCGTCATCCTCTCTCATTATCGGGAGAAATAGCTATTAGGAGGCGGTTTTGGACAGACAGGAAACATCTCTTCCAAACACCAGCAGGGGCACATCGAGAGATAAATAATATCAGAATTACTTTACAAAATGTCGGTACATTACCAGTGGCGATCGACTATCTACTTCACCACCTCTAATGATCTCTCTGAGGCTAACGGTAGTAGGACAGTGTTTCCTTGACTTGCTTTGTGTACATGCACTGTTTAGTCTGCCCTGTAATCTATCGTTTATAACACGTATTTAACCAAACCTGCAGTCATGTGTAGTTCCGGAATACCCACACCAGCATCCGGTTATAGTGTAGAGGACAGCTCCTTCTTGCATAAACTATTAAAATCGTACCTTCAATGAAAGAAGACAGGTTGAACGGTTTAGCTGCCATGTATATTCACCTAGATGTAACTGACAGCCTCCATCCTGTCACTGTCATTCATGAATATGGAAAAGGTATACGAGGGTTCTCGCTTTGAGTTAAATGAGGAGGATAAAATTCCATGTTCTAGTGTTTACCTTAATAAAGCCTACCCTTAGCAGGGTCAAGCCCCTTCCGAACCAAAATCCTTAATCCGCCACCCCTCTCCCCAACACTTATCTCCATTGCAAAACTGACTAGGTCTATTACTTGTTTCCTAAAGATGTGTCTTATCAACCAATCTTTTCTTTCAATCAAGTTGTGCCATAATTTTTTTTATGCCCAATTCGATCCAGTAGCTCTTCCTCATTCATCAGTTATGAAATCTCCCCTTCTAAATTTCAGAATTGTTCTGCAGAAACACACCTCAGACACTTCTGTATTGTAGTGCACAGACCATATTCGGTCAGAAATTCACGAAGTAGGCAGGAGATTACAGCAGAGCCAGCTGCAGGTGAGCACGGCTGTTATGCCTTACAAAACACAAGACGACCTTCGCATTGCGAGGTGAACCGGCGAGGCAAAGTGTGGAAATTGTTGACACAGCAGAACCTAAGAAGGCGGAAACCTTTCTACACCAGCAACAATGGAAGTGTTCAGGGCTGCACGGCCTAGCAAAGCCCAAGCAAGCACGGCCCCTGAGCATGCAGTACCTAGCTACTTTCTAACTGAAATCATCTTGCGTTAGTATCATAGTACTACCACCGTGGGGCTGCGACGCTTTGGGCGCCATCCGGAATGCTGTACACGGCCCGCAGCCTCCCGTGAGGAACGAGACGCGGAGCCGCCAGCCGAGTCATGTGGGCCGCTCAACTGCGCGGTTATCAAAAAAAAATGGTTCAAATGGCTCTGAGCACTATGGGACTCAACTGCTGTGGTCATTAGTCCCCTAGAACTTAGAACTACTTAAACCTAACTAACCTAAGGACATCACACACATCCATGCCCGAGGCAGGATTCGAACCTGCGACCGTAGCAGTCGCACGGTTCCGGACTGCGCGCCTAGAACCGCGAGACCACCGCGGCCGGCGCGCGGTTATCAGCGCCCATAGAAATTCCCAACCTTTGCTCAGTCCAATCTCGCCATTTTCATGAATGATGATGAAATGTTGAGAGCAACACAAACACTCAGTCATCCTAGAGGTAGGTGAAAATCCCTGACCCCGCCTGGAATCAAACCCGGCACCCCACGCTCGGGAAGCGATAACGCGAACGCGAGACCGCCAGCTGCGGACGACTCTGAAATGTACATTTCTCTTTTGCAGAAACGATTCTCTTGTTATTGCCAGTCTGCATCTTATATACTCTCAACTTCGCCCATTGTCAGTTATTTTGCTGCCCAAATACCAAGACTTAGCTCTTAATTTTAGTGTCTCATTCCCTGAACTCATTCCCTCAGTATCCCCTGATTTGATTTGTCTACACTCCGTTAACGTTTTTTTTTTTCTTTTTTTCAACATATTATCATTCCTCTAGGCTTCGTACTCCTTTGGCACCTCTGAAATAATAAAAATTCATCGGCAAACGTTAAAGTTTCTTTTGTCCCTGAAGTAAAATTACCTTTCCGATTTTCCTCTTGGTACCCTTTATTAATTGCTTAATGTACAGATTAAATAAAGTCCTGGATATGCTAGAACCTTGTCTCACTCCCTTCTCGACTACTTCTCCCGTTTCATGCCATAAAGGCATCCAGCATTCCATCTCCGTCCCGCTGAACGCCAGATGACACCATCCTATTCAGCAGGAGATTTGACTAGGCAACTATTTTACCGCCAGATGTTTTAAACACGGAGATGCCATTATGGTTCAAATGTCTCTGAGAACTATGGGACTTAACATCTGAGGTCATCAGTCCCCTACAACTTAGAACTACTTAAACCTAACTAACCTAAGGACATCACGCACATCCATGCCCGAGGCAGGACTCGAACCTGTGACCGTAGACTGTAGCGCCTAGAACAGCTCGGCCACTCCGGCCGAATGCCATTATCATTAAGTCGTACAGTTGAGCTATAACTAGTAAAATAGCTTGCCTTAAAAAAGATCATGTTCTCTTGCAAGATTATAGGTTATTTGTGAGTGTAGGTACGAATGTGGGATGAATATTATCTTATGCACGGAAACTAAAAGTTTTCTGTTTGGCCAGATGTATGTCGCTGCTTCATGCGTGTACCGATAGAGACCTCTCTGGTAGCGCTACCTCGCTCGTTCATATTCTTCAACGAGACTTTCAGGTGCATGTAGGAGCGTTTTGTAACAGTGATTTGATCCTACGCAAGTGGCGTTCATATGTAACATTTCACGTCTGATATCCAAGGCTCCGGATTTCCACTGTGATTTTTATGTGCGAGTTTGTGAAGGACTGCCTCTACTTGTCTCGTCTTCCTATGATGTTGCAACTGCAACGTCGCATAACAACAACAGCGGATGCAGCAACTTCAGACACCCTTGCAAAGTTATGGCACGAACCTGACTATCGTCTAAATATTAGTCGTACGTTTACTAGAGTACACACTGAAAAAGATGTTCCAAGTTGTATGTGAAGGCATGTACATTAACGTTCTAAAATCGGATGGTACTTTTGGAAATTAAGATGCTGTCTATGCACCAGTTAAAATGCTCCCCAGGTTTCTGCCTTGGCTCATGTGGGCAAAATAATACTGTATAAGCGGATAACGCTTTTTGGATCGCCCTGGATAAGGGCTATAGGTTCCCTTTGCTTTCTTCCGTTCGCGGTGCCAACAAAGCAAAGCCATGTGAGCTAATGTTACGAGGCCAGCTCAGTCAAGCATACAGACCGATGCTCCTCCAGGTACGCGGAAAGCTTCTGTCGCTCTTCAAGCATCATAGTACCATAAAATCTTAGACTAAATAACGACATTTTGTTGTAAATGGCCACAATAAACTGCTGAAATTTTTCTCTTTCATTATTCTACAACTATTTCCCAAACTGAGGTCATCATACATCAGAATGTTTCAAATTTTTCGTAGCGAATACCACATGACTACAATTTTAAAATGTAATCTTACCATATACCAAGGTTACGTATCCGCCCAGTCAGAAATACCCATGGGTTACGTTTTAACGTAGTAGATGTGCGGTATTCTACATGAAATGTTTCAAGAGTGTGCTAGATGATGGCCTCAAGGTTGAAACTAGGTGTGGTACTTGTTGCTGCAACTACAAACAATAATAAAATCTTTTAGTCGGTGGTGTTGGTTGTTTAGTATACTTACCGTTTTAAATTATGAAGTGGTATGACTATCACATCGCGTATGGGTATCACATTCCTTGATAAAATATACTGAACTTCATTTGGTCCATTTCAAGTCCATTTTAAGTTCGTTTTTCCTTGGAAGAATGTGTTAAGCCCAAATTTGTTGTTAGATAGTTGGTTGCATGTTCCATTGATCAGTCGCACGGTACGGAAGCCGTTATGATGTGGAACGTGTCAAGCGCACAAGAAATGCACATATGAAACAAGATTTTTTAATATATATATACACTCCTGGAAATTGAAATAAGAACACCGTGAATTCATTGTCCCAGGAAGGGGAAACTTTATTGACACATTCCTGGGGTCAGATACATCACATGATCACACTGACAGAACCACAGGCACATAGACACAGGCAACAGAGCATGCACAATGTCGGCACTAGTACAGTGTATATCCACCTTTCGCAGCAATGCAGGCTGCTATTTTCCCATGGAGACGATCGTAGAGATGCTGGATGTAGTCCTGTGGAACGGCTTGCCATGCCATTTCCACCTGGCGCCTCAATTGGACCAGCGTTCGTGCTGGACGTGCAAAACGCGTGAGACGACGCTTCATCCAGTCCCAAACATGCTCAATGGGGGACAGATCCGGAGATCTTGCTGGCCAGTGTAGTTGACTTACACCTTCTAGAGCACGTTTGGTGGCACGGGATACATGCGGACGTGCATTGTCCTGTTGGAACAGCAAGTTCCCTTGCCGGTCTAGGAATGGTAGAACGATGGGTTCGATGACGGTTTGGATGTACCGTGCACTATTCAGTGTCCCCTCGACGATCACCAGAGGTGTACGGCCAGTGTAGGAGATCGCTCCCCACAACATGATGCCGGGTGTTGGCCCTGTGTGCCTCGGTCGTATGCAGTCCTGATTGTGGCGCTCACCTGCACGGCGCCAAACACGCATACGACCATCATTGGCACCAAGGCAGAAGCGACTCTCATCGCTGAAGACGACACGTCTCCATTCGTCCCTCCATTCACGCCTGTCGCGACACCACTGGAGGCGGGCTGCACGATGTTGGGGCGTGAGCGGAAGACGGCCTAACGGTGTGCGGGACTGTAGCCCAGCTTCATGGAGACGGTTGCGAATGGTCCTCGCCGATACCCCAGGAGCAACAGTGTCCCTAATTTGCTGGGAAGTGGCGGTGCGGTCCCCTACGGCACTGCGTAGGATCCTACGGTCTTGGCGTGCATCGGTGCGTCGCTGCGGTCTTGTGCCAGGTCGACGGGCACGTGCACCTTCCGCCGACCACTGGCGACAACATCGATGTACTGTGGAGACCTCACGCCCCACGTGTTGAGCAATTCGGCGGTACGTCCACCCGGCCTCCCGCATGCCCACTATACGCACTCGCTCAAAGTCCGTCAACTGCACATACGGTTCACGTCCACGCTGTCGCGGCATGCTACCAGTGTTAAAGACTGCGATGGAGCTCCGTATGCCACGGCAAACTGGCTGACACTGACGGCGGCGGTGCAAAAATGCTTCGCAGCTAGCGCCATTCGACGGCCAACACCGCGGTTCCTGGTGTGTCCGCTGTGCCGTGCGTGTGATCATTGCTTGTACAGCCCTCTTGCAGTGTCCGAAGCAAGTATGGTGGGTCTGACACACCGGTGTCAATGTGTTCTTTTTTCCATTTCCAGGAGTGTATTTAAACATTAATATTTCTATTATTTACCCCATTCCTTTAAATGGCACAAAATGCATATACTATATTTACAGATTTATTTATTCATATTCAAGAATTCATCTATGGTATAGAACGAGTTGTCAAGGAGATATGATTTCAATTTATTTTTGAAGTTATCACTGCTGTCTGTCAGAGATTTTATTTCATCTGGTAATTTGAAGAAAATTTCTATAGCAGCATATTTTACTCCTTTCTGTGCCAAAGACAGGTTGAGTAAAGGATAGTGTAAGCCTTTCTTTTTTCTGGTATTATAATCGTGTCACTGTTGTTTTTAAACTGGTCCATGTTGTTGAGAACAAATTTCATTATTGAGTAAATGTACTGTAAGGCTGTTGTAAGAATTCCCGGTCTTTTAAAAACATGTCTACAAGATGTGAGACTATGAACCTCTCACATTATTCTAACCACTTTCTTTTGAGCAGTGAATACTTCTTGTCTAAATGTTGAGTTACCCCACAACATTATTCTGAAGACATCAGAGAGTGAAAGTATGCAAAGTATGTTAGTTTACTAATTTCTATATCTTCAAAATTGTCAATTATTCTGATTGCAAAAGTTGCTGAACCTAGTCGCTTTAGAAGATCTACAATATTAATTTTCTAATTAAGATTCTCATCTAAATGTACACCCAAAAACTTGGTATTCTCTACCCTGTCTATTGCCTTCTGTTGATGTGTTATATTTATTGAAGGAACTGTACGTTTTGCAGCAGAAAATTGGTGTACTATGTTTTTTCAAAGTTTAGAGCAAGCCCATTTGCAGAAAACCAATTAATGACTTTTCCAAAGACCTTATTTGTATAATTTTCAATTGTAGTTTCTTTTACTGGATTAATAATGATGCTTGTATCATCAGAAAAGTGTCAGTTCAACTTCCTGTTTCAGATAGGAAGGGAGGTCGTTCACATATATCAAGAACAGAAGGGGACCCCTATTGAACCCTGTAGGAAACCTAATGTAATTTCACCTCAGTCAGATGAAATGGCAAACTTATTTAAATCACTTGACCCATATACGAAAGCTTTTTTCTTCCTGTTCTGTGGGTATAACTTAAACCACACATATGCTATTCCATTTATACCATAGAATTGTAATTTCTGTAACATAGTGTTCTCCTCACCCCTCATGGTAATGTACATGCGCGTGAGTGAAAAAGACCAATAAAAAGGTGTTAGCATGTGGACGCAATGTGCTGTTCCAGTCTCTTCTGTACCTAAGGTCCGTCACCGTTCCCTTTGGATCTCTACGTAATTCGGTGCTCTCCGGTACACACGATCGAACAGTGGAGGAGTGGTACTCAAGCGTCAACTTTAGGTTACAATATCTCCAGATGTAATTAACATTTTACAATGCAACAAACGGCACCGATTACGTATTTGTTTATATGTTCAGATGTGCTAACAAAACTAATGGGGTTCCATTTAAAAAACGTAGATTTGCGTTAAAAAACATACTTCCATGCATTTTTTATGGTTTGTATTAACCAATTACACTAGCCCCACTCCTCACGTTCGGTCTGTAGAATCCATTCGTCAGTATTTGATGTGGTTTACGAAATATATACA
Source organism: Schistocerca gregaria (assembly GCF_023897955.1). Lineage (NCBI taxonomy): Eukaryota > Metazoa > Arthropoda > Insecta > Orthoptera > Acrididae > Schistocerca > Schistocerca gregaria. The sequence goes on from NC_064922.1 coordinate 899,991,384, forward strand.
GCGGTAAAGTTAGGTGATTTACCGAGCTTTTCCTCATTACAGAGGCTTATCTCCAACATAATAATTTACTTGAACATTACAATACAAAAAATAAACGTTCTTAAACTATATTCTCAAAATATTCCCCCATGTGTTTAGATCTTGTGTGTCCTCTTCCTCTGCGCCCATTCTCCTCATTGTGTGCTGTACATTTTGGAGCCATGTGGTCATTGGTCGTCCTCTTCTTCTTCTCCCCTCCGGTTCCCACTCCAGTATCAATTTTGGTATTCTGGTTTCCTCCAATCGTCGTACATGCCCGTACCACTGTAATTTCTACCTATCCATTACGTCATATATTCTTTCTTTTACTTCCATTATCCTTATTATTTCAGTGTTCCTTATCTTTTCTTTCCTGGAGATTCTTGCCGATCTTCTCCAAAAGTCCATCTCTAGGGCTTGTAATTTTTTAATGTGCTTCATGTTAATTGTTCAGGTCTCCGTTCCATACAGAAACACACCCCCTAATATGGATTTGTATATTAATTTTTCAGTTCTGCTCGTTATATTCCTGCTCCATAAGACTGAGTTAAGCATCCCAATGACCCTCCGTCTGGTACTAATTCTTTTATTGATTTATGACTCTGATTTTCCCTCGTTTTATAAAATGGATCCCAAATAACAGAAAGTGTTTATCTTTTTGATTTTCTTTCTTTCAATGTATAGCTCATCTGAATCATTAGTCAAGTATTCTGTTTTTTAGTAATTAATCTTCAAACCCCAAGTTTTGTATGCTACTGCTAGTTGATTGCACATATAGTTAGCATCCTCCCCATCTTGTGCTACGACTACTTGATCATCAGCAAACAATAAATGATGTAGGTAAACTCCATCTTTTATTTCTTATCCCATACTGTTACATTTACGAGACCATGTTCTAAGGCTAAAATCTGTATAGATTTTAAACAATGATGGTGACATGGGACAGCCCTGTAAAAGGCCTTAGCTTGTTCTAAATTTCTGTGAAAGTTTATTACCAACTTTCACTTCGCAAATGTTATCTTTATACATCCGTTGTAGTGTTGAAAATAATATTATAGGCATATTTATTCAATGCCTATAATATTATTTTCAATTTTCTTATTTGCTATAAAGCCTAGACTTCAACCTCGTCCCTGCCTTGCTCATCTATAGTAAAACATAACTTCTGCTTCGATCTTCGTTTTTGCGCTGTTCTTGACATAACCCAGTTATATATATAGCACCGCGCCAGAAATATTTTCGTTATATGTTTATCCATTGCAGCACCGAGTCCAGTTTGTTTTTGAAACCCTCTGTTCTTGATTTAATACAGTTATTTTTCAAATGGTGTTTCATTAACTGCGGTGGTTGTATACATACGCAGCTGACCTCACCTGCACCCACGTTTTAAGTTACTCCACAATTTCATACGTTGTTTACTCTAGCAGGGAAAACAAACTCAGAATGTGAGAACCCGTCATATGGAAACCAGCAAGAATGAAATACTACCACGAGGAATTCAGTATCATTTTGCGCGGCGTGCCGCTGTGCGCCGCGCGAAGCTATGAGATTTGCATTCGAAACATTCTCTGGTTGGGTGTTCGTATCAGATTTCGTGAAGGGGAATGACACGCTAGCAAGCAGCGTCAGGGAATTCTCCGAGTAAGGAACGAAGCGTTTGGTGGCTAACCATGTTATGTTTTGATGCGCACGCCAGACGTTTGTGACACGAATCTCATTTGTAGCCTTATATACTGTTCCTGGAGCTCACTAAAGACACCATATACAAGTGTCGCATTGTTGTTGTTGTTATGGTCTTCAGTCCTGAGACTGGTTGGATGCCGCTCTCCATGCTAATCTATCCTGTGCAAGCTCCTTCATCTGTTGTTGTTGTTGTGGTCTTCAGTCCTGAGATTGGTTTGATGCAGTTCTCCATGCTACCCTATCCTGTGCAAGCTTCTTCATCTCCCAGTACCTACTGCAACCTACATCCTCCTGAATCTGCTTAGTGTATTCATCTCTTGGTCTCCCTCTACGATTTTTACCCTCCACACTGCCCTCCAATACTAAATTGGTGACCCCTTGATACCTCAGAACATGTCCTACCAACCGATCGGTTCTTCTGATCAAGTTGTGCCACAAACTTCTCTTCTCCCCAATCCTATTCAATACTTCCTCATTAGTTATGTGATCTACCCATCTAATCTTCAGCATTCTTCTGTAGCACCACATTTCGAAAGCTTCTATTCTCTTCTTGTCCAAACTATTTATCGTCCATGTTTCACTTCCATACATGACTACACTCCATACAAATACTTTCAGAAATGACTTCCTGACACTTAAATCTATACTCGATGTTAACAAATTTCTCTTCATCAGAAACGCTTTCCTTCGCATTGCCAGTCTACATTTTACATCCTCTCTACTTCGACCATCATCAGTTTTTTGCTCCCCAAATAGCAAAACTCCTTTACTGCTTTAAGTGTCTCATTTCCTAATCTAATTCCCTCAGCATCACTCGACTTAATTCGACTACATTCCATTATCCTCTTTTTGCTTTTGTTGATGTTCATCTTATACCCTCCTTTCAAGACAGTGTCCATTCCGTTCAACTGCTCTTCCAAGTCCTTTACTGTCTCTGACAGAATTACAATGTCATCGGCGAACCTCAATGTTTTTAAAGCTTCTCCATGGATTGTAATACCTACTCCGAACTTTTCTTTTGTTACCTTTATTGCTTGCTCAATATAGAGATTGAATAACATCGGGGAGAGGCTACAACCCTGTCTCACTCCCTTCCCAACCACTGCTTCCCTTTCATGTCCCTCGACTCTTGTAACTAACATCTGGTTTCTGTACAAATTATAAATAGCCTTTCGTTCCCTTAATTTTACCCCTGCCACCTTTAGAATTTGAAAGAGAGTATTCCAGTCAACATTGTCGAAAGCTTTCTCTAAGTCTACAAATGCTATAAACGTAGGTTTGCCGTTCTTTATTCTTTCTTCTAAGATAAGTCGAAAGGTCAGTATTGCCTCACGTGTTCCAACATTTCTACGGGATCCAAACTGATCTTCCCCGAGGTCGGCACTACCAGTTTTTCCATTCGACTGTAAAGTATTCGTCTTAGTGTTTTGCAGCTGTGAATTAGTAAACTGATAGTTCGGTAATTTTCACATCTGTCAACACCTGCTTTCTTTGGGGTTGGAATTATTATATTCCTCTTGAAGTCTGAGGGTATTTCGCCTGTCTCGTGCATATTGCTCACCAGATGGTAGAGTTTTGTCAGGACTGGCTCTTAGGACTGGCTCTCAGGCCGTCAGTAGTTCTAATGGAATGTTGTCTACTCCTGGGGCCTTGTTTCGCCTCAGGTCTTTCAGTGCTCTATCAAACTCTTCACACAGTATCGTAACTCCCATTTCATCTTCATCTACATCCCCTTCCATTTCCATAATATTGTCCTCAAGTACATCGCCCTTGTATAGACCCTCTATATATTCTTTCCACCTTTCTCCATTCCCTTCTTTGCTTAGAACTGGGTTTCCATCTGAGCTCTTGATGTTCATACAAGTGGCTCTCTTTTCTCCAAAGGTCTCTTTAATTTTCCTGTAGGCAGTATCTATCTTACCCCTAGTGGAATAAGACTTTACATCCTTACATTTGTCCTCTAGCCATGCCTGCTTAGCCATTTTGCACTTCCTGTCGATATCATTTTTGAGACGTTTGTATTCCTTTTTGCCTGCTTCATTTACTGCATTTTTATATTTTGTCCTTTCATCAATTAAATTCAATATTTCTTCTGTTACCCAAGGATTTCTACTAGCCCTCGTTTTTTTAGCTACTTGATCCTCTGCTGCCTTGACTACTTCATCCCTCAGAGCTACCCCTTCTTCTTCTACTGTATTGCGTTCCCCCATTCCTGTCAATTGTTCCCTTATGCTGTCCCTGAAACTCTGTACAACCTCTGGTTCTTTCAGTTTATCCAGGTCCCATCTCCTTAAATTCCCAGCTTTTTGCAATTTCTTCAGCTTTAATCTACAGTTCATAACCAACAGATTGTGGTCAGAGTCCACATCTGGCCCTGGAAATGTCTTACAATTTAAAACCTGGTTCCTAAATCTCTGTATTACCATTATATAATCTATCTGATACCGTTTAGTGTCGCATTTATGTTGCTATTTCTCAGACAAGTGATAGATAAGTAGCTTGAATCTGTCCAACAAAATTCACTTAAAACGAGGAACTAAAAGCTGACAAGTTTGATCAAAAGATGTAACTAGTATGCAATAGGCATAAACAAGGCTACACAAGCGCTCCAAAGCCACGACAGGAACCCAGGAAATTATATTTCATTTTTAAATACACTTCCTAATAGCTGCATTCTGCAACCCTGTTGTACCGTATAGTTCTTTCGCTTTTTTTAATTGTTATTTGCCCTTGGCTGAGCAGAACCATACATATGCAGAAAAGTAAACGGCATCTGTGTCCACAGTTGTGATATACATTTTCCTTACGAACTATAGCATCGTCTGAATTGTCTTATGTTGAGAAACGAGAGTGAGCGATGTGTCTTAAGTAATAAAAACCGTTCTGTGGCCAATATCGCATAAATACTTCTTTATTATCGACAACAGGTTAGTACAGAGTGTGTCATAATCTGATGTTCAAAAAATTTTGTCACGGAACGTGTTCGTTTTAAGTTGGAATGTCCTGTCAAGTTGTCATATTAGTGGATAAAAAGGTAGCACATTATGCAAAGGCTTGTTAGAAATAAAACATTTACAATGAAAAAGCACCCTTTTGACGTAGTTATGTTCGTATATGTAGCAATCTCAGATGGTTGTTAAGTATTGAAACTCACGAATACATGGTGAAACGTCCCCTTAGAAAAATTATACACGACTGTGCTGAAACTGACACACAATAGTTTTTAGCGCAACGCAATCTGACTTCCAAAAATCCCTACAAAAGAATGGCCCTGACTAACATTAACCTATACCTTTCACAAATCACTTACCTCACAAAAATCTTCGTCACTCAAACTACTGCAATACAGCGAGCGCTACTACTGCAGGCTAAATAAAAGATTCAAACTACGGAAGGCACTAACTACTGATAGGTATAGTTAGCAAATGAAAGATTTTAATAGAGAACAAACAATGTATTTACCTCACTAGTCATAATATATATATCACTTCATGACACCAATTCTTACAAATTTCAAAACTCCGCCATCTCTCTCCCCACGTCCACCACTGCTGGCGGCTCACCCCCAACTGCGCAACGCTACGCGCTGTTAGCATCCAGCTGCCGCTGCCCAACACTACAATGGCGAGTATTAAAACAATGCCAACCAGCCACAGACTGCACACGGCACAGCCAGTGATTTTCATACAGAGCGCTACGTGGCGGCGGCGTTACCAATAAAAAAACCTAAACAGCCTACTTACATAGCCCCCATGCTCCCCACAAAAAAAATTTACAAATTGTTTTGGGCAGTGGCCAATACAGATTTGAAATTTTTTTTTCATAACTATGATTACAATAGCAAAGAAATCAAATGCACACTCTTATTGATACAATGTTGGTCAAAAGTTAAAATTTTCTCACAGTCCATATAGACAGTGCTGATCATTGGCAGTTTTTTTTTTTCAAAGTCTGAGCAATAAAAGAAATTGCACTTGGAAGTAGTGGATTTCTAAGCAGTCTTGAAGAAGTAGTGTTGTCCTTCGAACGGAAGGCAGTGCTGAGTCTTGACATGCAGACAGGTAATGGGCCACAGCAGAGTCAGTCGACGTTGAAGACTATCGGTAGGTAGGTCATCACAGAGCAGACCCATTGTAGTCCTGGTAGAGATTACAGTATTGGTGGGCCACCAGAGGTGCAGACCCATTGCAGTCCTTGTAGAAATAATGGTATCGGTGGGTCGTCAAAGGTGTAGACCCACTGTAGTCCTTATAGAGATGGCCAGCAGCCATCTGTTTGACTGTGCAGGTGCACAATCACCATTGAAGAGTCTTGCGGATAATATAGCAAGTCCATAACCACCACTTGTGCACTCACAAAAATTGTTTTTGAAATGTTCTTACAACCAGCAATGCTGTTATCCAGTCCCTTACTGAATTATTAACACACGTGCAAACACTATCAGTCCCTACTTCTCACATATTGTCTATATACTATGACCAACAGAAACGTGTGTAGTGAAATGTAATTTACAAGTTACTTAATTTGATGAACTGGTGTCAATTACAATTTTATAACATGAGAATACAATAACAAAGGTACAAAAAATATCATTAAAGAACATAATAGTACAGATAACATTTGCAGTAATACAGGTTTTACACAAGAATCGAAATAACATATATATCAGAATTACAGGAATTATGACAGGAGCACATACATAAAAAAAATCAGAATAAATTGCGAAACATCAACTTCACACATGAGCATTAAAATAAAACAGAATAACTAATGTCTGAACATATTTACAAAGAAAATGACATAGTATTTGAAAAATTCTACAACATAAATCTTATTAGCTAAACACATAAAGACAGGAAAAAGACAACTACACAAGGGTACATAAACACATAGAGGGATAATACGAAAGGAAAGGACAGGGTTTGTTTTACTGCAGTATTTTGCATAGAGATCTCAATTAGCTCATCATTATTTCCAAAAAGTCCTATCTAAACCTGCTTTCTGTATTCTGTTCACATCCTCTTTCAAAAATAGTTTTTCTCCACTGTACACTACTTTTTTGGCCAAACCATTTTCTAATAGCTTCTCAATGCATTTCTTCCAAATCATCATAGTTAGTTTCTTATATAGTCTATCCCCTCTTAAACTAACTTAAACCTACTGAGCTCAGATACTAAACTAAGGGACGAGGCAATGCAGCAGCACAAAACAATTAACACAAACAGCAATGATAAAAAATGGAAATTGGCAAAAAAAGGCAGCAATATTACAACTAATATAAGGCAATGCGCAGCAAACAAGAAAAATAAATCAGTAATAAAATTACCTTAACCTAGTAATACAAAGTGACATTCAGTACCACTATGAATGGCAAACAGCCGTAGCAAATGCTATAGCTTATACCTAAACATGACAAAGCTCAAGCAGAAAAAACGTTACACTAAAGACAACAATGCAGATAAGGACAATGTCTATTCACATCTTAATGTCTATGCAATTAAAGTGGTGCACAACAAAAATTTATTGTAAAAAAATATTACCATGTACTTCAAAAGACAATTCTGTATGCAATTTCTGTGAAGGGAAATGTCTTTTTGTGATACTTCGTATTTTTTTTAGTACATCATAAAGTTATTATTTACTGGATCTGTAGGCATAAAATATTTATATCAGTACATCCATAAAATTTATTTTAACCAATGCTTCAGTGCAGTTAGAAACTAGATATTAAACTAAATGAGTAAATAAATGCATAAAGCAAGCCACATGACATTTCTCTCAACCAGCAGGACAATAGCCATGAAATGTTTCTCGTCGTTTCATTAGGCATTTTAGTAAATATCATAAATTAAGAGCTCCACAGTGCAATCATGTGTTTTCAAGTTTGGGCGTGTAGTATTTGCGATGCTTTCTACAAAGGAATCTCAATAGCGAGGATAATGGCCTCTTTTTTTTTTTTCTCCACCTGTGCCTCTGACAGGCACACACTAATGGCTTTCTTTTGTCAGGTGGTTGTCGCGCAGCTGGGTGCCCACGACGCATTACATGCAGGTGGTCACTTAACTGTCTTATCGAAATATTTACGACACCAGTTTCCGCTACAGTGGCAGTCTCATATAAAAAAAAATTCACAGGTCAAGAATTTGCGTTACAAATCTGTAGAAATAAAATCATTTAAATATAATTGTGTCCAAAAAATTTTCACCAGCATAGTGATACATTCACGCATATACACACATTTCATAACACTTAAAGTACGAATCTCGGTTTCCAACATCCTTTTTCACAAACCAGAGTCTCTAACCACTACTCTTTATTCCTTACCTTATTCGTCGACACTTCTTCAATATTTCATCATGACAGATACATAGCATAGTCAAATAATTCATATAGAATCAGCTTATTGACCATAAACATACCACAACAGCATAATACACATAGTCATCGTAATAATATCATAACATCTCAGTCAATTCTCAAAAACGTTGTAGCTTCCTCCAATAATTTAAAAACCTAAAAAAAATTCTCTGCTCATGTCAAGTGTCATCTGCATCAAACGTACTTTAAAAATCATGATCCTATACCAAATACATCATTCAAACCTCTCATAGTATCACAATGGTTCTGAAAAAATATGAACATTTCACAAAGTACAGACAAAATAGAATTTCAGAAGTGTGAAGTTATCCAACTGCGTAATTGCTTAAACATGTGTCACTGACGTAGTAAAAAGATGTTTGTTTCTCTGTCAAATAATCAGATAGCTGTGTAATTCTGTATTAGAGAAATATGGTAGCGATGTGTAAAGTTATATAAACAAATACCATATTAGCTAGGGCTCCTTGTGCTTGCCAAACACATGGTACACAAAGTAAGCGTGTACCCCCCTGACGAATAATGTAATTATATCCTCAGGTGTTACAGATTACAGCAATGGAATGAAATGTATCACGGAAAACTTTCTTTGTAATTCAAATATGTTGAAAAATAAATAGTTTAATGCGTGTCCTGTAGCGCTAAATGTGCGTCTTGCTGTAAGACAATCTCTGTGGAAGTGTCGTAGTTATTGTCCTCCGAAAGCTAAGTTCTGCAGAAGTCAATGTACTTACCTCATGATAAACGAAATTGAAATGCTTTGCGTATAGATATCTTAGTTATTACGCTTATTGCCGTGATGAGGTAAGTACTGTACTGTACGTATTGTTGTGCTACAGAAAAGGCTGTCTCATTGTAGCTATACCACAAACGTTACTACTAAAACATGTTTTACTTTCCAGAAAAATTCAGAAAAACTGTGCAGATATAAAACAGATAAACTGCAAAAGCAACATTGTAAATTGTCACTCATTAGTAGCGTCGTGATAAAATCGTGTAGCTGCCGCATAAACTAACCACTGTGTCATTTGGTATCCCACAGAAAGTACTTTAAATCCAGAATGTATTTTCAAGTAAACCAAAATGTTGCATTAAAATCTCATTAGAAATACTGGTAAATGTTCTAAGTATGTGAGCCTTATAGTCGTTACATAATCGTGCAACTAACAAGCAAGAATGTACACACGAAATAACACAGTGATGTCTGTTCACTATAACAATGCACTCGTAAATACTGTCTAAATATGTTCCGTAGGTTCTAGACTGGATAGTGAACTTCAAAACATTGTTGCATGTTAACAGTTTCTAAGTGTGACAAAGCATACTAGAAATGTGAAGTGAAATGTTTTATGGCAAAGACAAAGTTAAAAAGCAGATTATCTTTCAATAAACGGTTTTACATGTGAAATGTGGTGTAAACCTTTACTCTTCCTAGTACGCAGAGTTTCAACTTCAACGCAATTATCATGTGTTATAAGACGGATTCTGTAAGGTCCATTGTAAACTAGAAAGAATTTGTGACTCAAGTGTTTCTTCTTATGTGATAATGGATGAGCTTTAATGAGAACTTTCTGACCAATATATAATTTCTTTGCATTTGCTTTACCATGTAATTTTTTCCTTTTGTCTGCAGCAGAATTTATATTTTTAATAGCCAAATCAATTATGTCTTTGTGTCGAAGTTTACGTGTATTCGGAAAAGGTACAAGCTCTCTGATTCTGTTTGGTGGTTCTTTATTCTTCAGTACAAGAACAGGTGGTAAAGCAGTGGAGTCATGAGGCATTTCATTCAGCACATTTTGAAATAAGTGTAAATATCTGTCCCAATGCTGATGCTTTCTGTGACAATAAAGTCTGCAAAGCTTATTGATTTCTTTCATAATCCGTTCAGACGGGTTACAATGTGGTGAGTACAATGAAATAAAAACAGGTTTGATTTTATGGTTACGAAGCATGCGTGACCAAACAGCAGATCTGAATTGCGGTCCGTTATCTGAAATTACTTTACTCACGTGTCCAACTTCACGTAAGAAATTTCTAACAAAGGCGTTGGATACAGACCGTCCAGTGGCTTTACGTAACGGAGTGAAAGAAACAAATTTTGAAGTAAGTTCAACAGCGACTAGAACGTACGAAAATCCATTAGATGTTCTGACAAGCGGTCCCAAGAGAACAACAGCAGCAAATCCTTTTAATTAAGAAGGAATGATAGGAAACAATGGAGCACGATGAGAGACAGTGGATGGTTTCGCCTTTTGACAAAGTTTACAAATAGACAAGACTCTTCGAATTCTCTTTTCCATGTTGTTAAAATAACAAGTCGTTCGAAGAATATGATAACATTTTCGTGGACCAAAATGTGCATAGCTGAAATGAATGTACCAAATGAGCTTATTAACAAAATCGTCTGGAATGCAAACTACCCATAGCTTGTCATCAACAGTGCATCGTTTGAACAGTATGTTGTTTCTAACCAGATAATAATGCCGAATCTGTGTGTGTGTCTTTCCATGCCATTTACTTTTGATGTCTTTCCAAATCGGATCTTTATCTTGTTTATGAGCAATGTCCTTTAAAGATGTGGTGATGAAGTTTTCAAAGGCGACTTTCTGGATGTAAAGAATACTGACATTTCTGTGTTACTTTTCTCAAGCCCAGCCGGTGCGTGTGACAGTGCGTCCGCAACAATGTTCTCCTTGCCGGGAATGTAGACTATTGTGAAGTGGAATTCTTGCAGAAACAATGCCCAACGTTTTAACCTGTCATGATTTAATTTTGAAGACATAAGAAATTGTAATGCACGATGGTCACTGGATACTTTTACGTGCTTACCATAAAGAAAGAAACGGAATTTGTTAAATGCCCAAACGTTAGCTAAAGCTTCTAATTCAGTAACGGAATAATTTTTTTCAGATTTTGTTAGCACTCGGCTAGCAAAAGCAATGGTTTTCTGAACAGTAATGTCATTTTTTGTGGCTTCTTGAAATAAATGGGCACCAAGACCGACTTTAGAAGAATCCGTACTAAGGCAAAAATCTTGTGAGAGATCTGGATGAGCTAGTATTGGCGCGTTAAGTAACGATTCGTTCAAAGAATTGAATTCCAACTGTGCTTGTTCGTCCCAGTTCCAAACAGTATTTTTTCCAGTGAGAGAACAAAGTTTTGGTGTAACTAGAATTTGCGTATTCAGAAAACGACTGTAAAAATTTACGAGACCTAGAAAACTGCGGACTTGTTTTTTTGTGGATGGAACTGGAATGGCTCTGATTGCTTCTAACTTTTCAGGATCCGGCTGGATGCCTTCAGAGGAAATAATATGTCCCAAAAACTTCACTTTTGTCCTACCGAATTCAGACTTTTCCAAGTTAACTGTAATTCCAGATTCTGCAAAAATATGTAACACGCTGTTGAGGATGCGATTATGTTGTTCCCATGAGGCTTCTGCTATCAGAATATCGTCCACATATAAGGTGATGTGACGTTTTAAGAGCTCAGGTAATATGGAATTTAGCCCGCGAATGAATGCTGCCGAGGAAATGTTCAAACCAAAAGGAAGTTTCCGAAACTGATAACAAACGCCGAAACAAAGGAAAGCTGTGTATTTTCTATATTCTGGATGAAGTTCGATCTAATAAAAGCTGGATCTGAGATCAATGGAAGACAACACTTTTACACCATTAAAATTTTGAAGAAGTTCTTCCAACGTTTGCGGCCTGTCTGTTTCAGGAGTAATGATAGTATTGATTTGTCTCGAATCTAAGACAAGCCTGATCGATCCATTTTTCTTCTCAACAACATGTAATGGATTGTTGTATGAGCTTACTGCAGGCTCAATAATGCCGTCGTCAAGCATAGATTGTATTTCTGTTCTAACACGGTTCCTATAATGTGCTGGAATTACGTATGGTTTAACACAAAATTTAGTATGCTCACGAACACGAAATTGGTGTTGAAATCCCTTGATTGTTCCTGTTTTGTGAGTAAAAACTGTGGAATGTGCTTGTAAAATCTCAAAAAGGTCCTGCCTATCAGTGTCATTACAATTCTCAATTTTTTGAATTTTATTCTGAATTAACTCATTAGTTTCAAATATGCCGTCTATATCATCCCTGTCAGTACTTGCAGAGTGATTGTTAGTGTCTAGTTCCGTAGAAAATTCCGAACTGTTGTCTAACAGAAGGTAAAGCCGATTAATTTCCTCGTCATGGTTTGAGAGCCAATCTTCAAATTTCAAAGCTATTGACTTACCTTCTTTCTCTAAACTTATTTCAGTATCGTGAAAGTTTAAGATTGCTTTGTTTTCATTCAAAAAGTCTACTCCCAGTATAATTTCCGTCGACAATAATGGAACAATAAGAAAATTCATAGAGAAGCTGTGGCTTTAACAAAAGAATTCTATGTTGGTTTGTTGGCGTACATCTACACTTTTTCCAATGACTGCACCTTGTAATTTAATCTTGCGTAACGGAAGTGTGGGGCAATCTTTCGATTTGCTGCATTTACTAAAAGCTGTTTCACTAGTTACTGAAATGGGACTGCCAGAGTCAAGTACTGCCGTAAATTTTACGTCATTTACAGTAATGTGAATTACAGGATATGCAATGTTGTTATGTTTTACGTCGTGTTCCTGGAGTAATATGTCCCTAATGTCTTCCATTTTAACGTAATTACTAGCTACGGCAGCTGCGTCGTCAGTTTCATAAGTACGTTTTGTGGCTGCCAGCGGTGTGAGTCATTGCCTATTGTGTCTTTGTTGGCACGAGTCGTTAATGGGATTTGGAGACATAACTTCTACAAATTCACCTTGTCGAGAGGGCCAAACTCTGTTTGATTCCCGCCAGTTCTGCTGCAATTCAGGTCTGTCGTTACGATCATATCGTCTGTCGTCATGTCGGTAGATTCCATAGTTTCTTTCTTGTCGGTCACGTGGTGGAGAATTTCTCTCTGAATCGTAACTGCGCGCTGGACCGTTGCGTCTAAAGTTATTCTGTCTCCCTTGATAGTAATTATTTTGGTTCCCATATTGTCTGTTTCTCTGATTGTCTCTGTGATAGTCATTACTGCGGAGAGGTGATCTTTCCCTGCAATAATTACTACTCTGCCAACAGTTGTCATACGGGTGGTGTCTGTTTTGGTCACGATTTGTATTGTGAGAATAGCCTTGTCGTGTCCAGTTATTATTTCTTTCATCGCGGAATTGCGACGGATGTGACCTGTAATTGTTGTGGTCCTGTTTTCGCGTTCCGCGATTGTCAGTGTCAATTTCTAATTCTTGTAAGAGTCCCTGAAAAGCTTCAATGTCGTCTTTGCAACGGCCTGCCAAAATAATATGCCGTAAATGTTCAGGCAATTTGATTAAGCAAATGCGGATGAGTTCTGTGGGGCTGTATGGGTTTGAAAGATATTGATTCTTTTGTAACATGTCTTCAAAATATTTCACAAGACTGGAAAATTCAGATTGTTCGAAATGTTTCATCATCATGATGCTATGTTTTACTCGGTCTAGTGTAGCTTGAGACCAATATGCTGAGAGGAAGGCATGATAAAATTCTCCTTCACTGTGGCAATCGTGAATGACCGATCGCATTCTTGCAGCTGGTTCATTCTCTAAGTAGCCACACATAAATTCTAATCTGTGCTCTAATGACCAGTTGGGAGGAAAACAATGAGAGAATTGATGGAGCCACGCTTGTGGATGAATGTCGTTGCCAGAATTCTTAAATGTTTTGAATTTACGTGCAGTAATGAACAGCTTATAGTCAAAATCATCGTGTCGGCGGGTGGCATGTCGGTCATTGTTACGTCGTTTCGGCGGTTCCATCTCAAAATTCGGTGTACTTTGCCAATTTCTTTCATAATCTCCAAAGTGCCCTGTGTTGTTACTTTGTGGCAGTTCCGTATTTCTATGTCCCTCTTCCCGTATTGGAGCGCGAATGTCCTCTGAAATACGTAATTGTTGTATTACCTGTGTCAGCTGATCTTGTACTTCCCGAATTTCTCTTTGGTGTTGCGTACTAATTTGATTCTGATTTTGTTTGAATTTCCTAATTTGTTCGAACTCTTCTGTGTCATTAAAGACTACCGGTTTTGTGTCATTCAGATTATCATCTACCTTCGTAGATAAATTAGTGAACTGATCCGAAAGTTCGGCTACTTTCTCCGATAGTGAACACATTTCCTCAGTGTGTTTTTCTGAACCAAGTTTCAGAGTGTCCATTTGTGTTGAAATCGAATCTACTGTGTCCTTTAAGTTTTCCTGAGTTCTTGCAAGTTGCGTAACCGAATCGGTGGATGCAACTGAGTCCATTTTAGCTTGCAAGTTGTCGTGATTTTCACGAACAACAGTTTGCAATTCTTTTATGGCTGCTTCGTGATTCTGTAATGAGTTTTCATGCCGCGAAAAAATAGATTGAAAATGCTCACAAATTTGTGTTTTTACGTCATTAAGGATTTTTTGACATTTCGATTCAATGTTATGTAACTCAGTAGTTAAATCTTCACGTGTTTGTTCAAGTGTGGTGTCTAACTTCCGAAGATTATGTTCCATTGTGTCCAACTGTTGCTGTGTTTGTCTCTGATTTTGTTCCATTGTGTCTAACTTTTGAAGATTATGTTCCATTGTGTCCAACTGTTGCTGTGTTTGTCTTTGATTTTGTTCAAGCGTTGTGTCTAACTTTTGTAGCCTTTGTCCCATTTGTTGCATTAACTGTAATAACAGTGCACTGGTGTCTGAAACATGTTCCTCAGTGCTTTTCGGCAGTGCATTTGAACCGGCAATATTCGCATTTTGAAAAGCAGAAAATGTGTCTTGATTTATTTGGGAAAACGGTGAGGACGCAAAATCTGAATCTACAGTATTTGCAAGATTGTGTCCTGTCATTTCGGAATCCTGAGGCGAGCTGTTGCCGACTGATCGATCGATAACGCTTCCCTGTTCACTAATTGTTTCACTGCCTACAACATTATTTGCAACCCGATCCATTTCCCTATGCGCTATTACCAAATTACTACTTTGAACGTTAGTGAATTCATTACATGGTGACGCTAACACACTGCTTTCATCTTCACTGTCATTTCTCAGTTTACTTTGGAGCCTAGTGTTACGTTTTTCACACGCCATTATTGTCACAATTTTTCACACGACATCACAGAAAAACATAATTTGAAGAACAAAAATAAGAGAACACATTAACATAGCACTGAAAATAATATCTAGTTAACTGCAAGCGCAGCTGCGAAATACTTGGTGCAAATGTACATGCATGCCACAACTGTTTTACTGTACAACAATGAAAGACTACAACTACAAAGGAAATTCTCTCTATGATTACGCGCTAGCAATAAAAAAAACTACAACCAACACATACATCCATCCATTTTTATAACATGTGTGGATTAGTCATTTATGCACCAATAATAATTCATGAGGAGGAGAGGAAATTCTTTTTTAATACAAATCATACTAAAACCATTAAACTGATACATTTAATTTGTTGTATAGAATGCTTTCCGTCAGTGTAGTTAATTTAAGCAATATTTTTCAAATGTGCTTCATTTACACTCCTGGAAATTGAAATAAGAACACCGTGAATTCATTGTCCCAGGAAGGGGAAACTTTATTGACACATTCCTGGGGTCAGATACATCACATGATCACACTGACAGAACCACAGGCACATAGACACAGGCAACAGAGCATGCACAATGTCGGCACTAGTAAAGTGTATATCCACCTTTCGCAGCAATGCAGGTTGCTATTCTCCCATGGAGACGATCGTAGAGATGCTGGATGTAGTCCTGTGGAACGGCTTGCCATGCCATTTCCACCTGGTGCCTCAGTTGGACCAGCGTTCGTGCTGGACGTGCAGACCGCGTGAGACGAAGCTTCATCCAGTCCCAAACATGCTCAATGGGGGATAGATCCGGAGATCTTGCTGGCCAGGGTAGTTGACTTACACCTTCTAGAGCACGTTGGGTGGCACGGGATACATGCGGACGTGCATTGTCCTGTTGGAACAGCAAGTTCCCTTGCCGGTATAGGAATGGTAGAACGATGGGTTCGATGACGGTTTGGATGTACCGTGCACTATTCAGTGTCCCCTCGACGATCACCAGAGGTGTACGGCCAGTGTAGGAGATAGCTCCCCACACCATGATGCCGGGTGTTGGCCCTGTGTGCCTCGGTCGTATGCAGTCCTGATTGTGGCGCTCACCTGCACGGCGCCAAACACGCTTATACGACCATCATTGGCACCAAGGCAGACGCGACTCTCATCGCTGAAGACGACACGTCTCCATTCGTCCCTCCATTCACGCCTGTCGCGACACCACTGGAGGCGGGCTGCACGATGTTGGGGGGTGAGCGGAAGACGGCCTAACGGTGTGCGGGACCGTAGCCCAGCTTCATGGAGACGGTTGCGAATGGTCCTCGCCGATACCCCAGGAGCAACAGTGTCCCTAATTCCGTAATTTGCTGGGAAGTGGCGGTGCGGTCCCCTACGGCACTGCGTAGGATCCTACAGTCTTGGCGTGCATCCGTGCGTCGCTGCGGTCCGGTCCCAGGTCGACGGGCACGTGCACCTTCCGCCGACCACTAGCGATAACATCGATGTACTGTGGAGACCTCACGCCCCACGTGTTGAGCAATTCGGCGGTACGTCCACCCGGCCTCCCGCATGCCCACTATACGCCCTCGCTCAAAGTCCGTCAACTGCACATACGTTTCACGTCCACGCTGTCGCGGCATGCTACCAGTGTTAAAGACTGCGATGGAGCTCCGTATGCCACGGCAAACTGGCTGACACTGACGGCGGCGGTGCACAAATGCTGCGCAGCTAACGCCATTCGGCGGCCAACACCGCGGTTCCTGGTGTGTCCGCTGTGCCGTGCGTGTGATCATTGCTTGTACAGCCCTCTCGCAGTGTCCGGAGCAAGTATGGTGGGTCTGACACACCGGTGTCAATGTGTTCTTTTTTCCATTTCCAGGAGTGTACTTTAGTGTCCGTCATCCGACGATGGCCCAAGAAGTCGGTAACCAGTTCGAAAGAAACAGATATTAACAGAACATAGGCACAGTTTTTCAGCCTTAAATACGAAATTGTTCTCTCAGAAGTTAAGTGGAACCCTTAAATTTTTAATTGTTTCTTACCATTTTTATTAAGTCATCAGTCTTCTGACTGGTGCGGGTCTCCAGGAATTCCTCTCCTTCTTCATGTGAGTGTGGCACTTGCACCAGTCGTCCTCAACTATTTGTTGGATGTATTTTAACACCTGTCTCCTCCTGCAGCTTTTACCATCTACAACTCCCTCTAATACCGAAAAGGCTTTTCCTGGATGTCATAATCTATTTCTTATAGTCATGTCCCTTCTTCTCGTCAGTGTTTTCCACACATTCCTTTCCTCGCCGATTGTGCAGAGAACATCCTCATTGATTACTTTACCAGTCCATCAAATTTTGGAAGTCTTTTTAGCATCACATCTCAAACATTTCGATTCACTTCCGTTCCGGTTTTTCCACTGTCCGTGATTCATTACCATACAACTCTATGCTCCAGACGTACCGCTACATCCTCAGAAATGACTTCCTCAAACTGAGGCCTATGTTTGACACCAGTACTCTTGTGGGGCGGCGAAGAAGTTGTCGAATGAGTTGTTTGAATGTTCATTTCACGTAACAGACTATTGCCGATGCAACATATGTGGGACGGCGAAGAAGTCGTTGTTTAATGTTGAATGAAAGTTGAACATTGCCACCTTAAATCACGCGAGCCTGGCAACTAATTTGGTGGCCAGTCAGAAAGCGAAGGGAAACTTACTGACCTTAGTTCCCAGTCTGCACGGCCACATTCCTGTACAGCCCAGCTAAACGAAAAATATCCATAGTTCTTCACGGGATTAGGGCTGCTTCAATAAAATTTAAAGTTCCAAACAAGATTTTATTATCTTAAAGGCTCACACAAATTACTCGAAACTTCTAAAAATGCTAAAGACATTAAATATTGTTAATTCAGCCAATCGTTTAATAGTTCAGAGGCGACTTCTACAGCAAGTTCCTCCCGAATAGTTCATTACTCTAACTAACGGTGCTCTATTAATAGTTCGCAATAATGTTAAAAAAAAAGATTAATGCTCGCCTTAAAAGTGGAGTTAGTCACCACTTGCCACGCGGAATTATACTTCACACGGACGGCACAATAACAGTTTGTTACCGAAGTCTAAACGATCCAGGACGGTGTACAGTCCTCGCGATTTTCAATGTCCGTTTACATTGCTAAGTACGCGCATGTCACAGCCCGCTATGACGTCACCCGAGGCGAGGCGCGATCGGACGTTAAGCTCGCGTGGACTAGGCGTTGGTCTAATGCGGAGTGAGCTTACTACTGCCTCTGCCGCTCTTTTTATATAGCTCCGGCGCGTACCGCCAAGAGAGCATCTGTTCTTTCCGTTCCTATGCAGATGCCTGCAGCCTCCAAATGATCGCTATCTCAGGCACATAATCTTAAATATCACATTTAATAATAGCTTTACAAACTTCTCAATTTTTGTATACATACATCTGAGCAGTACAGAAGCACGTAGAAAATCTCAGCCCGCTAAAATTAAAACTTTACTCTCTAGAATTTTTACAATGGAACTAACGGTAGATTGTTACCTCTGAACCATAGCTTTATCAAGACTTGTATCAGCTGTTAATTATGCTACAAGACTAAAACTTGGTGTAGCTTTGTTAATTGTCCTATCTGATCATTGGTCTTAAAGAATTTGTTTTATCATTAAAATTTAAAGTACTTAATCTATAATGCTTATGTACATTTTACTCACAAAAGTAGTTTTTACTAAATTACTAAAAAAACTAGAAGAGGTAACTGATTGTGGTATTTCCATTATTATTATTAGGGTGAACTGAAGCATCCTACCAATTTTCAATATTGTAGCTCTATTATTTCGCGCCTCTGATTTTTCCGAAAAACGCGGATTCTTGAGTCAATTTTAGTTTTATGGTTTTGGAAACCAGCACCACTCATTAATGACTTCTTACTGCACCCTCTCACCAAATTTTGGCTTCCTAGCGTCATTATTTAGCGCCTCCTATTTTTCTTTCAAAACGTGAATTTTACGTAAACTACTAATTTTATAACATTAAGATTTGTTACCTGAAACATTATTACATAGAACTATACTTTAACAAAGTTTTACACACAAATCTTAATTTTTACTTTTATGTTAAATGTGGTGCAATACTATATGCAGGCGCGTTACGATGACGTGACGCTACTAGCAGTGAACTAGGGTAAGTCCCGTGCACTCGCTCGCCTCTGTATCTTATACATGATACAGCGCTTGCTTTGCTTCATCACCCCCTTTTTAATTTTCGTGAAAATCTATTTTTGAACAAAATTAAATTTCTAAAAGAACAAACAAGCGATGGATTACTTTAGTATACCTCTTTCAACTTAAGTTGCTTCTTCTTAGGAAATTCCTTATTACTACATACACAAAATAACCATACTCATATACACATAGAAAACCTAGTACAGAAGACATTCACAAATTATTTACATACATTTACATGGAAATATAAATTTTTCAATGGTTACAAAATAGTTATTTTTTTTCTTTAAAATCAGTCTCTTCCTGAAAAAGAAAATACACACGACTTTTATCACTGCAACGCACTCACATTTTTCTTTTACTATAATACTCGGCACTGTGGTGGGTGTCCTATTGTAACACTCATTTAATTTCACTGATTGACAAACTTGTGGGAGGAAATTGTATTCACTGTGGTTTGCGTCTCTACTTCCAATCTCCCTACCGCTTGTTGTCAGTCATTCATGCAGCCTGCATGTCCCTGAGAAACAGACAATACAGTCTAAGTTTCTGTTTTCAACTTATATCTAAGGTAGGACAAAGTACATTTTATAGTTTATATTCTGGCACTATTTTACTAATTGTGAAGTTGTCAGAAAGACATTTAGCACTAAGTCGTATCTGATACAATAGCTCCTACTTTCTTCTTTCATAAATAATCTTTTAGGTTCCTAAATAGTGAAAATTCTTTTAGCAAATTAATATATTAAGATCTTGCTTCAACTTAGAAAATTGAGTAACCTTTTAGTTTTAATGTACTCTGGCTTAATTATCGTATGGATTAGTTCATCAAAGAAGTCATTTGCTGACCAGCACTTTGCTTTATTGTATGAATTACTAAAGAAATTAGTTATTTTCAGTATACCGATTCCAAATTTCTGCATTTTCCAATATTTGTGTGTTTCTGTTGTCTGTTTAACTATTTATTTGCCTCAAGCAAGATTTAGCGTTTTTCACCATTTCACGAGACGTGAGGGAATTATTCTTTAATCCTACATCATTTACTTCAATTTACTTACTTCACTTCTTCACCTTATTCATTTTCTCCCTTTTCTTCCAGATTCAAAATACTTCATTTCTCCACTTCTTTCTCCCTTTTCCTTTTGTCAGCCTATTGACGTCCTGTTTCTATATATTTGGTGCGATCCTCACACCACTTCCACACATCTCCATTTATTTAATTCTAAAACGCCATTGCTTGCCTCTATGAGCATTACCTTCTTACGCTGTTTTCCTTCAGACAACCTTATTTCTAGCAACATACTACCTTCTGCATAATCTCATGGATTATTCATATTCATACCGTACTTCGTATACTGCAAAGTGTCTCTCTTAGTTGTAGTTTCTAACCCTTTACAATTACATGAAATATTTTAATTTATTTATTTTAGCCATGTTTGCCTCTTATTGGTACTCAGACTTTTGTTTTGCCATTCACTAGGTAGATCCTTACTAAGAATACTTAAAACCTAATAGCATATATACAACATGAAGACATATGTGATTCTTACCTGTTATGATAGACCAGAAGAAGGGAATGAAACTTGAAAAGGAAATAAAGTTTCACCCAGCTGGGACTGCACGGTACGCCAAACCGTGTATCCGCCAAAGAGTGGCAGACTCCCTACAGTAATTAATTACTGTTAATTTTAAATTCCTTTAGATCCACAATATTTCTTAGACCTAGTTCTCTCTTACTCTTTGGATATTCCAAACGATAGGCATTTGCATGAGGTTTACTTACTATTCTAAATGGTCCATGATATACATGCATAAACTTTTTAGTTTCTGCAGAAATTTTCTTTGATTTTTCTTTTGTTTTGACCAGCACTAGCTCACCAATTTTAAAACTAGTGGGGGAAGCCCTTGCATCATGCCTCTTTTTCCTATCTAAAGCTCTTTTGCGTATATTTGCCCTGGCCTGTGCTTTCTTCTCTTTATTGGGTATGGTGTCAAAAAATGTTTGTGATAAAGCACTTGCTTCACTGCCACTGTCAAGCAGACAACGCACAGTGGCTCCTGATATGTTTACTTTGATAACAGGGTGAGTTATTTTACATTGAACAGGTTGCTCACACACCTCGTCTAATAAATCTCGTTCTATGTTCTTCCAGCTAAAGTAATTCTGATCAGTTGCAATTACATTTACATTTACATCCTGGGGCTCATCATGCTCTATAATCTTAGCTGCTTTCTCTAATCTGTCCACTAACTTTAAATCGAAGCATCTGACGACTTTTTCTACTTTTGTTTGCTGCACATCAGCCAAACTATCCTCTACCTCTGAGCAACTGCGTCCATGCGCAATATTGCTGTTCATAAGAATGTCGTCACCTTCAACCATTTGTGGCACGTTTACACAGCTACTAGATTCTTTCACCTCGTTACTATTTCTACCCCCTTCATTCATCATTTCCTCCTCTCTAAAGTTTTGCAGTACTGATTCTACTTCTGCTACTTCTACTTCAGCTTTTAGATTGCCATTTTCATCGAAGATGTAAGCTTTTACTTCATCATTTTTCCCATCAGACTCAAACCCATTATCTATTTCTTCCCCATTATCTACCTTGAGTTCCTGTTCTTCCTTGACCCATTTTTCTAGTGTATCCAAAATACTATCCACTATTTTGTGAGAGTGGCTTAACACATCACTGGTATTATCTGTATTTATTTCGTCATCCATGTTGTCTGTCTGTGTATGTTGGCTGATTGTCTGTGTTTCCGTTACTGGCTGTGTTACTGTTACCGCCTGGTGAGCGCCAGTTTCCTCATAGACGGGATTTAGTTTCCCACACGCGGCCTGTTGTGTTCATCTGTGACACCACTAGATATAGTAGCATCATGACTCCCTTCTCGTCTTAATGGCATAGTATTTACTTCTCCACTTTCGTCATAGTAGTTGTTACGAAAGCGTGGTGAGTATCTACCCCCTCTTCCTCTGCCACGGCTTTGGTTTCGATAGTTTGTTTTGGTGTGCCTAACTTCCATATTTCTAACGTTCACGTTTCCATTATTTTGTACGTGATTGTTAGAAGATTTGTTATTCTGCTGCACCTGCTCCTCAGCAGCAGCTACTCTTTCCACTCTTTCCAGATATTCAATAAATTTGTCTATATTATCTCTAGGGGCGGAAATGATCCTCTTCTGCCAGTACCACGGCAGCTTACCTTCTAAACCCATAATGATCATATCTGGCTTCATCTTTTCTGTCAAATGTGACAGTCTTGAAACCCACTTCCTAGCGAAATCCTTTACTGATTCACGCCCTGGGAAAAACTTCTTACCACTCCAGAATTCCCTTAACACATCATTTTGTTTGTTATGTGACCAGTATTCGTTGAGAAATGCAGACTTAAATTCAGATAAAGTTTTACATTTGATCATTACATCCGCTGACCATCGCAAAGCATCACCTGACAAATGACTTCTTATAAATGAAATTTTTTCTCTTTCTGACCAAGTGTTGGGGAGAACATCCTCAAAGTCATTCCAAAATTCAAGACGGTGAATGTACTTATCAGGATCAAAGCGCAAAAACTGTCGACACCCTATAAAAGCGGCGTCAACTGAAGTCACATGCTGTACAGTAGAATGACTAGAATTAACAGAGGTTACTCTATTTTGTAGGTTAGCAATGTTAGTATTTAATTCCTCTACTTGTGACTCTACTGCTTCTATCCTGGCAGAACATCTTTGTTCCACTGCACCACGAATTTCGGTACAGGTTTCTTTTACTTTCTCAATGTTTTTCTGACAAGTATCTACTTTAATTTGTACCTCTTTAACTTTGTCAGAGCAAAGTTTGGACTCGTTGCTCAATCTTTCGGACAACCTCACTTCCAAAAGTTCATCTGCCTCTTGATAATTTTTTTGAATTTGATCTATTTCACATTTGAAAGTACTACGCATTTTAGTTAACTGTTGCCCTACTTTTACTTGAATGTCATGATGAATAGCATCTATCTTATAATTCAAACTATTCCATTTTGATTGCAGTTCTTCTTTTAGTTCTTTATTACTATCCTCAATTTTAGCCTCAATTTTATTTTCCAACCCTTTATTACTAACCTCAATTTTATTCTCCAACTCTTTATTACTATTTTCAATTTTAGCCTCAATTTTATTTTGGTTTGATTCGAGTTTGGCAAACAGTATTTGCATCCAATCCGGAGCTTCTACCTTGATACTTTGTATCTCTTGACTTGACTGAGCTGGAGATATATTGAGCTCAGTTTCACTACCTGACAAAGTTAGCAACTCTACTGGCTCCCTTTTGACTTCTATTTCACTTATTGATTGCATCCCTGCACTCTCATTTAAATTAAAGTCATAATTTACTGGTGACAAATTACGTTCTAGTTCAATATTTGAGGGATTAATGGAACCATCCTCATTAAACTCAATTCCTGATCCTGAGGATTCTTGGTCAGAGACCGGTTCCCTTCTGAAATGTACACTACTTTCCATATCTTTTAGTTTGTTAGCAGCAGTTAATAAATATTTTAAAAGTCTTTGACTTAACTTAAATGCTTGATTTCGACGAATGATGTCGTCGCGGTGTACCAGCAATCGTGATGCGACGCGTCGCGACGTATTGAAGGCAGCAGCAGCAGCTGTAGCGTCGAGTACCGCCACAGGAATCGCCTACTGCAATAGCTCCAAGGGGGGGGGGGGGGGGGGGGGCAGCAAGGCACCGTTGACCGCTCGGCGCAGCCGGCAGCTGTCTCGCAGATCAGCGCAGCTCCGCGATGACGCACCGTCTTCCTTTAGTCTCAGCGCCGTCGGCAGCCGCGATCCAGCATCGTCGCCTTCCTCACCATCGTCACTAACCAACGTACAGCGGTAGACACTTATTGTTTATACACTACACCCGCCTTTACTGGTAACACTGTTCCCACACTAGTTCAATTCAGTGTCCTGTTATTGCCTACCAAGTTCGTTAATTTATACCAATCGCTTTCACACATCGAGCACTTTTATTTGCTTTTAATTCAGTTTTCCCGGCCGATGCACCATATGTGGGGCGGCGAAGAAGTTGTCGAATGAGTTGTTTGAATGTTCATTTCACGTAACAGACTATTGCCGATGCAACATATGTGGGACGGCGAAGAAGTCGTTGTTTAATGTTGAATGAAAGTTGAACATTGCCACCTTAAATCACGCGAGCCTGGCAACTAATTTGGTGGCCAGTCAGAAAGCGAAGGGAAACTTACTGACCTTAGTTCCCAGTCTGCACGGCCACATTCCTGTACAGCCCAGCTAAACGAAAAATATCCATAGTTCTTCACGGGATTAGGGCTGCTTCAATAAAATTTAAAGTTCCAAACAAGATTTTATTATCTTAAAGGCTCACACAAATTACTCGAAACTTCTAAAAATGCTAAAGACATTAAATATTGTTAATTCAGCCAATCGTTTAATAGTTCAGAGGCGACTTCTACAGCAAGTTCCTCCCGAATAGTTCATTACTCTAACTAACGGTGCTCTATTAATAGTTCGCAATAATGTTAAAAAAAAAGATTAATGCTCGCCTTAAAAGTGGAGTTAGTCACCACTTGCCACGCGGAATTATACTTCACACGGACGGCACAATAACAGTTTGTTACCGAAGTCTAAACGATCCAGGACGGTGTACAGTCCTCGCGATTTTCAATGTCCGTTTACATTGCTAAGTACGCGCATGTCACAGCCCGCTATGACGTCACCCGAGGCGAGGCGCGATCGGACGTTAAGCTCGCGTGGACTAGGCGTTGGTCTAATGCGGAGTGAGCTTACTACTGCCTCTGCCGCTCTTTTTATATAGCTCCGGCGCGTACCGCCAAGAGAGCATCTGTTCTTTCCGTTCCTATGCAGATGCCTGCAGCCTCCAAATGATCGCTATCTCAGGCACATAATCTTAAATATCACATTTAATAATAGCTTTACAAACTTCTCAATTTTTGTATACATACATCTGAGCAGTACAGAAGCACGTAGAAAATCTCAGCCCGCTAAAATTAAAACTTTACTCTCTAGAATTTTTACAATGGAACTAACGGTAGATTGTTACCTCTGAACCATAGCTTTATCAAGACTTGTATCAGCTGTTAATTATGCTACAAGACTAAAACTTGGTGTAGCTTTGTTAATTGTCCTATCTGATCATTGGTCTTAAAGAATTTGTTTTATCATTAAAATTTAAAGTACTTAATCTATAATGCTTATGTACATTTTACTCACAAAAGTAGTTTTTACTAAATTACTAAAAAAACTAGAAGAGGTAACTGATTGTGGTATTTCCATTATTATTATTAGGGTGAACTGAAGCATCCTACCAATTTTCAATATTGTAGCTCTATTATTTCGCGCCTCTGATTTTTCCGAAAAACGCGGATTCTTGAGTCAATTTTAGTTTTATGGTTTTGGAAACCAGCACCACTCATTAATGACTTCTTACTGCACCCTCTCACCAAATTTTGGCTTCCTAGCGTCATTATTTAGCGCCTCCTATTTTTCTTTCAAAACGTGAATTTTACGTAAACTACTAATTTTATAACATTAAGATTTGTTACCTGAAACATTATTACATAGAACTATACTTTAACAAAGTTTTACACACAAATCTTAATTTTTACTTTTATGTTAAATGTGGTGCAATACGTGACGCTACTAGCAGTGAACTAGGGTAAGTCCCGTGCACTCGCTCGCCTCTGTATCTTATACATGATACAGCGCTTGCTTTGCTTCACTCTCCTCTCGTCCAGAAATACCCTCTTTGCCTGTGCTAGTCTGCTTCTTGTCTCCTTCTTGCTTCTTTCGTCAAGGGGAATTTTGTTTTTTTAGCTTCGTGTGGTTCGTGATCACCAATTTTGACGTTAATTTTCTCGCTATTCTCATATCTGCGGCATCTCATTACCTTCGTGTTTTTTCGGTTTACCCTAAATCCATATTCGGAACTCGTTAGTCTGTACATTCCACCCAACAACTGTAATTTTTCTTCACACCCGCTATGGACAGCAATGTCAACAGTGAGTTTTATCATTATCCGACAGCTGAGTGGTCGCCGGCACTGTAGCTCAGCGTGTTCGTTCTGAGGGCTGGCTCGCCCTCTGTAATAAAAAAACTGAGAAAAGGAATCAACGATCAACTTGAACGGATGTCTTGTGACATCCGCCAAGATCAAACGCAAGAAAAGTAGTCAGCGTGACGGATTGCCATCCTGCGGACCCGGGTTCAATTCTCGGCTGCGTGGGAGATTTTCTCCGCTCATGGACTGGTTGTTGTGTTGTCTTCATCATCATTTTATCCCCATCCGGCGCGCAGGTCGCCCAATGTGGCGTCGAAAGTTATAAGACCTGCACCAAGGCGGCCGGACCTGCCCCGCTAGGCGCCTCCCGGCCAAGGACGCCAAAGGCTCATTTCATTTCATCCTGAATTTTCAAGCTACTCTAGAACTTTTCTTTTACTTCCGTCATTGTTTCTTTGATGTGCAGACTGAACAGTAGGGGGCGAAAGACTGCAGCCTTGTGTTATACTGTTTTTAATTAGAAAACTTGGTTTTTGGTCTTCCAATCTTTTTCTTCCCTCTTGGTTCTTGTACATATTCTGTATTAGTCTTCTTTCCGTACACCTTACTCCTATTTTTTCTGACAATTTCGAACACCTTGCACTATTTTACATTGTCGATCCCGATTTCTAGAACGACGAATCCTAAGAGCGTGTCTTGATTTTTCTTCAGCCTTGCTTCCATTATCAAGTGTAACATGAGAACTGCCTCTTACCTTTCCTAAAGTCAAACTGATCGTTAACTAATATATCCTCAGCTTTCCTTTCCATTTTTCTGTATATTGTTCTTGTGAGCAACTTGGATGCATGAGCTCTCAAGCTGATAATTTTCGCACCTATCGGCCCTTGCCATATTCGGAATTGTCCGCGCGTTGCCAGTCTCACAGATTCTAGAACGCAACTTGGATAGTCGTTTTATTGACCCTTACTCCAATCGTTTTAGAAATTGCAATGGAATGTTACTTATCTCCTATGCTTTATTTGAACTATAGTCTTCCAGAGCTCTCTTACATTCTGAGCCAAATACTCATCGACTGTAATTTGTTCTTCTATCACGTCATCAGAAAAGTCTTCCCTCTCATAGAGGCCTCCAGTATACTCTTTCCACCTGTCAGCTCTCTCCTCTGCATTTAACAGTGGAATTCCCGTTGCACTCTTAATGTTACCTCTCTTGCTTTTAATTTCAACGAACGTTATTTCAACTTTTCTGCGAGTATATGCAGAGACAGTCTTCTACATCTACATGACTACTCTGCAATTCACTTTTAAGTGCTTGGCAGAGGGTTCATCGAACCACAATCATACTATCTCTCTACTATTCCACTCCCGAACAGCGAGCGGGAAAAACAAACACCTAAACCTTTCTGTTCGAGCTCTGATTTCTCTTATTTTATTTTGATGATCATTCCTACCTATGTAGGTTGGGCTCAACAAAATATTTTCGCATTCGGAAGAGAAAGTTGGTGACTGAAATTTCGTAAAAAGGTCTCGCCGCGACGAAAAACGTCTATGCTGTAATGACTTCCATCCCAACTCGTGTATCATATCTGCCACACTCTCTCCCCTATAACGTGATAATACAAAACGAGCTGCCCTTTTTTGCACCCTTTCGATGTCCTCCGTCAATCCCACCTGGTAAGGATCCCACACCGCGCAGCAATATTCTAACAGAGGACGAACGAGTGTAGTGTAAGCTGTCTCTTTAGTGGACTTGTTGCATCTTATAAGTGTCCTGCCAATGAAACGCAACCTTTGGCTCGCCTTCCCGACAATATTACTATGTGGTCCTTCCAACTGAAGTTGTTCGTAATTTTAACACCCAGGTACTTAGTTGAATTGACAGCCTTGAGAATTGTACTATTTATCGAGTAATCGAATTCCAACGGATTTCTTTTGGAACTCATGTGGATCATCTCACACTTTTCGTTATTTAGCGTCAACTGCCGCCTGACACACCATACAGCAATCTTTCCTAAATCGCTTTGCAACTGATACTGGTCTTCGGATGACCTTACTAGACGGTAAATTACAGCATCATCTGCGAACAATCTAAGAGAACTGCTCAGATTGTCACCCAGGTCATTTATATAGATTAGGAACAGCAGAGGTCCCAGGACGCTTCCCTGGGGAACACCTGATATCACTTCAGTTTTACTAGATGATTTGCCGTCTATTACTACGAACTGCGACCTTCCTGACAGGAAATCACGAATCCAGTCGCACAACTGAGACGATACCCCATAGCTCCGCAGCTTGATTAGAAGTCGCTTGTGAGGAACGGTGTCAAAAGCTTTCCGGAAATCTAGAAATACGGAATCAACTTGAGATCCCCTGTCGATAGCGGCCATTACTTCGTGCGAATAAAGAGCTAGCTGCGTTGCACAAGAGCGATGTTTTCTGAAGCCATGCTGATTACGTGTCAATAGATCGTCCCCTACGAGGTGATTCATAATGTTTGAATACAGTATATGCTTCAAAACCCTACTGCAGACCGACGTCAATGATATAGGTCTGTAGTTAAATGGATTAGTCCTGCTACCCTTCTTGAACACTGGTGCGACCTGCGCAATTTTCCAATCTGTAGGTACAGATCTATCGCTGAGCGAGCAGTTGTATATGAGTGCTAAGTAGGGAGCTATAGTATCAGCGTAATGTGAAAGGAACCTAATCGGTATACAATCTGGACCTGAAGACTTGCCCGTATCAAGCGATTTGAGTTGCTTCGCAACCCCTAAGGTATCTACTTCTAAGAAACTCATGCTAGCAGATGTTCATGTTTCAAATTCTGGAATATTCCATTGGTCTTCCCTGGTGAAGGAATTTCGGAAAACTGCGTTCAATAACTCCGCTTTAGCGGCACAGTCGTCGATAACAGTACCATCGGCAGTGCGCAGCGAAGGTATTGACTGCGTCTTGCCGCTTGTGTACTTTACATACGACCAGAATTTCTTCGGATTTTCTACCAAATTTCGAGACAATGTTTCGTTGTGGAACCTATTAAAGGCATCTCGCATCGAAGTACGTGCCAAATTTCGCGCGTATGTAAGTTTTAGCCCATCTTTGGGATTTCGCGTTCTTCTGAACTTCGCATGCTTTTTCCGTTGCCTCTGCAACAGCGTTCGGACCTTTTTTGTGTACCACGGGGGATCCGTTCCATCTCTTACCAATTTATGAGGTATGAATATCTCAATTGCTGTTGCTACTATATCTTTGAATTTGAGCCACATCTCGTCTACATTCGCATAGTCAGTTCGGAAGGAATGGAAATTGTCTTTTAGGAAGGCTTCTAGTGACACTTTATCCGCTTTTTTAAATAAAATTATTTTGCGTTTGTTTCTGATGGATTTGGAAGAAATGGTATTGAGCCTAGCTACAACGACCTTGTGATCACTGTATCAGTCATGATGCTCTCTATCAGCTCTGGATTGTTTGTGGCTAAGAGGTCAAGTGTGTTTTCGCAACCATTTACAATTCGCGTGGGTTCGTGGACTAACTGCTCGAAATAATTTTCGGAGAAAGCATTTACGACAATCTCGGAAGACGTTTTCTGCCTACCACCGGTTTTGAACAAGTATTTTTGCCAACATACCGAGGGTAGGTTGAAGTCCCCACCAACTATAACCGTGTGAGTGGGGTATTTATTTGTTACGAGACTCAGACTTTCTCTGAACTGTTCCGCAACTGTATCATCGGAATCTGGGGGTCGGTAGAAGGAGCCAATTATTAACTTAATTCGGCTGTTAAGTATAACCTCCACCCATACCAATTCGCACGGAGTATCTACTTCGACTTCACTACAAGATAAACCACTACTGACAGACACAAACACTCCACCACCAATTCTGCCTAATCTATCTTTCCTGAACACCGACTGAGACTTCGTAAAAATTTCTGCAGAACTTATTTCAGGCTTTAGCCAGCTTTCTGTACCTATAACGATATCAGCTTCTGTGCTTTCTATTAGCGCTTGAAGCTCAGGGACTTTTCCAGCGCAACAACAAGGTCCGCAGTCGGTTCTGTCAATGATGCTGCAGATGGTGAGCTCTGCCTTCATCTCGTAAGCAAGACCGGCAGCCTTCACCAAATCAGATAGCCGCTGGAATCCAGAGAGAATTTCCTCAGATCCAAAGCGACACACGTCATTAGTGCCGACATTTGCCACCACCTGCAGCTGGCTGCACCCTGTGCTCTTCATGGCATCCGGAAGGACCCTTTCCACAACAGGAATGACTCCTCCCGGAATGCACATGGAGTGCACACTGGATTTCTTCCCCTCCTTAGCCGCCGTATCCCTAAGGGGCCCCATTACGTGCCTAACATTGGAGCTCCCAACTACCAGTAACCCCACCCTCTGCGATTGCCCGGACCTTGAAGGCTGAGAATGATCCTCTGAAACAGGGCAGGCAGCTGCATCTGGCTCAGCCAGAGACAGTGCCTGAAACCGGTTTGTCAGACGCACCGGGGAGGCTTTCTGATCAGCCTCCGGGGACGCCTTTCGCTGCCTGCCACGCCTTGGAACGACCTCCCAATCAACCACAGGCGAGGGCTCAGCCCCACTGCGGGCAGCAACCGGGGCAACCACAGCGGCAGACCGATCTGGGGACAGACGGGACGAGGTTGACATTCCCGTGATACCCGAGTCCGGCTCCCCACAGTGGTGCCCATTGGCAACAGCCTCAAGCTGCGCGACCGAAGTCAGCGCCGATTGCAGCTGTGAGCGAAGGGATGCCAAGTCAGCCCTCATCCGAACACAGCAGTCGCAGTCCCTGTCCATTCTAATCGATGTTGAACAACAGTTACTGAAACACGAGTCCGTGCCTAGATAACGCAAGCGAAATACGCAAAGAATGTATCAACTAACCTGTACAAATGCCTAACGACTGCGCTACAATCTGCTGAATTTACGATTACAGTAACTAAAACTCGAAATTGCACCTTCTATACGAAACTCACACGCAATTTAAATAAGAATCTACCAAGTAAACACTAAAGCGCGATACTACCACTGTCAAATACTATAATACGCCAGAAATATATGAATTAAACAATGCAAGTACCCAAAAACACGCAAAGAAATTAATTAAACTATCTAACAAATAAGTAAGCTAGGGTTACACGACTTGCTGCTGCAGCTTCCCGAGGATTATTTCTTTTTCGATTTCTTCACATCTTTCCTGCTGCCATTTAGCCTTGGCTGCCCTGCACTTGCTATTTATTTCATTCCTAAGGAGTTTTAATTGCTGTATCCCTGAATTTCCCTGAACACTTCTGTATGTCCTTCTTTCATCTGTTACCCAATGTTTCTTCGCAGTTACATTCCTTGTACCTACGTTTGTCTGTCCAACATCTGTATCGCTTTTTTAGGGCCGTCTATTTCTCTTCAACTGAACTGCCTACTCTGGTGGTTCTTATCATAGTTTACGCATCCGTCGCGAAATTCAAATACTTCTCGTCATCCCACTTCCGTCCCCATTGATTCTTTTGGACTATTCTCTTATACATTTACTCTGTCCTTCATCATTACTGAACTGTGATCTCAATCCATATCTTCATTTAGGTGCGCATTCCAATCCAATATTTGATTTCGGAAACTGTCTGACAGCGATGTAATACAACAGGAATCTTCTCGTGTCTAAGGTTTTTTCCAAGTATATATGTCCCCCGCTTATGGTTCTTGAACAGAGTATTCGCTATTACGATCTGAAATTTATTGCAGAACTCAACTACACTTTCTCCTCTCTCACTTCTACTGCCAAGCCCATATTCTCCCATAACCCTGCAACTACTTTCCAATCCCCCATGATTGTTAGATTTTCATCTTCGTTTACGTTCTGAATTTCTCGTTCAATATCCTCAATATACTTTCTCTATCTCTTCATCTTCTGCTAAAGACGTTGGCATGTACACCTGAATTATCGCTGCCAGCGTTGGATTGCTATCGAATTTGATGAGAATAACCATGTCACTGAATGGTTTACACTAGTTCATTGTCGGCCCTTCTTTCTTACTAATAATGAATCCTGCTTCCATTATACCATTTTCTGCTGCTGTTGATATTATCCCTATATTCGTCTGACCAGAAATCCTTATCTTCTTTCCATTTCATTTCACTTACCCCCATTACATCTAGACTGAGCCTTTCCATTTCGGTTTCAGATATCTAGCTTTCTTATTACGTTTATACTTTCGGCACTCCATACCCCGACTGTTAGAATGTCGTCCCGTTGTTGGTTATTTCACCTTTTCTCGTGGTCACTTCCCCCTTGGCAGTCTCGTACCGGAGATCCGAATGGGATACCAATCCGTAATCTTTTCCCAACTTACGGACCACATGTCCTATAGATGCACATTGTGTATCTTTAATGTAATGGTTTTCATTGCCTTCCGCATCGTCATGCTGTTGGTCACTGCTAATTCCTCCACGTATCAAGGGTACTTGCCCACCCCAATGGCAAGTGAGTATCCTTAACCCCTGAACGCTCCTCTGCCATCTTTGACAAGGCCGTTGCCAGAACGAGAGTGACTTCTTACGCCAGAAGTCTTCGATCGCGATTACTGATGATATTTATTCAAAATTTAAGCTACACCTATCTTCGAACTTCTCTTTGATCTTGTGTTTTGCTTGTGTTTGAGCGACAGGGATTCGTACTGCAAGGAATTCAGTCGGTTGACAGAAACGAGATGGAGACTTGATTATCTGACGTAAATTCCGTGACGTGGATGTAGGAGTAAGAGAAACACGAGGAGAATAAGCATTCGAAAGTTAGTACAAATTGACCTTCGTAGCTGAAGTACCTCCCCACTGAAGTCAAATACTTTCACAGAGACTGCGACTCCCATTGTTCCGTATCCTAACTGAAACCCTCGTTTGAATCTAAGTTCAACAGAGCCTTCCTTGCAGCTGTCTAATTCTGGTTCAGCGACATAAGCCTAACACTCAGGCTGCCTCTGTCCGCGGCCGATTCTCGCGCCTGTCTCCATCGAAGCTGTCTGCTACCTTCCGCCACTGTACTGCCCACCAAAAATCTCTTTCTGGATCCCCGGTCCTCGCATTTTGTTCGCCTTTCTCCTTAGACTCCGCCGGTCACTGACATGACGTAGCCTCCAAGACATCATTGACTATATTACTTCATCGTTCTTCAGTAATCTTTCAACAGAATCCATCCCAAGGCTTTCACTGGCTTCTCGTGAAGCATTATAGCCTCCAGCACAAACTCCTCTCTCATTGTCTCCCACAGTTTCGTCTGTAGCTTCGCAATTACTGCCTAAGGACCTTGCTTCATTAATTTCGTCAGCGAATTTATCTTAAATGTCAAAGGCTTTTGCCGCTTTAATTCTGTCAAGTATCTCATCCATTATCTCTACGGGCCTCCCGCGTCGCTTTCCTGGATTCCAGTAGCCCAAGCGCACGACTTCTACATCTACATCTACATCCGTACTCCGCAAGCCACCTGACGGTGTGTGGCGGAGGGTACCCTGAGTACCTCTATCGGTTCTCCCTTCTATTCCAGTCTCGTATTGTACGTGGAAAGAAGGACTGTCGGTATGCTTCTGTGTGGGCTCTAATCTCTCTGATTTTATCCTCATGGTCTCTTCGCGAGATATACGTAGGAGGGAGCAATATACTGCTCGACTCCTCGGTGAAGGCATGTTCTCGAAACTTCAACAAAAGCCCGTACCGAGCTACTGAGCGTCTCTCCTGCAGAGTCTTCCACTGGAGTTTATCTATCATCTCCGTAACGCTTTCGCAATCACCAAACGATCCCGTAACGAAGCGCGCTGCTCTCCGTTGGATCTTCTCTATCTCCTCTATCAACCCCACCTGGTGCGGATCCCACACTGCTGAGCAGTATTCAAGCATTGGGCGAACAAGCGTACTGTAACCTACTTCCTTTGTTGTCGGATTGCATTTCCTTAGGATTCTTCCAATGAATCTCAGTCTGGCATCTGCTTTACCGACGATCAACTTTATATGATCATTCCATTTTAAATCACTCCTAATGCGTACTCCCAGATAATTTATGGAATTAACTGCTTCCAGTTGCTGACCTGCTATTTTGTAGCTAAATGATAAGGGACCTATCTTTCTATGTATTCGCATCACATTACACTTCGCTACATTGAGATTCAATTGCCATTCCGTGCACCATGCGTCAATTCGCTGCAGATCCTCCTGCATTTCAGTACAATTTTCCATTGTTGCAACCTCTCGATACACCACAGCATCATCTGCAAAAAGCCTCAGTGAACTTCCGATGTCATCCACCAGGTCATTTATGTATATTGTGAATAGCAACGGTCCTATGACATTCCCCTGCGGCACACCTGAAATCACTCTTACTTCGGAAGACTTCTCTCCATTGAGAATGACGTGCTGCGTTCTGTTATCTAGGAACTCCTCAATCCAATCACTTTTTCGCAATAGGCCGCCCGAGCTGGCTCCAGAGGCAGAACTCGCGTGGCCCTTGTGGCTTCTTCTCTCACATGCAAAGTTCTGTCTTGATTCTTACTAATTATTAATATTTTTCACAGGACTTGTCTTTTAGCCAAGGACGTGATAGAATCCGGGATACAGGACATTTTGATTAGCAGTCAAAGGCTCTACCCCTAGACATCTTCACAGGATAATAATATGGAGCCCTAAAAGAGCAAGAACAGAGTTTAAGATATGTAAGGCCATGGCAAAAAGCCAAAAAATGCAATAATTCGACACAAATGCGGAATAACGAAATGCATTCAACACATAACATTGAACTACTGCATTCAGATTTTGTTCCTATAGTGAGATATTAACATTATTTATAAACACAAATTGAAGCCTCCCAAAAGTTTACTTCCGTAGCCTCGGAATAGTTTATTATTCCGTAACTTCGCAATAATAACGTGACTAACCTCCCAATAAAAAATGTGACTAATATATAACCTTTCAATAATTAACTGACTGTGAATCTAAACTGGTAAATTTGGACGTCAGCTGTGCTGCGTCATGGCCCTGAGAGACCATACTAAATAAACTGAAAATTCTTACCTCAATGAAGTCGCCGTATAACGCGTGTATATTTGCTCCTATAAGAAATTTTTCTGGCACAGCCCAGTGAAATGCTGGCCACTAGATTTGTCATGTATAAAAAGAAAAAGCTGATTTTTCTTTACAATAATCGGTATGACCATGGATTGCAGAAATTACTAAATTCTTTAAATTCAGATGAATGATTGCCAATAAGTTAATTTTATAAAAAATATTATTATTAAAAGATTTTTCTGAAACATTTACATGGGACTTGATATAACAATAATACAAATTTAATTACAATAAATTAAATGTGCGCGCGGCTGCTTTTACCTTATATTACATCGCTCAGGCACCGCCATCGCTCCCCACGACCGGTCCCGCCAACTCCATACACCAGACTGCCCGCCGCTCCTACTGCTGCCACTGCTCTTACTGCAGCCAACACTGCTCTCTGGTCTGAGATTCTCTTATAGCTTACATATCGCAGGCAGCACGAGAGCAGTCCATCGAAGTTACATGTGCTCGAGTGCGCTATCAATAAATTCCTTAGTCATGGACCTCCTACAAAATAACATAAATATTTGTACTATATTGATACTACGGGACTCTCTGAAGTGGTAACCACTGAAAAGTCACTCCCACCAAACAATAGAAAAGATGAGTCAACTTAAATATGCAAAGAAAAAATATTAATTGACTGGCGTCCCCTAGCCAGATTAGGACGTTCAGGTTGTAAGTAGGCTGTTTTGGTTTTTTTTTTTTTTTATTGGTAACGCTGCTGCGTAGCGCTCTGTATGAAAATCACTGG
The DNA here is from genome assembly GCF_023897955.1 of Schistocerca gregaria. NCBI lineage: Eukaryota > Metazoa > Arthropoda > Insecta > Orthoptera > Acrididae > Schistocerca > Schistocerca gregaria. Next base: position 900,027,695 of record NC_064922.1, read on the forward strand.
CTGTGCCGTGTGCAGTCTGTGGCTGGTTGGCATTGATGTGATAATCGCCATTGTAGTGTTGGGCAGTTGGGTGTTAACAGCGCGTAGCGTTGCGCAGTTGGAGGTGAGCTGCCAGCAGTGGTGGACATGGGGAGAGAGATGGCGGAGTTTTGAAATTTGAAGAATTGGTGTCACGAACTGATATATATATTATGACTATTAAGGTAAATACATTGTTTGTTCTGTATCAAAATCTTTCATTTGCTAACTATGCCTATCAGTAGTTAGTGCCTTCAGTAGTTTGAATCTTTTATTTAGCTGGCAGTAGTGGTGCTCGCTGTATTGCAGTAGCTTGAGTAACGAAGATTTTTGTGAGGTAAGTGATTTGTGAAACATATAGATTAATGTTAGTCAGGGCCATTGTCTTGTAGGGATTACTGAAAGTCAGATTGCGTTGCCCCAAAAAAATATTGTGTGTCAGTTTAAGCACAGTCGTGTATAATTGTTCTAAGGGGACGTTTCAAGGTCTCCTCTTAGATTAAAGCAGACATCTTATAGTTTACAGTGTAGGTGTACCTAATTCTTCACATCAGTCACATATTGTCCCAACGGAGAATTTTATGCATGTGCAACATAATTCTATTATTGCAACTGAGACTATAAAATAAACTGATAAATAACCACCTCAATTCGTGTTCTGTAAAGCGCTTCACTATCTCTATCGCTTACTCTATTAAAACGTCGTCAGGTTACCTCTCATTCAACATATAAAACAAGAAATGATCTAGTTCTGATGCTGTTACGAAAATTAAGCGACTGCCCAAAAAGTTACGTTAATATAGTCATATGTGTCAGATGTGCCATTACAGTGCGGCTTTTTCTTATATACAAGACCGCTGTGGCGTACTAGCAGCATACTAAACATAATCATTTTGTAACAGAAGATCCGTAACGTCTACTGCTCATCGCAATGAAACACACGAATAAGACTGAGCCAGCAACATAATCTTACTTAGCAAGCGAGATAAACCTGCAAAAGTGTTAATTCTTCTTGTTAAATTTCACCAGTTATGGTATTATAGTCACAATTTCCTCCTTCAGGAGACTTTTCTGTCACTCATCAGTGCAATTCTTCATAGAGGTTTCCAACTGCCTCATCAGAGTGTGAACAAGTTGGTGCTCAGGCTTTCCACTGACTACCTTTTGTTTGTTTTTAAAATGAGTCTTACTATTCTGTCTGAGCTTCGGTCAGTGTCTCTAATAATGTTCATATCAATATTATTTGACGAACAGGTGCATCTAAAGATGAGAATTCTGCCGTTTGTTGTCAGGGAAGCTGTAGACAATGTAAAGAATATCAACAAGAAAAATACAAAGCACTGATATTTTAAAATAAGAATGTACTCTAACGCTGTTGATGAGTCTTTGGTAAGATATTTGTGCTATTCGCCAGTCTTATGTGCCGGTCGTACAACGACCATAGCATCGAAGGATTACCCTAGCGAATATATGCGCTGCAAATGGGGAAATCCACTGAGAAGACTTTGACAAAGGGCAGGCTATTATGACGCAGAGGCTGTGAACGAGTATACCGAAAACGACGAAGCTGCTCGAACGTTCACGTGCTACTGCCGTGATAATCTACAGAAAGATGTAGAAGGACAGTGAAACTACCACTAGGCGCTACACAATTGGACGTCCACCACTTTTCACAGAACGTGTGGTTCGGTGGCTTGTTTGCTCTGTAAAGTAGGGTGGATGGTGATCTGTGGCATCTCTGCCGAAAGAGCACATTGCAGGTGCACACCGTTCTTCGTACATTGTTGAACATGGAACTTCGCAGCAAACTACCTTTACGTATTCGTATGTTGACTCAACGACATCGTCTGTTAGGATTGCAGTGGGCACTGGACCTTCGGAATTCGAGCGTCCATCAATGGAAATGTATCGGCTTTTCGGGTGAATCATATTTTTGCTACACTGGGTCGTTGGTGGTCTCCACAAACGCCGTCATCGAGGTGTAAGGCGGCTCGAAATGTACAGCGCGCCACGGACGCACGCTGGGGGGAGCAGTAGCAGTATTATGCTATGGCATACACTGCCCTTTGCTTGCGTAGGACCTGTGGTAGTAACTGAAGAAAGACTGACAGCTGCGAACGACCGGCATCCCTTCACGCTTGATGTCTTCCACGACGGCGATGTCATCTTTCAGCAATACAATTGTCCATGTTTCAAAGTCAGTGGTTTGAGGAACACTACAGTGAATCCAAGTTGATGTCTCAGCTACCAACTTCGTTTGAGGTAAATGCTATGGAACCCACCTGGATCGCTATGGGACGTCACCACGGTGCACGCAGATCAACGGCGCTTTTATTTACGCGAATTAAATGGCCTGTGCGTAGACATCTAATGCTACATACCTCCACAAACCTACCAAGAAACTGTCGGATCTCTGACGCGCAGAATTAGGGATGTATTCCGTTCCAAAAGCGGACAACCAAGTTATTAAGCAGTAGGTCATAATGTGTTGGCTCGTCAGTGTATACAGATCTGCCTCATCAGTGTATACAGATCTCTAAACAACATCAGGAACTGCTCTTTCTCTGTTTGGTTGCAGAGCTATGTACCTGATCCGTACAATTCTCGTATAATGTCTTTCACCATGGGAGTGTGAAAAGCTGCAAGCCAAGAAATGAGAACACCATAAAGAAAAATTGATGGAAATCTGCTGAACATGAATGAACTCACAGAATTTTCAGTATCTGAAAATACATCTGTACAAAATAAAACTCAGCAAACGTAGAAATGATGCTGTACTTTACTTTTCTTCTGGTGACATGAAGGTACTTCTGATTAGAAGGACCAATACGAGAAAATTGTGCTTTTAAAGGAATCCGCAAGGAGCAGCCAACAGTCGCTGTAATAACAGTTTGTCCGTAAATCTCGGCGAACCGATAACCGGGAGTGCAATATCTCCCTCCTCGGCTGTTATCTGCGCCAGCCTTAACTTCCGAAACTCTCTGGCTAGCAGTAATTACTTCGCGACTTTTGATTGCAACTGGAGGCTTAAGAAGCTCAAGTCTGCTGTTCGTTTCAGTCTATATCGACGATTCTTTGTCACTTTAAACTCTAGCCTTTCTGTTAGTTCAAAGGACAAATCCTGTTGTGTCTCTGAGATTGCAGAAGTAATTAAAATTTAAGTAATGGGTCTCCGGGACTCATCAGAGAGCTTCCACTCTTTGTCAGCCTATAGTGTTGGCGTAGTATCTTAAGCAGGCTCTTGGACTTAGCTGTTTAGTCTCTTTAAACCTTTCAGCAGCAGCAGCTCCTTCTTAGGCCGGATACTAATACCTTAAGTAACGAGATGTGATGTTTCGTTCGATTTGTTTCAGGGTATATTAGAAAGAAGTAGTCGTAGACGAATATAGTAAAGTGAAATATTGGTGTTATACACTCAGGAAAACTCGCCTCCCTTCCTCTACATATATTCCTGATATGGACACACACACACACACGCAAAACAAGAGTTCTAGAAGAACAATGTGATAAACGTAATTACAGATATAGGTGGTTCGCTACTCGCTAACAAAGAATGAATGATTCGGCCGTTCTACAAGACAGTCAGCTCTTCTTCAACCGCTTTCAAAATTGAAATGTAGATAACAACCGCTCCATAGAAAATTAGTTGATTGCTCTGGCTAGCACTACATGGGTCTTCCATTTAAGTTTTATAACTTTAAAAGCTCGAATACAACTTTGATTGCTTAAAATTTCTTGTTTCTTTTTTATTTAAATAAATGATTCAGGATTTGGTATTCTTTTAGAAAAATCTACGTATCGTTACTAACAGTTTTTAGAGACTCAACCACGTTTTATTCGCAGTGAGGTAATAATACCACTGCCCCGTTTGGTTTTTAACTTTTTGTAAATAACTTTTTGAAGTGCATGTGCGCATCAATTGAAAGACGAGGACAAAATATTGTGTTACCAACAAAAGACTATATTTTAGTATCAAATAAATAGAAATAGTGCGTTTAACCAGTTAAATAGACAATGGACCATTGCATAATACAACAAAATCAAAACCATGTGCTAAGCACCCGGAGAAATATTTAGTTACGTCACTGTATTCCATGGGTGTATCCACTACACGATACACCTCGTTGACTGCACGCAAGCCGTTATCTGAATTGCGATTTCTCTTTGGAGACTGTTGAAATAATGATTTGATTTAAAATACCTGTTCTGATCAAAAACATTCAGACAACTTCTTATTGTTTTGCGATAATAGTCTGAAAAACAACACGATATAAGAGACCTTTACTGTTAAGTCTGTCAACAATGCACTTTTGTTTTACTGTAACACCGAAAAGGGGAAGGATGTCTGATTATTGTTTAACAGTAACAATAATTACAACATACGGATTTGCACGGGTATTTAACGTCACTAAATTTAGGAACATTAGTCAATGTCTGCAGTTTTAATTTAGTTGTAATTAATAACGTCTAGGCCGTTCATTTGACTAAATGCTCCTTTTCAGTTGTAGAGTAATGGAATGAAACCATATTAGACATGTTAAATTAGCTTCCGATGTTTCAACTGATCTTTTCTTCTCTGTTCTTCCGTCTTCGATCTCCATATGGACTGACGCATCCAATGGTCTACAGTTCGCCTTCGGTGCTGGCACCCAGCGACGAAGCCGGGGGATATCCGCTCAAAATACGATTATCTTATTTCCGTAAGAACCTGAACGGTCAGACAGCTGAAGACGCCAACTATACCGCAAAAGCTTTCTTACAAAATTTCAAGAAACTTTATAAATCAATTAAGCAGTTATTCTTCCCGGACTCCACACGTGGTACTATGGGAAGTGGGCTTTGCCATTATGTTCACAGTGGTATAAAGAATAAAATATAGATGTAGACAAATCAGGAATTGTATCAATAGTAGCAGCTGTAGTTTTCTTCATCTGTGGATCACTTTGACAAGGATATGTCTTGGACTTACAGTTTATTCATACAGAGGTGTCCCAGAAGAAGTGGTCAATCGTCGGTAGATTACAGGAACTCTTACGTGAAGCAAAAATCATCATATGGAAACATTGACTAGTGACGTGAGCGTATATATCTTACCTACCCACCACTTTGGCGTTGGCTAAAATGCCATACATCTGCTCCAACGTTTACCTCTTCTGCGATGGAAGTGCTCTTGCAGCTGTCGAAGAATAACTTCAGCACTTTCCGACAAGTCGACTACCTTATTGTAGAGTGCTTGAAGGAGTTTTCAGCACACTACGTGAAACAGGTGTTATTCCAAATTTCAACTGATCTCCTGAACGTGTAGCTAAACAACCTGTCCAAGAATATCAACACATTGTTTGAATGGTTCTGTGTAGTTGTTCTATCAGCGTCAGGATGACTTTCTGAACGTACCAACGTCACACGAATACGTATCTTGACAAGTATCACACGAGCGAAACTTGTACCCATCTCACATACAGCGTGTCCACGATTTTCACGTTCGCCACAATACCATACGACTATAATTTTGTTATTGTTTAAATGAAAATCATCGTTCACTTCCATCAGCACTGTTCAATGATGTAGCCACGTTCACACAGAAAGGAGTTAATAACACACGTAATAGTTATCAATGGTCGCAGGAAAATCGACACATTACCAATCTCCATGTTCGTTTTTCGATTAGTGTTTGGTGTTGCACGATTGGTAACATGTTGATGGCCCAGTCATTTTAAAAAATGCGACAGAATTACTTACATGTTCTGGAAAATTCGTTTGTTGAACAACTGGCTCCACGGACGGTAGTGCACTTCCAGGTTGCCGGAGCCGTCGACATTTTACCAGACGTTTGAGGGAACATTTCAACCGTACTTACCCTACTCGCTGAATTAGTTGTGGAGGTAAAATTAACTGGTCATCAAAATCGTCAGACCTTACACCAGCAGACTTTTGTTTATAGGGTTGGATGAAGTTTGAGGTGCATAAACGAAAGAGGTATACACGAGATTAACCGCTTGGTCGCTTAGTGAACGCTGCCGCACACAGACAAGCAAAACAGCATATTCTCCCAAGATTACACAAACGCACTGAAATTGACGATGGGATATTCCAACATTTATTGTGAACTGTACAACACCTGTAATGTGACGTGTACGCTAATGCTTACAGGCGAGTGTGTTAAAAATACGCACTTTTTAGTTGATGTTCTAATGTTTAGAAACTGATGCAGGCTACATGTGTGCATGTGTAAACTGGATAATACACTCCTGGAAATTGAAATGAGAACACCGTGAATTCATTCTCCCAGGAAGGGGAAACTTTATTGACACATTCCTGGCGTCAGATACATCACATGATCACACTGACAGAACCACAGGCACATAGACACAGGCAACAGAGCATGCACAATGTCGGCACTAGTACAGTGTATATCCACCTTTCGCAGCAATGCAGGCTGCTATTCTCCCATGGAGACGATCGTAGAGATGCTGGATGTAGTCCTGTGGAACGGCTTGCCATGCCATTTCCACCTGGCGCCTCAGTTGGACCAGCGTTCGTGCTGGACGTGTAGACCGCGTGAGACGACGCTTCATCCAGTCCCAAACATGCTCAATAGGTGACAGATCCGGAGATCTTGCTGGCCAGGGTAGTTGACTTACACCTTCTAGAGCACATTGGTTGGCACGGGATACATGCGGACGTGCATTGTCCTGTTGGAACAACAAGTTCCCTTGCCGGTCTAGGAATGGTAGAACGATGGGTTCGATGACGGTTTGGATGTACCGTGCACTATTCAGTGTCCCCTCGACGATCACCAGAGGTGTACGGCCAGTGTAGGAGATCGCTCCCCACACCATGATGCCGGGTGTTGGCCCTGTGTGCCTCGGTCATATGCAGTCCTGATTGTGGCGCTCACCTGCACGGCGCCAAACACGCATACGACCATCATTGGCACCAAGGCAGACGCGACTCTCATCGCTGAAGACGACACGTCTCTATTCGTCCCTCCATTCACGCCTGTCGCGACACCACTGGAGGCGGGCTGCACGATGTTGGGGCGTGAGCGGAAGACGGCCTAACGGTGTGCGGGACTGTAGCCCAGCTTCATGGAGACGGTTGCGAATGGTCCTCGCCGATACCCCAGGAGCAACAGTGTCCCTAATTTGCTGGGAAGTTGCGGTGCGGTCCCCTACGGCACTGCGTAGGATCCTACGGTCTTGGCGTGCATCCGTGCGTCGCTGCGGTCCGGTCCCAGGTCGACGGGCACGTGCACCTTCCGCCGACCACTAGCGACAACATCGATGTACTGTGGAGACCTCACGCCCCACGTGTTGAGCAATTCGGCGGTACGTCCACCCTGCCTCCCGCATGCCCACTATACGCCCTCGCTCAAAGTCCGTCAACTGCACATACGGTTCACGTCCACACTGTCGCGGCATGCTACCAGTGTTAAAGACTGCGATGGAGCTTCGTATGCCACGGCAAACTGGCTGACACTGACGGCGGCTGTGCACAAATGCTGCGCAGCTAGCGCCATTCGACGGCCAACACCGCGGTTTCTGGTGTGTCCGCTGTGCCGTGCGTGTGATCATTGCTTGTACAGCCCTCTCTCAGTGTCCGGAGCAAGTATGGTGGGTCTGACACACCGGTGTCAATGTGTTCTTTTTTCCATTTTCAGGAGTGTATATTGAATAATCCAGAAAATAAATAACAATGTACATTAAATGTATTCTGTCTCAGAAACCGTACAGAATAAGGCACATGACCATATTAACCCCTTTGCTTCAAATAATCATTCCTGTCATATTTCTTCTTACTGACCATTCCTCCTAGGACACATTGTATACAGGAAGCCAAGGACAATCTAATTGTGGATGGTTGGATGGAGACTGGAGCTTCTATCCTCCCGAACACAAGGTCAGTGTGTTTAAAAAGCGCAACCGCATTCGGTTTATCCCTAGTGTACAATACTATTTATACAAGACTGTTTCTCAAAAAAGTTATTGAATAATGTGAAATCTATTGCTACTCCGTTCACTCCGTTTTCAATGCAGGTCACTGCACACATAACACACACTACAAGCACGTTGTTTTATAGTGTAACACTACACAGACTACGAGCTAATATCGGGAACTTGACGGGGACGTTTGATTTCCATTTGTGTACCGAAGCTTCCTACTTGTTTCCTTCAAAAATTGTTAGCTTACGTCCATAATGAGTAACATGCGAGCTCAGAAAGAGGTTAAGATATTAGTGTTATCCATTGCAGAGCTTGTGGTAAGGTTTTCTAGCGAAGGAAAGAAATTATACTGCGAAAGTGCGACTACTCATTGTTGTCTAAGGTGACCCTCCACTGTATAGAAAGTATTCATTAACAGGAACTTCCTTTTCACCGAAATTTTAGATAATATTGTGTCAGAGGTTCTCTTTAGTCAGGTTATGCCATTTATTGTATAATTTTATTTCTTGTTAGGAAATTCTGTTTTACGGTTTATGTTTACTCGTTCTTGATACCTATAAGTACTGCCTAGACCTTGTCTTATGGTGAAGCACAGAGTTGTTCGTGCAATAAGTATCAACGTTATTTTTTATGTGTAAATTTTCCAACATGGTGTAACTAAAATCCTTAATATTTTCAACGGATCTTTACAATGAATACGATTTTGCTCCTGTGATTATTATTCAATGGCCTCATTTTTGTAATTTGAAACATTGTTTTCAGGTAGTAGAAAGTTGTGATTACTCGAAAGACCAACCGGTTTTGCGTTCATGAGCAAATTTGTAGCACTATTAAAATTCAAAGTGGAAGGATATCAGTGTTAAGATTCTCTGATGAGGTTTCTATCCTTAGTGCAAATGAAGAAGTATTACATAATGTGTTGAATGGAACGAATAGTCCAATGAGTACAGAATATGGATTGAAATTAAATCGAGGAAAGGTGAAAGTAACGCTAAGTGCAGAAACGAATACAGTGAGAAACTTAATATCAGAATTGGTGATCACGAATTAGATGAAATTACGAAATTCTGCTACCTGACAGCAAAATAACTAGTGACGGATGGAGGAAGGAGGAGATAAAAAGCAAATTAGTACTGGCAAAAAAAAAAAAAAACATTCCTGACCAAGAGAAGTTTACTAGTATCAAATACAAGTCTTAGTTTAAGGAAGAAACTTCAGAGGATGTACGTTTGGAGCAAAGAATTGTATAGTAGTGAGACATGAACTGTGGGAAAACTGGAACAGAAGAGAATGGAAACATTGGAGATGTGATGTTACAGAAAATTGCTTAAAATTAGGTGGACTGATAAAGTAAGGAATGAAGCGTTTCGCTGTAGAATGGGCGAGGAAAGGAATATACGAAAAACAGACAAGAAGACGGGACAGATGATAGGACATCTGTTAAGACATCAGGGAATAACTTTCATGGTACTAAAGGGATTGTTCTCATGGGCTTCTGATTGTATTTGTTTCAAGCAATCTAAAACCATGCGGGAAGGAAGCAGATTCTCACTTAGATACGTATATTCGATGCTTATGTCCTGTGCTGATATGTTACAGTAAGTGATGCGTAAGAAACCAGAGTTGATATGTATCAGAGAGGAGGAGGAGGACGTTGCAAGAGTAATATATAAGTACTCATTCATCCTACACTCCATGTGTGGAGCTCTGCTGTTGGTACAACACACCGCCAGGCACTTTTTAGTGAAAAGATGTAGACGTGAAAAGAAAGTGCAGATCTTAAATAAAACCACTAGCCACGGAAGTGGCGCTCTGTTGCATGTTTAATGGGCTCGTTGCCTTCCCGCTGCAGTCGCAGGAGTGTAATAATTCCTCTACTGGAATGCCACGTGCCTCAGGGTGGGGTTCCGGGCCTATTCATCACATTAGCGGCTCGGCACACACGTGCGTCGGACAGCCTAATTGAAATACGGCGCAGGCCGGCTTCGCATTTTGTCACGCGTTCGCGCCATACTTCATCTAGTGGATTTCCCAGCGGTAGCATTCGATTTCTCTGCCGACTGGAAAACCGCACCTCGCCGGTAGTTGTAGAAGTGTTGCAGCGGTGAGTCTGTGCTATGTCTATCAGCAATATTGGGGATTACGCTTCTATTGAGCAGACATGTTAGTGAAATTCACTGAAAAGAAATGGATATGCGTGCTATGTATTTAAATGGTAAGAACAGGCCGACGAAGCACGTCTCTGGCCTACATGTTACTTAAAAAAATAGAAAAATATTTCCGCCCATAATAATAGTAGAAAAACTAGTCCAGTCTAGCCTCCTGTGCTGCAGTTCAACATAGCACCAACAGTGAAAATTTCATGAATATTTTCCTAAGATATGTTAGCAACATGCAGTAGTCTGGACACATCATTTCTCTTCATACTCAGTTATGGTGGATGCGAACGAATAGATTGTAACACAACATAGTCTTTCTTTCGCTTGTGCCTTTTTCCCGTAATGTCAAAGGGTCGGCAAGGTTAATCGGATTTGGCAAGGTTAATTAAGGGGTGACTGGATGCCCTTCCTGCTGCCACCCCGTACCCCCGGGACAGAATTAGTGTACCCCAACTGTCTGTGTCTAGTGTAATCCATGGAATAGTGCGAATGTGTTCAGATGTCTGAGAGCCGTGTAACTGAGGCGGGACGTGGGGACCAGCCCGGTATTCACCTAGTAGGATGTGGAAAACCGCCTAAAAACCACATCCAGGCTGGCTGGCACACCGGTCTCCGTCGTTAAATCAGGAAGCAGCGCATTAGTGCTCTCTGCTAACCTGGCGGGTGGTGTAACACAAGACAGTCCCCCATATAAATTTTTTCCTGCTTTATGAAGTATTGTGATGTATATATGTTTTAAAAATTTCCTTTGCGCAAAATAACCAATGAAAGAGAATGTAAAGAGCTGTAGTAGACGAACCAAAGGGATTATTGGGAACCAAAGAGGTTGCTGTTATTGTTGTACTGCCAGAGGGCGCTGGAGCGCGGAGCAATCGGGCAGTGTCTGTCAGGTGGTAACGAGAGTCGGTTAGTAGCGAGCGAGCGGGTTGGACGCAGAGGAGGAATTCTGCTCCCAGAGGATGCAAGACTTGTTTCACTGCGAGATTCCACGTACAGTATGGCCAGGCATAATGTGTAGAACTAATTGGGCACAGCGCGAAGTAGCAAAGTTAAGCAGTGTTTAGGAAAGCTCAGGGCCCAAAGTCAATTGTGGAGATGAGCCTGTGGCCGCACCGACAGCACCGCTATGAAGCAAGACTGGACCAGTTTACCGTTTAGAATCAAGTAATTTCACAAAGCAGTGTTGTTAACAATATTTCATGTTCAGACAATTTTGAGTGAGAAGTAATTTATGTAACAAAAAGTTGGTTTTTTTAGACTTACTATTTCAGTGCTGACTATTGGAAGATAATTTGACAAAGCAGTATATTTTACAATACTTCCTGTTCAGACAATTTTGCATGAGATGTACTTTAATTAAAATACGTCAAAGTAGTTATTGTTACAGAACACTCATTTTAAATACTAAAATTATTATTTTTGAAATGTTTACCTTTTGCAAAACACTTAGAAGTTAGCATTGCAGTGAGAATCGCAGTTCAGTTGCTTCGTGACTGGTAGTATAAAAAACTAGTAATTAATTTCATGAATCAGTTGCAAGTTCGCTTTTGTCCATGACTGAAATTTTTCTGGGTGATCATTGTATTTTGATAATGAGCGCGAGTCGGTGTCTTTGCGATTGTCCACACTTGCCCAAGCCGGCCGATGTGGCTGTGCGGTTCTAGGCGCTTCAGTCTGGAACCGCGTGATCGCTACGGTCGCAGGTTCGAATCCTGCCTGGGACATGGATGTGTGTGATGTCCTTAGGTTAGTTAGGTTTAAGTAGTTCTACGTTCTAGGGGACTAATGACCACAGATGTTAAGTCCCATAGTGCTCAGAGCCATTTGAACCGCTTTTGCCAACATGGTACAATAGTAACGTGATTTAATTTCAAAGTCAAGAGTTTTAAATTATTTCCCTTACACTACTAACGAAAACAAAGAGCAGGTACAAAATCTAGAAAACGTCAGGAATTTGGCTACTACGTTCCTGTTAGGAGAGGCATTTCCCAGTCATGCTAGCTTAGAAACTGATAAGTTCGATCCAAAACGAGGGATCCACCCAGTCATTTTCATGGGCGCATGCAGAAAGATAAGCTCTGGAGCATTGCCTGAAGAGGATCGCGACAGAATAGCGTGGACGAAATTAGTTGGGGACACAAATAACTGGGTAATGCATGCCATTGACGACTGCCGAACTTTGGAGGAACTTTTTAGCAAATTTGAAGAAAAATACTGGTGCGTTGATAAACAGGACGAGGTTTTGCAGGATTTTATGCAAGTTTTTCCATTCCAACCGAGTAAAGAGAGAAATATGAAATTGTATTGTAGTATGTTTACGGCACTTCGTGGAAAATTACTGTGGAGTGCAGAGGCTATCTTATGGGTGAAAACGATAAAACATCTCTTCTGAAGGAAATGGTGACATTGACGCTTGGTACCGCGACAGTGACAAACGGTACCACGGCGGAAACAACAACCAGAACAGAAACAATTTCAGTAGCAACCAAAACATACGGTTACGACACAATGGTTACCACGTGAGGTGCGCTGACTAAGTAGCGGTAGGAGAGGAGGAAGAGATGGCGGTCGCGGAAAAAGTAGTCTTAACGACCGAGTTCGTGAAAATTACTGCTCGTAAAACGCGATTGTGCAGCAGTAAAGGGGCTGGTGGCGGTACGCGGCCCAATCAAAGGAAACAATGTAACAGCGGTGGCTGCAACAAAGCAAGTAAACACGGGCTGGCTCATATAAGAAACCAGGTGTTTCTGATGCAACTTTATATTACGGATGTTGTGTTTCAGCATGATTTTCTAGTGTTGTATCAGTTGAACACAGAAATAATTATGGGCATGGATTGGATGATAAAGAATGGATAAAAATTTTGAAGTACTCATTGATTGTGACAAAAGAATGATGTATGTGCTGTAGAAGAAAACGAATTATACATGGGTTTTGATGACGTCAATCAGATTCAGTGATCGTGATACCTGACTGTATATAATTACATTACCTGCGAGTGAAGCTTTGAGTGAAGGGCCCGAGTGTTAGCTTGTTAGAAACGTACATATATCAGCTTAAAATGATGAGTCTGCAACAATAGTGGAGATAGTGTCAGGCATAACGTCCGACCAATAGGAGGAGGTGTATGATATTTTGATTAATATAATAAGGAGGCACTGTCAGATGAACCGGGCCCTGTACGTGATTTTGAGTATAAAATTGAGACGATACTCCATGAACCATTTTTTGGACCAGTTTATCAAGTACCAATAGCTAGGAGAGAAGCGGTACAAAACACAAATAAACTGTATGGTGGAGTGAGGCATCATAGTATGTTCTAAAAGCCAATGTAACAAGCCGCTTTTTGTGGCGAATAAAAATGTTAGGATTGTGACAGATGAGCACAATCGTAACAAGGTTGTGAAGCGTGAGACAGATCGTTCTGATCGTTTAGACGATGTTTTGCAGAAGATTCACAATGTGCGCTATATGACAACCCTCGATCTGACCGCTGGCTATTGGCAGGTAGCCCTCAAAGAAGAATCGCGAAAACTGGCTGTATTCCTGTGGTATAAGGTTATTCCTTTATGAATGAGCACGTCGGTGTCCGTTTTCATCTGAGCGTTTGACAGTTTATTGGGGAAAGAACAAGGCGCCAGAATTACGATCCATGTTGACGATTGGTTAATAGCAATGTCATCTTGGGAAGAGCATGGTGAACTAGTAACAGGCGTTTTTCAAGCACTGAGATGCAGGAGAATTACACTGAAGTTAAAGAAATGTGAATTTGTGAAAAAGGGATTAGAATTTCGAGGCCATATCATAACATCTTCAGGAATAACTAAAGACCTGCGAAAAGTAGAGGAGATAAAAAACTGTCGATCGCCAAGAACCAAAATACAATTGCAGATTTCCTTGGTCTTCGTAATTTTTATCGTAAACATGCAGAAGGACAAGTTTTTAATGACCCAGGTTTGTGTGGTCTGTTAAAGAAAAACAGTGCGTTTTCTGGACAGAGAAATGTCAAATAGCGTTCGATAAACTAAAGGATGAACTTATAAAAGTCGTAGTATTATATCACCCAGATTTGAAAGTACCGCCAGCCGGAGTGGCTGATCGGTTCTAGGCGCTTCAGTCGCACCGCGCGACCCCTACGGTCGCAGGTTCGAATCCTGCCTCGGGCATGGATGTGTGTGATGTCCTTAGGTTAGTTATGTTTAAGTTGTTCTAAGTTCTAGGGGACAGATGACCTCAGAAGTTAAGTCCCATAGTGCTCAGAACCATTTCACAGTACCATGTGATTATGGTATTGTGGTGCACGTATTTCATGAAATAGAACAAGGAGAAAACATAGAGTGTTGGTCTATTGCTTTTGCCAGTAGAACTCTGACAAAATACAAGAGAAATAATACAGTCTCGGAAAATAAAGCTATAGCTATAGTATGGGGAGTAAAATAATTTAAAGGTTTCTATTGGAACACAAAGTCATAGCGCGTACTGACCACAAGGTCTCGACGTTTTTGAAGAACTGTCGGTTACTGCACGATAGGTTGAAAAGATGGGCATTGTATACATAACAATTTGATTTCGAGATATGTCATGTGAGGCGTGTAGACAACTGTGCAGGCGACGCATTGTCTAGACCGCCTTATGATCCTGGTGGAGCTATTAACAAAGAGTGTGCAGAGGGTATGTTTGAAATAACGTACTTGAAGGATGTTGACGGAAAAAGAAAAACGGAAAACGTGTGTAGAAACATGTGTCGTTACCAGAACAAGGACGAATGCTTGAGCCTAGTTAAAACTGAGTTTGATCCAAAGAATGAGAGGGATGATAAATTACGGAAGTATCATAAAATCTATGGTGGTATCCAATATTCAGGAAAAAATATGGATAAAGAGGAGTGGCGTATGAAGTGTCCCAGAGTTGATCGATTATTTTCGTCTAGCTTTTGATCACCGTCGAGAAAAAGAATGTGTGGATAAGATAGCTGAATCTGTGAGTTTTGACAATATAAATAGGAAAGTGGCTGCAGGAATTCGAACATGTGATAGGTGTCAAAAATTTAAGGTGACAAACGTGAATAGTCGTGGTCCTATGCAAAGTGTACAACGTAAGGATAATGTAGTAATTCTGGCAATGAATCTTTACGGTCCGTTACCTAAAACAACTGGTAAGTTTGCATACATTCTGGTCGTATTGGACACGTTTTCAAAATTTGTTAACGTGTATACTTTGTGTAAGGCCACAGCTTTAGCGGTGTTAAGCAAATTTGAGGACGACTATTTCGTGAAAGTAGGACAACCGAAGGCGTTGTTACCTGGCAGTGCGCCGTAATTGATGTTCAAGGTATGGAATGAAGGCATAAAAGAAAGAGGGATAGAGGTCATTAACATTTCGGCTTAGCGTCCATCGAGCAACCCTTCAGAACGCTACGTGTGTGAATTGGGTACATATTTCAGAACATATTGCCTAAACAACCGTTGTGCGTGGGGCAAGTACGTAGCTGATTCGCTGTCTCACGGGAGTACAGACTTCAGACCGGAGGAAATCATGTTGGGTGTTAAGTCGAAAAGTACCCCTAATAGAAGAGATTATCGATTTCCCACAGCAACAAGATTTAGACATCAGTCAAAAGAAGAGATGTTGGAGGGAAAGATGAGAAAAAGCGCTGGAGCACGAATTAAAAGGCACGATGCCAATTTAAATCTAGTAAAATACATGGTAGGGTACATTATCCTTGTCAAAATACACATAGAAATCCAGTGAAACGGAAAATGAAATTTCCAAGTTCAAGTTTATTTATAACGGACCATTCATAATTGAAGGCGTTCCTCACCCTAATGCTTACTGTTTGATATACCCTCAATCGGTAAAATATTGGGTGTGCGGAATGTAGTAGACTTAAAGCTCTGTCAGAGCAGAGACAAATATTGTTATTCTACCTGAAAATAATTGAGGACTAAAAAACTACTTAGCCTACTTCTTTTATTAATGATCACACAATGTGGATGTCATATTGAAATAAGATGAAGATAATGTTTCTGTTCGTCTAGTTTGTTATGTGACTTTTAATGAGAATATTAATTGTATTTTTTTAGTTTTAGGAGATGTATAGTGAAATTAGAAGGAAGGTCAGTGTTGGTTGTGATCTTGATGGTTTATTGACAGCAAAATCGATTGTTAATCACACAACGATCATCTTCATTGCTGCTGTGTACAAATTAAAACTCATAGGCACTGGTGTCAAGTTATTATCAGTAACCAAAGCTATGAAACGATCGCAATAGTGTATGTAACTGCTGATATCAGATGAACTCAGACTTCTCATTTAAGTTGCTGGTACAAATGTTGTAAAATGGACGCTAATTAATGCGCAGGAAACTAAATTATTACCTGACAAAAGAAAAATAAATAAATAAATAAATAAAACAAAATAAATATGCAAGCGGTGCCTATGGACGCTGAATAAATGGAGGCACCCACACAAAAATGAAATCTGATGAGAATGTGTACGAGGCAGTGCATTAGTAATCTGTATCTGCTTTCGAGGAAAAAGTTTATACAAGAAATGCTCTAAAGTGGGCAGTACATATGTGGATAGTATGGTGCAAAAAATGTACAACAGTAACTGAAACGTTTCTCATGCGGACACAGATAATGTAAATGCTATCTGAACAGTAATTTTTGGATCAATTTTGTGTAATGAATACTTGTGATGTTTAGTTTATGAGAGTTGTAAATGTTACGTGTACACATATGTTATAAATGCTGTGTGAAAATTTCTTAATCATTTTCAGTTAGTGAGTGATTGATCGTATTTTTTAATTAATGTCAGTTGTTAATAGGTTAGTGAACAAATGTTTTCGTTCTTTATTGTGTTCTTTACAGCATGTTGTTGGACTAAAGAAATTCCTATATAATTTAATGTTTTGGGCACATAATTGTTTCTGTAACAAAAATTTCTGATGAGCGTTAGCGAACAGATTTCAAATGAGTAATGAGTACGATGTTTGGGACAGTGGGGTATAATTAACAAAATTTTAATTCCTTGGTACTAATAGTTGGTTGGTTTAGGGACTGGTTGTTATGTTCTAAACGTTTCCTTGGGTCTATATTTGCCAATATAGATCAATGAAAAGAGGGGCTTGTGTAACACAACAACACATTTCCCACATATAATTTTGTTCTGCTTTGTTAACTACGTACATCTCAATGAAGTGTATAAATATGTCGTGTATATTATTGTGATGCATATATGTTTTAATGATTTCTTGTGTGCAAAATAACCAATGAGAGAGAACGCGAAGAACTGTAGTGGACGCTCTGGGCAGGTCGTGGAATATCGTTACGTAAATGAAGAGGTTATTGTTATTATTTTACTGTGACTGGGTTCTGGAGCGCGGAGCAGCTGGGCGTTGTCTGCCAGCTGGTAACGAGGGTCCGTTAGCAGCGAGCCAGCGGGTCGGACGCAGAGGACGAATTCTGCTCTCAGAGGACGCAAGACTTGTTTCACTGCGAGATCCCATGTACGGTATGGCCGGGCATAATGTGGAGGAGTAATTGGGCACAGCGCAAAGCATCAAGGTCAACCAGTGCTTAAAAAGAGTGCTGGCAGGCTCAAAGTTAACTGTGGTGAATGGCCTGTGGCCGTACAGTGTCGTGGTATAATGGGCCTCGCCGCACCGACAGCATAGCTATGAAGTAAGACTCGACCAGTTTATCATTTGTAATTGTAAAAGACTTGCCAGTGTTAGTTGTGAAGCGTCCAGTAACAAATACGTTAGTAATCAGTGTGTGTTAAGGTGTCTAATCCCGAGTAACAACTACCTGACAGGACCCTCTCCGTATCCATAACTAACCGAGTCTGTCATTCATGAACTGAAAGTAAATGATAAGAAGAGAGGAGTTTATCGAATTGATTTATAGTTTAAATGAAAGTGAACAAAAAGTTACTTTTTTGGGACTTGCTAATTAAATGTTGATATTGACAAATCATTGGACAAAGTAGTATAGTTTACAATATTTCACGTTCAGACAATTTTGTGTGGGAAGTAACTTAAGTAACAATGAGTCAAAGTAGCGAACCCCGTTACCATTTTAAAAACCAGTTATTATTACAGTACAGTCATTTTAAATACTAAAATTAATCCTTTTGCAAAACAGTTAACATTGCAGTGAGAATCACAGTTCACTCGTTACAGAGGTAGTAATTAATTTCATGAAGTTGTCGCAAGATCGCTTTTCTGGCTGATCATTGTGTTTTGGTAATGAGCGCGATCCAGTGCCTTTGTTACTGTCCACGCCTGCCAACATGCTACAACAGTTACGTAATTTAATTTCAAAGTAAGAGTTTCAAGTGATTTCGCTTACACTAAGTGAGTTGGCGACCGTTCATTTACAAAAATTAATTCATCTTATCAGACCAAAATTTCACTAGCTAGTTTCTATTTAACTTTGTACATTTTTTGTTTTTGCTGATCATTATTGAGCAAAGTAAATCACACAATAACAATCAAATTATGACAGCACTTGACTTCTTCTAGGTATTGTGGGGCGGCTCGTGGAAAATTTTTCTATTTGTTGCCGTTCTCAACACAGGCTCTGTAACTACAATGTTGGCAACCAGAAAGTGATTAGCGAAAACGTGATACCTGTAATTAAAGTTCACTGTGCACTCTGATGGAGAAATGAAGTTATTGATCATTGAAGTTCATTGCGCTGAGGATAGCTATTAACTTTTCAGATTAATTACTTCACTAAGTTATTGCGCAACGTTCGTGTTGTCATAGTTAGAGCGGACTAGGCTGGCACAAGATGGAAAGCATATGAATTCCATATGGTGTGAGTAGGCTGCTTCCCTACAGTATTTATTACTTTCACTCACGATTCGGCGCCTTATCCCAAATTAATATCAAACCATTAACAACAAGGCAATGCTTTAATTAGTCTCCCATGTGGAGAGGAAAGGGGGTGTTACAAGGTGACGTGATTTTCAAACCCTCTCTCTCAGTCGTTAGTTTCGTAGTCACTGGTTTCCTCGAAACCATTTCAAGCGTTTCAGAAATGTCATCAAAGTGATATGATACGCCCAGGAACTTGTTTTTTTTTTCTATTAATTGCACAAAATCTGCCGTCACACGATTCTCTGCTTTAGCCATACGATTATCCCGTTACCTTAGTCTCATCCTATGAATTCAGTTTTCGTCCTCCTGTCCAACGACAAACTAGGACTTAAAGAAAAATTACTTGGCACAGTGTTAACTAGACTGAAATTTCTCAAGTACCTTATGTTCACTACTACACGGATGTCTGGAAGCCCCACAAACCTCTAGGACTTGTGGACTGGACTGAGTAGATAGTATTTTGAACTGGAACCCATTTCCGAAAAAGTTACGTTTCCTTGCAACAACCATCTCAAAACATGTTGGTAACGCGACCACTTTTGCAAGTAACTGATTCGGCATGACCCAGTGCGACACTTGTTTTCAGTTCGACTCACTGATAGCCAAAGAAATTTCTCATGCAGTGCGGCCTTTTCCAATTCGGATGTGCGGCGTCAGCTTAGAGCACCACAATCACGCCTGCTGACTGTGAAAGTACCCTTTTTCGAGGCCGTTATATAACCGTGGCGAATACGTTACGCAGTGGAGTTGGACTTTGTGGAGAACGATTCTGGTAAAAGCGAGGAGCAGCTGTTCCAATACCGTGAGCTTCGCCATTCATACGGATCACGTCTCTGTATTCTACAAACGTGCACTCAAACGCCTTGCTCTAACACTCACAGATACGGGAATGAGTCTCGAACCAAGTCAGAGAGGTAGGACAGACATCAAATGATATCAGCAATGATATCAGCAGATCCGGCGTAACCACCGCCCCTCCACCCTCCCCAGCATGACTGGACAGTTGCATACATAACCAACAAACGGCTGTGTCACGGAAACTGTACGTTTCCAGGTAAGGGTTCCTTTTTAAAATACTATGTTTATAGTGGTGGAAATATTTATTGCACCACCATGAATTACATCTTTTTGTCTTTTGCAGCAGTTTGCTTCAGGTTATACAAGTCCAGGAAACTTTAGTTTTTGTTATCATCGTATGAAAGTGTTTCTGGATAAGTATTCTTTCCTACAAAGGAGTTGTTTTAATCCATTTCGGAGTCATAAGAAGACAGTGAAGTGTAGCCCCGGAGAAATTGATATAAAATCAGTATTGAAAGTGAATCAGTGCATAGGACTTAACATTAAACCAGGGCAAAAGTTATGTTCCAGGTGTGTTACACTGATAAAAGATGAATATTCTGATAATTTACATGGCAGTGACGAAGAGTATCAGCCACCTACAACCACAGCAGACGAGCAGGTAAGTACTTCAGTGACTGCTCTTGGTTTGTTTCCATGAAGACACACAAAGTTGGGAAAAGAGACAGGCCCATCTACGGTAGAAGAAAACTACAAGAAGCTCAAATGGAATTAAAACACAAAATAGCTGACACACAAATGCTGAAAGAGGAAGAACTATCTCCTCCAAAGGAACGGAAATCATGCCAGAAATGCTCTAATTTGGACAAAATTGTGCATGATAAGAAAGAAAAATGTGCCATATCCACACGCCAGGAAAAAGTAGCTATTCTTACCCTTGCACCTTCCAGCTGGTCTATTGACTACACTGCAAAGGAATTCAATGTTTCTACATATATCGTAAGGCAAGCTAGGGAAATAAAAGCAACTCAAGGAGTGCTTCTACAACTTTAGCAGGCTCAGGGAAAGCAATTGAGTTCAGAAATAAAGGTGCTACTATCGGAGTTTTATGAAAATAATGGCTACAACCGAATAATGTCTGGAAAAAACGACTATGTAACAGTGAAAATGAGACATGTACAGATGACTGTTGCTATGCAACATATCAGAACTACATGTGGAATTCAAGGAAAAGTATCCCAATACCGAAGTAGGTTTACTATATTTTTTCAATCTTCGCCCAAAATGGATTGTGCCTGTAAGTGCAAGAGGCACACGCAATGTTTTTGTATGTGAGACCGATGAAAATGCTAAGCTTATGGTTGCTGCTATAAAAGATTCTGGTTTGTATTACAAAGGTGCAATGAAGCTGCTAGTGTGCTAATTCCTCGTCATGTTCCAGACCTCACGTCAGCATAGTTCTTCCCTCCTCACGCCAGCCTGCGTGAGCTAAACAGCGTGCTTTTCGGCCTCCTCCAGTAACACGGTGTTGGCTCTTCAGCCAACACAACAATTGGTGCTACCATTAAGCTCGTGGCATCACGAGCTAGTCTGCAACACCCTACAAAAGGTCACATTCTATCACCTCTTCAATTATTTACCTGGGTACAGAAAAATATCTCTGGCATACAATCATTCTATATTTCGAAAGATGAGGTGACATCAGTCTAAGAGTTGCTAAAAAGCAGACCAAACACGTTAAAACTGTTGCAGGCACAAGGAGCCATCATCACTTCTCTCTAGTGGACTCTGACAATGTGCAGAGGAGCAGACTGTCCGGTTACAGCTATAAGTTAATGCACAACATGTGTCTTCACAGTGTGCCTGACTCAGGCTTTAGAAGCAAAAGCAGCAACATACAACCATGTTGCTATGTTATTTCTGTTTATGTTAACAAATCGTACTTAGGATGTGTTGCAGAGTGCTGTGAAGCAGAAGGTGATGTATTTGTGAACTTCATGGCACCATCAGGACCAGCAAGATCATTTCATTGGCCACGTGTGGCAGACAGGTGTTGGATTCCTTTTGGACATATTATGACAGTTCCAGTTCCTACCACAGTGTCAGGAACGACAGTACATTTTGCCACTCAATGTACAGAGAACAGTAGTTAATGTGTGGGAGAACTTCTGTTCGAAGCACAATCGACTGGTTTTTAGCAGTTAAGGTGCAGTAAACATTAATGATAGGTTGTGTTAATCTGTCTTTATGTTGTCCCCTAGTGATTGAACAGTTTTGGGAGAGGATAAGAAGAGGCAGAACAGTTTACGACATGTTTTTACAAAATTGTGTTGTGGAACAATGGCCACACCACGAAACACATCTGTCAACTTCCATTGTACATAAATTTCTTGCAATAACATGCTGAAATTTAGAGATATATATATCATTATGGTCTACTTATGCAGTGTGTGAAATTTGGCTTGGATACCACTTATCCCCTTTGTGCTACAACACTTCGAAAATCCATGTTTTTCAGGTCATTTTTCAATTTTTTTTTATTTTTGTGTGCATGTAACTCAGTTTTTGTGACTGATATGGGCATGATGAGTTCTGTGTGTGTTTAGACCACATTACGTTTACCACAAAAAGTTTATACCCTTTTTGATGAATTATATTTGGCATAGAGGGCACGTACAATATGTAACTTTTAACGTATTACATTTTTTAAATCACATTTTGAAATATTTTTTTCCCTCAGAAATATGTTGCTGGTGTTTTGATTCATGGAGTGTGTTTTCTAAATGGATGTTACTGGGTTGTAAAAATTTCAGTGGACTGTGTGGAATAGTTCCAAAGTTATTAAGACCTGAAGTTGGGTCTGAAGACAGATTGCCAGATGCGGGTTGCAATTTCCGGATCACGCCACCTTCTTTCACATGTCATAATTCTGGAACTAATTGGGAGGGGAAACTAATACTTTGTACACGAGTGTTCCACACATAGTAGCATTAGTGTACTGAATATGTCAAATCTGAGACTATGAGCTGAAGCCCCTGACATGGATTGACCCAGTAACAGTACAGCTGCGGCTACATACGTTTTACCTAAACATCTTGGGTCTTTGTTATGACCCTTTCTGGGATGTGTTTTCATCACATATTGCTCTTTGGAATTCATCAATAGATTTGGAAGAACTCGAATAGTTTAGAAAGCTTTTTGGTTTCTGTCTTCATAGTGGTTTCAGTTAGTGGCGCAAATAATCTTATTCCGGCATACTCTTACGCCAAAATATTGTGTATGTAAAAAGGAATTCTGTAAACGGACTGGCGTCAGAATGGGAAGCCCTCTGTTACCTTAGATCAGGACTTTTTTATGGAGTATTTCGATGGAAGAAACTTAGAACCAGCAGCCATTAAATCAAGTGTTTTTGGAGGTACGTTGGGGAGCTGACGTCATTCTTCCACAGTTCGCCTGAGGGTGTGTGACAGGTGCCCATATGAAACACTGCGTGAGTTAGTAAACGATGATCGGCTGCACTCCTGAATGTCACCAAGGGTGTCATCTCACTCTGCTCTGCCAAATCGTGAGACTACACTAAAGGTGTGTGAAACCTCTGTAATGTACCTACACTCAAATATTAGATTGTCAGACTGTGTGTTTACCGGAAGTGGTCTCAGAAGTAATTTGTGGCATAGAAAATGGAAAAAAACCACAGGGAATGACGGCATCTATATTAATAAATGGCTAAAACGTTGCACTGTGCCGGCTGAAATCTCTTATACTGCCAGCTATTTGCTTTCCATATTGTGGGAGGAGGTAGAATGGACCAAAAATGTGCAGTAAACGTAGGCCTAAAACGCTTATCCTAAGAGCTGTGAGCACTTTTTTTAGTAGATTAGATGTGTTTCACAGTAGCGGAGATGAAAAAGAGCTCATACTTCTTAAGGTACGCACTTCGGAGCCCATGTGTGCTGGAAATTCATCGTTGGTTTTGGTCAATACTACCACCTGTTAAAACATGGAAGGCAGATAGCCTGCAGTAGAAGAAAAAATGGAAATGAACGTATGGTGTTGTTGGCCGGGAGGCCCCGTCCGGAAAAGTTCGGCCGCCAGGTGCAAGTCTTATTTCAGTCGACGCTGCAGTGGGCGACTTGCGTGCACGTGATGAGAATGAAATGATGGGAACAACACAACAGCCAGTCCACGAGCGAATAAAATCTCTAACTCGACCGGGAATCGATCCCCCGGGCCCGCTGCACGGAAGGTAGCACGTTACCACTCAGATAAGCAGGCGGACTGCAATAGATTTGTTTCAGAGTATCTAAGATAGTGCTCGTCGCTCTTACGGTATGCGTTTCAGGGGCTATGTTTACTGAGACCTTTTGGTTGTAGTATGCTGTACTTTCAACAGCATGCGTTTGTGTTATTAATTATGACACTCCCTGTACGTGTCTTGACGCAGCGTAACTTTTGGCGCCAAACTTACCCACACTTTATTAATCGAATCTGAAATTGAGAGCACTTAGCAACATTCAACAAACTTTAAACATAGGTTCAAAACTTTTCGAAACTTTTGCCTGCTGACATCCTTCACAAAATACTTCAAGGAAAAACAGTTTATCGCTTACTACGATTTCATCGTTCTTGCAGTAAAGCTTCAGTAACAGAAGCGACGTCTTAATTTATACTTATTTACCACTAAATATATCCGATACATATTTTGCACAGTCATTACACATACCACGGAATGTACTTGCAAAACTATCACTGCACGATTCATAGTTCAAGTGCTGTGACGTAATAAACATTGAGATGCATGAGAAACAGGCTTTTCGTACAGCGGAGCACAAATTACCCAGAGCACACTAACTCAGTGTTTGCTAGTGAGAGTACTTAACGTCTTTCAACAAATTTTAAACATAATTTCGAACTTTTTCTAACCTTTTTCATTAGTTTGTACGTCTATAATCCGAAACTGATAAAATAATCAGGGCTTTGAGTTTTCAACCATGAATGATTTGCAAACTTAACGTCAAATACTTAACACAAAGACCATTTATAAAGTAATCAAGTAATCAAACGTTTTAATCTGTTTTATACATGAGAATTCGATTCTTTCGAGAATCGCTTTATTTGTGTTGTGGGAGCGTGGGATGGGGTGGGAGTGTGGGTGGGGTACAATAAATATGAACAATACGGAAGTGATAAGAGCAAGGGGAGAAGTTGCGAAAGCAGAACTTGCTCAGTAATTTACAGAATGTTACCATATCGGGACGATCGAGATAGATGGATCAGTGCTGTAATTCAACTGAACCACAAAAAGAAAATAGTGAAGAAAAACTACAGCCAGTGAACTAGCAGCCTGTTGTCAGCGATACGCAAGACTCGTACAAGATTTATCAATCGTGCTTTGAACAAATTTATTCTGTAACCAAGAAAAGAACACGTGCTTAGAAGTGAGAATAGCGTGACGGACCATCTACAGGCTGTCAACGAAGTTAGAAAAATAAGGAACGACGCCAGTCACCACTTTGTATGATGTTATAAACTATGACGCTGGTACAATAGAAACTAATATTAGAGAACCTACGTCAGTTTGATGAAGAATATATACAATAATACTACCACTTCTATTCGATTACACAAAGAGAGTGAAAAGTTCAGAATACAGAGTTGTAAAAAATGATTTCATTTCACCAATGTTATTTTCTGGAGCCTCGGAGAAGGTCGTCAAATCATTTAAAGTGGGATGAAGAAGGAATAAGGTTTTATGGATATTATCACAACCACCTTCGATTTGCAGATGACATATTTTTGTTGCTTCAGATCCAGAATACTTCCTCCAGAGAACCCAAGGACTACACAGAGAAACCGTGAGAGTAGGTTGTGGATTAATTACAGCAAGAACGAAGCTATGTGCAGTCGGTATACCGACAGCAAAATAGTGAAGATCAAATATGACGGCTGTATTGAGAGTCTGGAGACCACTAGGCGGAAACTGTGGTGTGGGCCCCATTAGGACGTACTTCGTGATAATCCGTCCCCAAAAAGAGCATATTAGACCAGTTTTTGAATTAAAGGCCTCTAAAGCAGCATTTAAGGGTTTATTAATTAATCGTACAAAACTTTAGTATTCAATTTATGATTCAGCGAATTAATGAGATTGAACAAAAATGAAAAGAAAAGAATTCACTGAAGTATCCAACACGATTTAACTTACTTTTAAAGATCAAGAAATCTAGAGTCACGTCCATGCAAAAATCAGTAACCGTCGTCATCAACAGGATTTCCTTCCAAAGAGCCAAGTAGGAACTTTGTGAACAATATGCTTCCATTGATTTCAGTTTTTTTCTCTCTACTGCATTCCACGTTACTCACCTCCTCTTGAGGTCTTCCTCAATCTGGTCTTTCTGGGCTCCCAAATCGGTCTTTTTCCTGGAGCCTCCAAGTACTGACGTTGAGTTAGAGTCGGGTGCATTCGCTTCACATGACTAGTAGCGTCAGTGTCGCAGCATTCATTCTTTCTACCGAGGGCAATGTGCTCCCAGCCTCTTACCCCATACAAGTCGCTTGGACTCTCTTTGAAAGATTCCAGACGCTGTTATCGTCCCAGCCCCAAGAGTCAATGGCTTTTACACCTGATGACGACGGCGGAGACAACAATTGAAAATTAGTGCGCTTTTTCCGAAGTAAAGTGGACTAAAAACCGAGAAGATTGTCCTTCCTATAGCATTTCAGACATGTTCTATTGGTGACAAGTCATGGGACCAACAAGGCTACTCGAGTATCTATACATTCCTCAAGGCTTTTGTGGTGTGATGTGCAGTGTGTGATCTTTCATTATCCTGGTGGGAATATGTCGTTTGGTATCCTGATCATTAAGGGTATGACAACAGGGCTTCTCTTTGTTGCCACCCACTGGTGAGCATTCAGCCTTCCTTCAACTGTTACCAGATCAGTCCTGTTGTCATATCCAATAACTCGCCACACCACGTCTGAAGCAGTTGGAGAGGATCATTGTTTCATGGGATAGCCATGATGGCATCGTTCTGAGCGCCATACACAAGAGCGAGACTTAGTAATGAATACCACAGAAAGCCACTCACTGTCCCACTTTATTCTGACGATTCACAGCAACTAGGTATCTCAGGCGAGCTTCCAGTAATCAGTTCCATGCCGTTGATGGTGACACTCTTCTTGTAGCCTCATCCCGTCTTTGTTGCTGACATGAGTCTGTTGGTCAGATCCAGTCGAGCAAACCTATTATCATGCTGCGGTGTGGCTCTTGTGGAAGTTACCGTGCCTGTTCTTTTTACCCTGTTGTCCTGAGCCCATCTCGTCAACACTTGTTTGCGGTCATTGAACTCCCCTTGTGATCTGTCGGTGGGATACTCCGAAGTCCTTCATGAAAATGATTCAGTGTTTCTCAAAGTCGAAAAATAGCTAGAAGCGCACTTACAAGCTCTCTAAAATTACTATGTTGCTATTTCCTCCTAAAAAGTTTCAATAACGTTACACACACTGTGACGGGACATCCTCCTCTAGCATTACTTTTCCTCGTCAGTAGTTGTCGATACCAGTAATATTGTTCGAATTTTGGATAGGTCAGTATTATCTCAGCTGCTTTTCTGAAAACTTTGATATCATTTATATTCCAAGCTAAAATTTATGAAAAGGAATTACTTTGTAAAAGATTTTAATTTCGATGCTAGAATCTATAAGTACTACACTCCTGGAAATGGAAAAAAGAACACATTGACGCCGGTGTGTCAGACCCACCATACTTGCTCCGGACACTGCGAGAGGGCTGTACTAGCAATGATCACACGCACGGCACAGCGGACACACCAGGAACCGCGGTGTTGGCCGTCGAATGGCGCTAACTGCGCAGCATTTGTCCACCGCCGCCGCCAGTGTCAGCCAGTTTGCCGTGGCATACGGAGCTCCATCGCAGTCTTTAATACTGGTAGCATGCCGCGACAGCGTGGACGTGAACCGCATGTGCAGTTGACTGACTTTGAGCGAGGGCGTATAGTGGGCATGCGGGAGGCCGGGTGGACGTACCGCCGCATTGCTCAACACGTGGGACGTGAGGTCTCCACAGTACATCGATGTTGTCGCCAGTGGTCGGCGGAAGGTGCACGTGCCCGTCGACCTGGGACCGGACTGCAGCGATGCACGGATGCACGCCAAGACAGTAGCATCCTACGCAGTGTCGTAGAGGACCGCACCGCCACTTCCCAGCAAATTAGGGACACTGTTGTTCCTGGGGTATCGGCGAGGACCATTCGCAACCGTCTCCATGAAACTGGGCTACGGTCCCGCACACCGTTAGACCGTCTTCCGCTCACGCCCCAACATCGTGCAGCCCGCTTCCAGTGGTGTCGCGACAGGCGTGAATGGAGGGACGAATGGAGACGTGTCGTCTTCAGCGATGAGAGTCGCTTCTGCCTTGGTGCCAATGATGGTCGTATGCGTGTTTGGCGCCGTGCAGGTGAGCGCCACAATCAGGACTGCATACGACCGAGGCACACAGGGCCAACACCCGGCATCATGGTGTGGGGAGCGATCTCCTACACTGGCCGTACACCTCTGGTGATCGTCGAGGGGACACTGAATAGTGCACGGTACATCCAAACCGTCGTCGAACCCATCGTTCTACCATTCCTAGACCGGCAAGGGAACTTGCTGTTCAAAAAGGACAATGCACGTCCGCATGTATCCCGTGCCACCCAACGTGCTCTAGAAGGTGTAAGTCAACTACCCTGGCCAGCAAGATCTCCGGATCTGTTCCCTATTGAGCATGTTTGGGACTGGATGAAGCGTCGTCTCACGCGGTCTGCACGTCCAGCACGAACGCTGGCCCGACTGAGGCGCCAGGTGGAAATGGCATGGCAAGCCGTTCCACAGGACTACATCCAGCATCTCTACGATCGTCTCCATGGGAGAATAGCAGCCTGCATTGCTGCGAAAGGTGGATATACACTGTACTAGTGCCGACATTGTGCATGCTCTGTTGCCTGTGTCTATGTGCCTGTGGTTCTGTCAGTGTGATCATGTGATGTATCTGACCCCAGGAATGTGTCAATAAAGTTTCCCCTTCCTGGGACAATGAAATTCACGGTGTTCTTATTTCAATTTCCAGGAGTGTAGTTTTGAAGGCACAGTTAAAATTGTTTTTTTAGCAACATTTGTAATTACGATTTATTTGCACACTAAAAATTGCTATTATTAATTACGCAATCCTGTACTGTTTACTAGGTTTATTTCTGGATACATTTACGAGATAATAATCGAAATTAATAATGTAGCGAAAACTAGTCGGAATTCATTTAAAAGAACAATTTTAAGCCATTTGGAAAATTGTTGTTTTCGCAGAGTGCGAGAGTCGTAAGCTTTCCTCTCATGTGATCGGACATATTTATGTATAACAGGTACGAATATTGTAATTTCAGCTTCGTTATTGTCAAAAATCAAAATATTCCTTCATCTGCAAGAATGACTTTTTCCTGTAAGGGAATTTGAGAACGAAATTTTAATCGGCTTATCCCATAGGCATAGAAATATTGGACAACCAGTTTTGTTTAGTTGGGTCAAGGTGTTCATTGTGTAGCATTTTTAATATCGTAGAATAGCACTTCCAACACAGACAGAAGTCAAAATTTTGTGCCTCTCTTCTAACATGGTAGTTTCAAGCTCGTGTTGGATCAACTTCAACTTTGAAACTGACCTTTCTCCACTGTTGTTTGTGTCTAAAAGGTGCATATGTTCTTAGAACGACAAAGATAAGGGGGAAAAGGGTCATTAACATGTTTTTTCAAGGGGGAAGTTTTCCATTCACCTTCACTAACCAAATGCTTTTTCCTTTTCCTGATAATCTGGTTCAAATGGCTCTGAGCACTATGGGCCTCAACTGCTGTGGTCATCAGTCCCCTAGAACTTAGAACTACTTAAACCTAACTAACCTAAGGACATCACACACATCCATGCCCGAGGCAGGATTCGAACCTGTGACCGTAGCAGTCTCGCGGTTCCGGACTGGAGCGTCTACAACCGCTCGGCCACCCCGGCCGGCTGAGCATAGCAGCGCTGTACTGCTTTTCCAGTGCTTTCATTCAACCCATAGACAAGATGTTTATCGGTCAGTTCTTCACCAGCATACCTATCCGTTTCTGATGCGTATGACTGTTACCGTACAACTAACACTGCAGGAGAAACAATCCCAATGCAGGAACGAGCAGTACGGAATGTGAGCTGGAGGATCAATGTTAAGTTGTTAACAGCAAGTAT
Organism: Schistocerca gregaria; assembly: GCF_023897955.1. Classification (NCBI taxonomy): domain Eukaryota; kingdom Metazoa; phylum Arthropoda; class Insecta; order Orthoptera; family Acrididae; genus Schistocerca; species Schistocerca gregaria. The sequence goes on from NC_064922.1 coordinate 900,057,773, forward strand.
CGCTAGTCAATGAGACAAGTTTGTTTCGAAAGATAACACACAGCGCATACCGTCGACATTTTATGTAGGTTGAGATATTGAATTTTTTAAAATAGAATGATACACTTTTTCAACTGAAAAGCGCTTGAAAAGACGAGCATAGTGATTAATGCTTGTTATCGCTGGGGTGAAACTCTTCGTAAAAGAATCCGAGAAATGTACTAAAATTTTTCAGTCAACTACAGCGATGCTAACACCACCTAGCAGAGCCCTCAAGCGAGTTACGTTGTTATATGCAACAGGACAGGTCTAACACTAAAGTAAAACATTTCCTATACGACATAGACACTGCGTCAGCTATTTCTTTGTATGGGAAAAGGACATATGCTAGATTATGCTGCGTAAGATAGTACTTAAGAAAACTATTTCAGATGTTTGTACGTTTCCTTGTTCTTGTGGAGACAACTACTGTTTCGTTAGGCAGTTTTCCACTGAAATCCTCCCCGCTGCTGGTTACCTGTCAAAGCCGAAACAGAAGCGTCTGTCATTCATACCTCATAAAGATGAACCGTCGTATTGTAGGAAAAAGGAAATTATTATATTAACTTCGTTAGATTTGGCGTGTAGTTGCCTGGGGCACCTGAATGCTGCTTAAAGTAAACCTCGAACTTTGGGACCGATGTGTCTACAAACACTACTCGAAATGGTGACTAGACGGAGTACGCTTTAAAGAAACTGAACAGTTCGTTCATAATGACTGACGACGGCAATTCACCCACAAGACAAATACTTTACTTAACGAAACGTAGTTTTACACTGAAGTATCTGCTAAAATTGTTTGCTGTCGACTGCAAGGCACGGTTCCAATCGCCGTTCAGGAGAAAGATGAACAATTGCCAGTACATTGGATGATATAGCATTCTGTGGCGGTTCGATGGCTCACATCGTTTGGCGTAGTTGGGGCTTCATGATAGACTGAATCTTTCAGTGCTCCCCTTAGAAAGAAATCGATAGGAGTCTAATCTAGAGACCTGGGCAGCCATTGTGCTGACGAATTCTGTTCCATTCAACGGCCAGGATACTTTAGTCTAGTATTTGCCTTGCAATACGGAAAAATTGAGCTGGAACCACATATACAGTCGTCTATCCAGTGGTATCTTCTCTAGAAAAACTGGTAGAAAGTTCTTAAGAAAGTGTGCATACGTATTTCCATTTAATACCCCTGGGATGAAGTAAGGTTCTACAACGGAATTTCCTATGACCCGCATCATAGGTTTATGCTTCATGGTCGTTGTTGTTGTACCTGACGAAGCCAGCGTGTATTTTCAGCTGTCCAGTAGTGCATGTAACGCAAATTTACATTAGCGTGGTTCGTAAACGTTGCTTTGTCAGTAAAGAAGAAATGCTGGAGAAATGTAGTGTCGTTTCTCAAGCAACGAGAGCAGGCCAACAAAATTCTATTGGAGTTTCAAAATTAAGTCCTCTAAATGCCTGATTTAGTGACCTATAAGAGTGGAATTCATCTCGATGCAAGATGCGACTGATACTCGTCTGGCTGATCCCACATTCCTTTCCAATACGTCCCATGCCACCATCCGCCGTACAAAAGTAACACGTTTAACTTCTCTAATTGGGGTACACGTCTGAATGCAAGGAATATTAAAGTGAAAATGACTGCATATCCTGCTAGTTTTACAGTGCAGACAAGTAAACAATGGAAATGTCTGATATAAAGACGTGGCTTGACATGAGTGTGTTTACCACACAAGTTTCCGGACGACTTGCCATTCAGTTTCAGAATATCTATCGGAGTCTTTCGCGAGGAGTTTCCTACCTCAACAAGCATTATACCAATGTACTCGACTTTACCAGCGCTTTAGGATGCCGTTGCAAAAAGTATACCATTTATCACTATCTCGATGGGTACAAGAGATAAGGCTCTCTATCACATACGAACATACACACCCCTTAGTGTGCTATAATTTGCAGCAAACATCCTGTGAATATCTGCAACCGTTCGGAAGTACGTATTTGAGCACAGCAACTTCATACGATATTTCAACGACGTAATTTAGTTATAACGTTTTCTGTTTCTTTTGCAGTCTTTCGTTTGGAATTTCCTCTTTTAAATTCCTCTTTCAAAAAAGGGTTCAAATGGCTCTGAGCACTATGGGACTTAACATCTATGGTCATCAGTCCCCTAGAACTTAGAACTACTTAAAATAACTAACCTAAGGACATCACACAACACCAAGCCATCACGAGGCAGAGAAAATCCCTGACCCCGCCGGGAATCGAACCCGGGAACCAGGGCGTGGGAAGCGAAAACGCTACCGCACGACCACGAGATGCGGGCAATTGCACTTTCTTTTTATGCTTAACAGTATATGTTTTAAGGCAATTCTGCATAATGCATTACAGTGAAAACTATAAAAATAACGTCTTATTTATTTTTCCATTGTGTCTTCGTTATTCCCTTGTAATGTCGGGAAAAATCTGTCACGGCAGTTTTGTCTTTTCCGCTTCAGAGATGGGTGCAACTGTCATATTGTGTGGAAGGGATGCTGACATACTTCTTGAGTTGTTTCCAATTAATGGAACTCTTACGGAAAAAATATTTTTACAACAATGCGGTAGTATTTTTTGAAAAATACATTTGTTTATTTGACTTTCGAATTTTCCACTAAAATGCTAACAGTGATCTTGTAACCTTGTAATAAAGTCACAAAAAATCTTCGTCAGACGCTATTGATGTTAAGAAACGTTTTACGTTTGCCGCAATAGATCGTTAGCTATTAACGTTACCTGAAAATAGTTTTCATCTCAAAACAGCACGGGATTCAGCGCTTGGCGATAAAAAAGTGGTTTCCAACTCACGTTAAATTAGGTATAGAAGAAAATAGTTTTTACAGGAAACTGAACGCACTTTAAATTGTCAAAAATTCTTGGCGAGTTCGCCAATGGCACGAATCTGACCGGGCGCTACAGGAAGTGAGGGTTTTAAGAGGTCGAAGCTGAGCCGTGCACTGAAAAAGTCGGCATTTTTAAGACAGAAATGTGAATGCACACATAGAGAAACAAACAGTAGGCTAAAAACGGCTTGGATTTAATTTACGAAACTGATTGCTGTATTGAAAAAAAAAAAACAGTGCCTCAGTAAAAATGGAAGCACCCAAAAGGGCTGGAGGCAACGACATGAAAAAGGCTGGAAGGGTGTGTGATGTTCTTGAGTCATTAGAAAATCGAGTCGAATTTATAAGGAATTTGGCTGTCTGAACACACTTACCAGTATGATGTTGCTTCCATTTATCTTGGATATGTGCATAATTCGGTTGGGAAGGACGTCATACAGCCGATGTATACTGTCCTGAGGGAAGGTAACTGACAACTACTACAACTGGTCTCCGATATCCTGGGACGGAGCTGACATCCGAATTGGTCCCATACCATATGTTCTGTCAGAGGCAGAAGTGGGGACGAATTGGACCCATACCATATGTTCTGTCAGAGGCAGAAGTGGGGACGAATTGGTCCCATACCATATGTTCTGTCAGAGGCAGAAGTGGGGACGAATTGGTCCCATACCATATGTTCTGTCAGAGGCAGAAGTGGGGACGAATTGGTCCCATACCATATGTTCTGTCAGAGGCAGAAGTGGGGACGAATTGGTCCCATACCATATGTTCTGTCAGAGGCAGAAGTGGGGACGAATTGGTCCCATACCATATGTTCTGTCAGAGGCAGAAGTGGGGACGAATTGGTCCCATACCATATGTTCTGTCAGAGGCAGAAGTGGGGACGAATTGGTCCCATACCATATGTTCTGTCAGAGGCAGAAGTGGGGACGAATTGGTCCCATACCATATGTTCTGTCAGAGGCAGAAGTGGGGACGAATTGGTCCCATACCATATGTTCTGTCAGAGGCAGAAGTGGGGATCTTGCTGGCCACAGGAATACCTAAACATCAGTCAGACAGTTCATGGAGACACGCACGAACTGTGGAAGAGAATTTAATAGGCGTCATGTATAATTTTGGTGTATGAATTTTTGGTATCTGAATTGACTGAGAGCGAGCAGCGATGTTGTTAGCTGTATCGCAGAAGTTAAGCTAACATCTTTGAGCTGCTAGCAGGCGCAGTGGGAGCTGACCTGTTGAGTTTTGGTGGAGACTTGAGAGATAGGAAAGTGTATTGTTTGGATGTTGAGAAGTTCATTACATTTAAGATCTGCCTTGAGCACTTTTTTCAATAAAAAAACATAGTGTTGTCATTTGTGCGCATATTTCATTTTCTTACCAAACTTTCTCTTATAATTCTTCTTAGCTTTCGCAATGCGGCGCGCAAGACAACACTACTACAACGCGTTATCCAGGTTTGCGCAAAACATAGGTAAGGAGAACATGTTAAGATTTTTTTTATTTATTGAATCAGGGCCAACTTATGTTATTCAGAGACAGATTTTGTGATCAAATTTTGCGACGTTCATGTTCAAATTAATTATTCAGGCAGTTTATACGGATCGATATTCTTGTAGTCAGACTGCTAAGTTTCACAGTATGAAAGACTTCTCTTTTCATTACGACAATTAATTAATATTACAGTGCAGCTTGTTGTTGTTGTTGTGGTCTTCAGTCCTGAGACTGGTTTGATGCATCTCTCCATTCTACCCTACTCTCTGCAAGCCTCTTCATCTCCCAGTACCTACTGCAAACTACATCCTTCTGAATCTGCTTAGTATACTCATCTCTTGGCCTCCCTCTATGATTTTTACCATCCACGCTGCCCTCCAATGCTAAACTGGTGAACCCTTGATGCCTCAGAACATGTCCTGCCAGCCGATGCCTTCTTCTGGTCAAGTTGTGCCACCAACTTCTCTTCCCCCCAATCCTACTTCCTCATTAGTTATGTGATCCACCAATCTAATCTTCAACATTCTTCTGTAGCACCACATTTCGAAAGCTTCTATCCTTTTTTTGCCCAAACTACTTATCGTCCATGTTTCACTTCCATACATTGCTACACTCCATACAAATACTTTCAGAAATGATTTCCTGACAAATCTATACTAGATGTTAACAAATTTCTCTTCTTCAGAAACGCTTTCCTTGCCGTTGCCAGTCTACATTTTATATCCTCTCTACTTTGACCATTATCAGTTATTTTGCTCCCCAAATAGCAAAATTCCTTTACAACTTTAAGTGTCTCATTTCCTAATCTAATTCCCTCATCATCACCCGACTTAATTCGACTACATTCCATTATCCTCGTTTTGCTTTTGGTGATGTCCAACTTATATCCTCCTTTCAAGACACTGTCCATTCCGTTCAACTGCTCTTCCAAGTCCTTTGCTGTCTCTGACAGAATTACAATGTCGTCAGCGAAACTCAAAGATTTTATTTCTTCTCCATGGATTTTAATACCGAGTCTGAATTTTTCTTTTGTTTCCTTCACTGCTTGCTCTATATACAGATTAAATAACATCGGGGAGAGACTACAACCCTGTCACACTCCCTTCCCAACCACTGCTTCCCTTTCATGTTTCTCGACTCTTATAACTGCCATCTGGTTTCTGTACAAATTATAAATAGCCATTCGCTCCCTGTATTTTACCCCTGCCACCTTCATAATTTGAAATAGAGTATTCCAGTCAACATTGTCAAAAGCTTTCTCTAAGTCTGCAAATGCTAGAAACGTAGGTTTGCCCTTTCTTAATCTAGCTTCTGATTATTCGTAGGGTCAGTATTGCCTCACGTGTTCCAACATTTCTACGGATTCCAAACTGATCTTCCCCGAGGTCGGCTTCTACTAGTTTCTCCATTCGTCTGTAAAGAATTCGTGTTAGTATTTTGTTGCTGTGACTTATTAAACTAATAGTTCGGTAAATTTAACATCTGTCAACACCTGCTTTCTTTGCGATTTGAATTATTATATTCCTCTTGAAGTCTGAGGGAATTTCGCCTGTCTCATACATCTTGCTCACCAGATGGTAGAGTTTTGTCAGGACTGGCTCTCCCAAGGCTGTCAGTAGTTCCAATGGAATGCTGTCTACTCCGGGGGCCTTGTTTCGACTCAGGTCTTTCAGTTCTCTGTCAAACTCTTCACGCAGTATCGTATCTCCCATCTCATCTTCATCTACATCCTCTTCCATTTCCATAATATTGTCCTCAAGTACATCGCCCTTGTATAAACCCTCTATATACGCCTTCCACCTTTCTGCTTTCCCTCTTTGCTTAGAACTGGGTTTCCAACTGAGCTCTTGATGTTCATGCAAGTGGTTCTCTTATCTCCAAAAGTCTCTGTAATTTTCCTGTAGGCAGTATCTATCTTACCCCTAGTGACATAAGCCTCTACATCCTTACATTTGTCCTCTAGCCATCCCTGCTTAACCTCTTTGCACTCCCTGTCGATCTCATTTTCGAGACGTTTGTATTCCTTTTAGCCTGCTTCATTTACTGCGTTTTTATATTTTCTCCTTTCATCAATTAGATTCAATATTTCTTCTGTTACCCAAGGGTTTCTACTAGCCCTCGTCCTTTTACGTACTTGGCCCTCTGCTGCCTTGACTATTTCATCTCTCAGAGCTACCCATTCTTCTTCTACTGTATTTCTTTCCCCCATTCCTGTCAGTTGTTCCCTGATGCTGTCCCTGAAACTCTGTACAACCTCTGGTTTAGTCAGTTTATCCAGGTCCCATCTCCTTAAATCGCCACCTTTGTGCAGTTTCTTCAGTTTTAATCTACAGGTCATAACCAATAGATTGTGGTCAGAGTCCACATCTGCCCCTGGAAATGTCTTACAATTTAAAACCTAGTTCCTAAATCTGTGTCTTACTACTATATAAACTATCTGAAACCTGTCAGTATCTCCAGGGTTCTTCCATGTATAGAGCCTTCTTTTATGATTCTTAAACCAAGTGTTAGGTATGATTACGTTGTGCTCTGTGCGAAATTCTACCAGGCTTCTTCCTCTTTCATTTCTGTTTCCCAATACATATTCACCTACTACGTTTCCTTCTCTGCCTTTTCCTACTACCGAATTCCAGTCACCCATGACTGTTAAATTTTCGTCACCCTTCTCTATCTGAATAATTTCTTTTGTTTCATCATACATTTCTTCAATTTCTTCGTCATCTGCAGAGCTAGTTGGCATATAAGTTGTACTACTGTAGTAGGTGTGGGCTTCGTATCTATCTTGGCCACAATAATGCGTTCATTATGCTGCTTGTATTAGATTACCCGCATTTCTATTTTTCAATTCATTATTAAACCTACTCCTGTATTACCCCTTTTTGATTTTGTGTTGATAACCCTGTAGTCACCTGGCCAGAAGTCTTGTTCCTCCTGCCACCAAACTTCACTAATTCCCACTATATCTAACTTTAACCTATCCATTTCCCTTTTTAAATTTTCTAACCTAGCTGCCCGATTAAGGGATCTGACATTCCACGCTCCGATCCGTAGATTGCCAGTTTCCTTTCTCGTGATAACGACATCCTCTTGAGTAGTCCCCGCCCGGAGATCCGAATGGGGGACTATTTTACCTCCGGAATATTTTACCAAAGAGGACGCCATCATCATTTAATCATACAGTAAAGCTGCATGCCCTGGCTTTCAGCCGTTCGCAGTACCAGAGCAGATAGGCCGTTTTGGTTATTGTTACAAGGCCACATCAGTCAATCATCCAGACTGTTGCCCCTGCAACTACTGAAAAGGCTGCTGCCCCTCTTCAGGAAGCACACGTTTGTCTGGCCTCTCAACAGATACCCCTCCGTTGTGGTTGCACCTACGGTACGGCTATCTGTATCGCTGAGGCACGCAAGCCTTCCCACCAACGGCAAGGTCCATGGTTCATGGTTCATGTGCCCATAGATAGACGGCTACCAGAGCAGCTTAGCCTTCACATTACGACAGTACGAGTTTCATTGCGACAGTTCATTTATTATCACAGCTCAGGCTTATAGTCAGAAACAGATTACATTAGGCATATTTTTATTTATTCAAATAAGTCTGTCGATATTTTCTTTCTCTAGAAAACTTTCACTAATATTTTTTATAAATAACATTCAAATTGTCTTGTTGAAAAATAGCACCGCAGTACTGTCTCGTGATGGATAATACATGAACACGCAGAAGGTCCTTGACGTCCCGTTGTGGCTTCAGAGTTCCCTGAATCGCTACCAGGTGCAACTGAAGTCATGCCCCGGTGCTTCACGTACCATTTCCCAAGCTTAACACTGTTGTGCATCTGCGAAACAGTGGAACAACGAGATCTCTCCACAGGTCGCCACCATATTCGCAGACGATCATCATATGGGGCAAAGCAGGACCGTGGTTCATCGCTGAACACAATGCGGCACCATTCATGAGCAGACGTTTGTGTTATGGTGTTAACAGCTGGCTGCCCACAGGACAATATCTCCCTAGTCCGGCTGCTGTCTCACACTACTGCATGGCATCTCCACAGTGATCATTAGGCTACTGACGCTATTCACGCCTCTTGCGTACCCCACGAGTCCTGGTAACAACACTACCGTCAACAGCAGACGGCTACCAGAGCAGACTTGTCCTCCCATTGTTTACTTACAGGGACAGTAATGGCTCCGAGCACTATGGGACTCAACTGCTGTGGTCATTAGTCCCCTAGAACTTAGAACTACTTAAACCTAACTAACCTAAGGACATCACACACATCCATGCCCGAGGCAGACAGGGACAGTAAAAGACGAGGAATAACCGGGACCCCACCAGCGACTGAGCAGCGCGCCTCTGCATCGTGGTAGCGGTCAGCGCGGACCAGGGCAGTTCAAAATGGTTCACATGGCTCTGAGCACTATGGGACTTAACATCTGAGGTCATCAGTCCCCTAGACGAAGAACTACTTAAACCTAATTAACCTAATGACATCACACACATCCATGCCCAAGGCAGGATTCGGACCTGCGATCGTAGCAGCAGCGCGGTTCCGGACTGAAGCACCTAGAACCGCCCGGCCACAGCGGCCGGCGACAGGGCAGTGCTATCGCTATTGGGGCACAGATTATTCGTCGTGCTTTGCTGTTCCTGATAAAAACGTAACGATAAAACGAATATCCACTGTACTGACCTGTATCAAATGAACACGTAAAAATCCATTTACAAAACATTTTAATTGTTACGGGAAACAAACCGACGTTTTCTGTGGACGCCGGTCGTCACATTACAGATGTGATGAACAGTACCTGTTTAGGCTGCCTCCAGCTACACGTTGCAAAACGGAATTTCAAATATATGACGAAACACTGCAGACAATGCGCCTGCCGAGTCTTACGAGAGACACGCCGTATGCAGAGTGATTCTTATTAATGTTTAAAAAAAACCGAAGCGACATAAATGGTGCTGAAATTATTACAATATAAGACACACTGCGCCACAAATGTCGGGAAATACCCAAAACTGGATGAGAAGTGTTGAATGTGTGACGTCGCTAGATAACGTACCTCGCTGCACGTTCAGCGATTGGGCTTGGGCGTGAAGGGGCGATTGAGTAATGCAGTACTTGTACTGGAGCAAACGGTACAAATTTTGAACCCCTATTGTAAATGTGGTCCGTTGTAGACATAGGAGCTACAAAATTGTCTTCGCTGTAACCAAGTAAAAGCTGTTCTTATTTTGTGCTCTTTTCCTTCTGCCCGTTCCTTTTTTTGTTCACAGACATTATTCAGTTAAGAGCAGATACGTCATTTACTGGTGACAACACAATTCGGAAGTTTATACCCCTCTACGTGTCGCGAAAACAAGTAGGTTTCTGTTGTACTGTACTTTACAATAAACCAATGGTGAGCACGAGACTGGTAAATAAATAACTCACTGTGAACACAAGATTGTCTAACGTAATGGAAAAGTTTCTACCACTTGCAGACTTCGAGAAAGTTTTGACAATCTTGACTGGAATACTCTTTCAAATTCTGAAGGTAGCAAGGCTAAAATATAGCGAGCGAAAGGCTATTTACAATGTTTAGAGAAACCAGATGGCAGTTAGAAGAGTCTAGGGACCTGAAAGGGAAGCAGTGGTTGGGAAAGGAGTGAGACAGGGTTGTAGCCTATCCCAGATGTTATTCAATCTGTATACTGAGAAAGCAGTAAAGTAAACAAAAGAAAAATTCAGAGTAGGAATTAAAATCCATGGTGAAGAGACAGAAAGGATCTGGAAAAGCAGTTGAACAGAATGGACAATGTCTTGAGGGGAGGATATAAGATGAACATCAACAAAAGCAAAACGAGGATAATGGAATGTAGTCGAATTAAGTCGGGTGATGCTGAGGGAATTAGATTAGGAAATGAGACACTTAAAGCAATAGTTGAGTTTTTCTATTTGGGGAGCAAAATAACTGATGATGGTCGAAGTAGAGAGGATATAAAATGTAGACTGGCAATGGCAATGAAAGCGTTTCCGAAGAAGAGATATTTGTTAATATCATGTATAGATTGAAGCGTCAGGAAACCATTTCTGAAAGTATTTGTATGGACTGTAGCCATGTATGGAAGTGAAACATGGACGATAATTACTTTTGACAAGAAGAGAATAGAAGCTTTCGAAATGTGGTGCTACAGAAGACTGCGGAAGATTAGGTGGGTAGATCACTTAACTAATGAGGAAGTACTGAATAGAACTGGGTAGAAGAGAAATTTGTGGCACAACGTGACTAGAAGAAGGTTGGTAGGACACATTCTGAGACATCAAGGGATCACTAATTTAGCATTGGAGGGCAGCGTGGAGGGTAAAAATGGTAGAGGGAGACCACGAGATGAATACACTAAGCACATACAGAAGGACGTAGGTTGCAGTAGGTACTGGAAGATGAAGAATCTTGCTCAGGATAAAGTGACATGGAGAGCTAGATCAAACTAGTCTCAGGACTGAAAAACACAACAACAACAAACAATGGAAGAAGCGCTGCCTGCCAGACTCGAATCTAGAGCCTCATACGCTTAAGTCGCGCCCATTGGCCCAGAGTCACAGTGACGTGAATACTCAATTTGGTTTGAGATGGTCACGTGCTACAGACAAACCGGTTCAAACGCGGCACGTTATCCTCTATTGGGGTGTTTCCCGCTGTTTGGGGCTTCGTATGGCTTATATTAAATTACTTCTCAGTGTCACCTTCGACGCTTTGGAGGTTTTTTAAGACTCACCCTGTGTGCATCACAGAGAACTGCAACTCTGCTCACATACCAGCCGGTGGTAAAGAAAGTTACGTTTACGTCCGACTCTTTTTACAGGGTGCTTCATTTTTTTTCTCACTCAGTGTAAATTCGCAATGTGTTTTACACGGGAAGTCTACAACCAGCGTATGCTGCCAGTGATAACTTACAGAAGTGAAATACGAGCATTTCTCGAGAAGCCCTATAGACACATGAAGCCTTCTTAACTGTTAATGTTTCCCTCTACCTACACCTCTTCTCCGCACACTCGTCCCGCTTTCTCAGGTGACGCTCATCCTATTGTAGACTACTCTCGGAATTGCCACTATGCATCTGCACCGGACTAAGGCATGCAACAAACATGGGACTCGGAAGCTCCTGTATAATTGAGCTGCCCCCGTGGACGCAGACGTACAGCTGCTAAATACCTAACAAGTTGGTCCGGCGCGCACAGGCCGTGAACTGCGAGCTGCGTAATATGGACCAGATTTCCGACTGGCTCCTACTTACTGGTACCGCAGAGCCGCTGTTACTATCACACAATGCCAGATCCAGGCAGCGGTGGCTTCTTTTGTCATCGTTTTTAACTGTAACGCATTTCAAGTCATACGACTTAATTGCAGTAGACTCAGATTACACAAAGTGTTTCGTATGTCACACTGAAAACTTTAAATGGGACTACCGGTGCACAAAAAGTTACGAAGGCATCTAAAATTCCTGGGGTAGTACACGGTCTATATAAATAAATTATCAGTACCGACTAAAACAGTTAACGCGCCTACCAAAAGAAGATATTTTGTGGCGTGTGACCAACAGGAAACCACTCGAATGATATTACTAGAAACGACCTTGTTCAAGTAACAAAACTGGAGAAACCCTGATACGCCTCCTCTGATGAACATACATTATGTACATAAGTTTTGAGGTAGCTGAAAGGAAGAATATTTAACATTTCCCACGATTAATTTAATATTACACCCACACTGATTGCAATAATCGCAAACCTTTCCAACACACGTAATAAACACCTCACGTGGCTCAGGAAACCACAGAATGACCAGTACTGGTATCTGAATAAACGCAAATCGTCACACATCACCAAAACAAAAACTTCCCACCACCTATGTACCTTACCTTGACTATTTGTGGTTGGCTGCTGTCTGCAAGTTCAATGGTGGACATTGCACAACGCAGGTGTTTACTGAACATACGGCAATGACCTTCACGAAGCTGAACACAAAACCAAGGCAGCACGCAAATACAGAAAATACCACTTGCAAACAACACCAGTGTACGTGTACAGTGCGTTTCAAATGTCCGGGAACCCTTCAAAAAAATTATTGTAACCGAATCAGTAGCATTAAAAATTAACACTATACATAATTTGAAAGAGTAAAGTTGTAAGTTGGTTTCTCAATACGGGTGTGACGTGTAGTTCTATCTATGTTCGCTAGGTGGTATCATAATCAGGACAGCGCCTCTGGAGCTCAGAAGCCTTTCTGCCCCTAGAATTTGACAAAACAACGAGTGCAACGGATGTCCAACGAAAATGTAGGATGAAGTACGGGAAAGCAGGAAAGCAATGTATAGCTAGCATGTAAGGTTCGTTGAAACAGGGTGTTTGTTTGACAAGAAGAGAAGTGGTCGGCCAGGTGTGAATAAAAATGACATTGAAGTCAGAGAAGCTTTCAGAAGGACTCCGGAGAAATCTCTATACAGAGCTTCACGTGAGTTGGAAATGTCAACAACTCTGTAGCGTGTTTCGGGTAAAATATTAAAAATGAAACATGCAGACTATAATTAGTGTAAAAGTTATATCCTAAAGACAAAGACCAGCGATTCATGTTCTACTGTGCATTTCAGCTCGAAGATGATGAGTTTGTGAATTCCATAACTTTTTCGGGTAGGGCAACATTTAATATAAATGAGAAAGTAAACAGGCATAGTTGTAGGATTTAGGGAACACAAAATCAGCATGATACTGATGAACATCACAAGAAACTTTACGGGCCTCTCTTCTTTGAAGAACAAACTGTTGCTGGAGAGTCCTACCATCAGATGTTGCAGAACTGGTTAATCCCACTGTTGCAAACAGAATCAGAGAATTTTGTCCTTCAGTTAGATGGTGGACCCCCGCACTCGTGATGTTATGATATATCTGAACACAATTCTATGAATCGGTGAATAGATCGTGGTGTAACAAATGACCTCCTAGGTCTCTGGATACTACCCCTTGCGATTTATTTTTATGGGGATATGTAAAGGACGTTGTTTATGTCCCTCCCCTTCCAGGTGATGTTATGAAGTTGAAAAGGAGAGATGAACAAGCAACAGCCACAGTATCGGAAGACACATTGGCCCGTGTGTGACAAGAGAGAGATTAAAGCGTCGACGTTTGTTAAGATCCACATGGAGAGTGCGTGAAGTGAATTGAGATCTGGTTTCTCAAGGTTGGGGCAGGATAAGGTTACGATTATGGTTGGGGCCATAATCAGTTACTCTCGGTTGCCCAACAAACACACAAACTTTATTTAAGGAAATTAAAATTTTAAAACTATCTCTTCAAAAAACACAGTTGACTGAGTGACAGCTGAAGGCCTTATCACAAAAAATTCCACAATTTTAGTGCCGAAGGCCACCAACAATAACCTCAAACAACAAACGGCTGAAGGCCTGAATTGGAAGTCAGAATAACAATTGCAAATAGCACATATTAAGATAAATACTTCGTTTTAAAAAAAATTGTAACAAGGTTGAAGGCCTTTATATAAGAGAAGTGAAATTATTACTTGGCTGAATGCCACAAACAATTTCAAATAACAAACATCTGAAGGCCGGAATTAGAAGTTAGGAACACAATTCCAGATAGCACTTTTAAAATAAATCCCTTGCTTTTAAAACAAGTTTCCTTAAAGAAAAAAAAAACTTACTGTAACACAGGTGAAAGTCGTATCACCAAATAAGTGAAATTATTGCTGGGCTGAAGGCCAAACACAATTTCAAATAACAAATATCCTTAAAACAAAAATCACAATCTAAGGAATCAGGACAAGTGGTTCTTAGCAATCATTCCAAAGATCAGCCTTGGAAGGTAACTCAAACATAAGGTGAGAGAGGCAGCCAAGAGTTGTACTCAGGTAACAGGATGACAACTCAAACTAGGGCCAGCTTAAGCGCCGACCGACCAGTTGAACGATGGAATATTTTTAGGCAAGGGCAAAGAGACAGACAGCACTAAGTCTTCAGAAAACACCCAAGGCCGAATGAAACACGAGAATCAAGGTAGACCTCCCAAAAAAGTATGCACAGTACAGTACAGGAGGCTGTCGAACTACACGCCGTGTCGGACAGTATCCACACAATGAGGAAAGGTACACTGCCGGAAAAGTACGCTAGCTTCCAGGGCAGATAACTGGGACCTTAGTGGCCACAAGGCAGAAAATACCGTTGGTTGCACTCCACTAATAAGAATAATACTAAATTCAATAATGAAGAGCAAATAGAGAAAGACAACTGCAATATTTCACCGCCTCGAAAAACCTTCCCTCGTTGCCATCAAAGTCGAGATCTCAGAATAGTCGAGTTTGCATTAGGAGTTAACTCTTCGCTCAGCTTAAACATCCAGGGATCAGTGTGTACCGAAGTCGTCGCTCTCGCAGCTACACCTCCTCGGTCCGGCAGCGGCATCGCGCCGCCAGTGGCCCCAGCTTGCCCTCGTGCTGTACGGATCTGCTCGCTGCTGCGCCCCATCCGAACTGATCTCCGTTCGTCAACTCTGTCCTCACCAAATCCAATAAGCAGACAGCATTAAAATAACTGCTCATCCAAAACCACAAGATACACACGGAAATTCCACGCACAACTTACAATACTAAAATCAGTCACTGTGAAACAACACGGTCGAATTATAAGTCGGCATAAACACAGAGTAGCCAGAAGCAGTCGGACGATCAAATGCACATCGTCTGCTGTGAAGGTCAATCGAACAACCAACCAATGGTAGTCCCCACTCAAGTCTGGCACAGGAAATATCCCAGTATAAATCGTCGACTGGCAACTAATTGCCATGAGGTCACTGCGACATGCACATAGAAGTGAAAGTTGCGCTACTCGAACATCACGGTCCATTCAACTAAAGCTCGCTGAATCCAGACCTTGACGTGGTGGTGCACTCTCACGCCCACATCCTACCGTCGGACAGTGCATGTGTGTACCCAGCGTTTGGGCGAGTACTGGCTCTCCCGACCTCAATGCTGATCCATCCCAACTCAACTAGCTCGACACACGACGATCCGGAAATACTAGAGGTCACTCCAAACATGGTACCACAGTACGCGCTATCGATAAGCGCTGCTGCTGCCACTCACGGACAGACAAGGCGAGCAAACGTAGTGGCGCCAGTGAACACACAAAGAAAACGAGACGCCACTATCGCTATTACAAGATTCGTAGCTATGAACAGCGTCAACGTGCTCATGAATGTTGTTGAAGAAAAACTTAAAAGTTTACTCTCTCAGATGATGTATGTTGTTACTTTCTAATGCTACTCATTCAGCTACAATGAAGTTTTTAATGTGTTCCTGGGCTTTTGAAATCTGCTGTGCATATATTCAGTAAAGCGAATGAAAAATAAAAACTGAAGATTTTAATATCTCTGTTAATAACAGTTCTCATTTGCAATAATGAGGACAGACGAAAGATAATGTGCTTGCAAAATTGTAGCTCTACAGTAGAAAGTTGTTTAAGGTAAGAAATTAATTTTAACTTTAACTTTGAAAATTAATTAACAATTTTGTTCAAAATCGAGCGGAATTTCATGTACCTGAAAGACGGTGACAATGAGAAACTGACATACTTTTAATACAAATGATAATTTTATTAGAAAATTCTTTGCAGTAATAGCTCGCTACAGCTGAGCTTTCCTAGCGTATATTGGGTCCATCCTGATTTTACAGGTTCTGCCGGAGCGTCGTCGTCGTCTACGCACTTGGTCCATAATCCATGAGTGTGCAGTGCAGTAATTATCGTCGCCGTGTTGCTGCTCTTGACCGTAACCGTCTGTTCGTCGATGGAGCAGGACAGAGATGTTTGTAGAAGCCTCCCGATTAACGTATCTACAAGTCGCGACGTAGATAAGACACAGTTCAGTCAATTAACACGTGACGTATCCTGACGTCACAACGGTTGTTAGCCGATTAAAGTCATAGTTTCAAATTTTTAGTTTCCCGTTCAACCGCGGCTCGGAACATTTCAAAGCAACGCAGATCACAATAGAAAAGTACATAAATACTCGTAAACTGTAATTTAAAGCCCATAAGCCCATGAAACGCACCAGACTGTGTACATTGTTCACAATGATACAGTGCTCACAGCGACATGCTGCTAATTCAAGTGGACGCACTGCACAGTTTGTTGTGGTCACACTACATACTGTACATGCACAACATTCACGCAGCTCGCGACCTGCACATCGTAATTCCCAAAAATCAGTTCAGAATGAGAAGCTCAAAAATGGTTCAAATGGCTCTGAGCACTTTGGGACTTAACATCTATGGTCATCATAAACTTAACTAACCTAAGGACATCGCACAACACCCAGCCATTACGAAGCAGAGAAAATCCCTGACCCCGCCCGGAATCGAACCCGGGAACCCGTGCGTGCGAAGCAAGAACGCTACCGCACGACCACGAGATGCGGGCAGAATGAGAAGCAATTAGTTTCCTCGTCCGCCGTGCACATCGAAATCAAAACGTGTATCACCGATAATACAGCCTTTTAACATTGGGCAAGCACTCCCGCACTAAAGCGGCACGCAAGTACCTCCTTTCTCGCACTGTGGACTCCTTTATTGTTGTTCCGCTATCGACCTCTCGATATATTTCCACCGCTCAACGCACCTCACTGCGGCGTGACTGCGATCAAGCACTAGTGGCGGGGGTTGCTTAGGGAAAGTGATAGACACAAATCAAGGTTACAACAACTTTTTTTTAAAAAAAGTAAGATTTTCAGTTTTTCCTTTGAAACACAGTAATCTCCCACAGAATTTACCATAGCAAGGGAAGTCAAAGGGCGTTCAGAATAAAGACACTTCGACTGTCACGATCTTATCAGTAAACTGTCGAAGTATTCGTAATGAAGTTCCAGAATTTACTGTCCTCCGGAAAGTTCTCGCGCTCAAATTATTGTTGTCTCAGAGAGCTGCCTGAAACTCGAAGTTGAAAGGTCTGAGATCTTAAGCGAGTCGTGGAACGTATATCGGAAAGATAGATAAGAGGCCATAGGAGGGGGAGTTTTCATTGCAGTTGACAAAAATATTGTTTCTATTGAGGTCGAAGTTTAGTGTGACAGAAACGTATATCGGGTATAGGTGAAACTAAGTAAAATGTTGGATATTTTTACCGACCACCCGATTCCGCTGTGGCAGTTCTACAGTCATTCAAAGAAAGTCTGTGGTCAGTAGCACTTAAATATTCATATCATGCAATACTAGTTGGAGGCGGTTTCAACCTGCCAAGTGTAGACTGGGATGTCTGTGGATTCGTTTCGGGGGTACAGACAGTCATGCGTAATACTTTTGAACACGTTTTCTGAAAATTGTCTTGAGCAGCTAGATCGGCAGCTCATATGCAGTGGAAGTACCTTAGGGTTTCTAGCTACAAAGAGGCTGGGCCTTATCGACAATGTCAATATAGAAACTGAGATTAGCGGTCATGACGTCATTACAGCAACTATGATTAGGAAAGTTAATAAATCAGTCAGGTTCCATGGATCATGAATACGATATTTCGTAATGATGTGGAACGAGTCAAATTTTCCAATACATGACATAATTAAGTTAATTTAACAACATAATTAAGTTAATATAACACCTTTTTACTTTTTTGTTTCTTTTTTAAATTTTTATAATTTTTTGTTTGTTTTTTCTTTTTTTCTTAATTTATAGCTAAAAATTCCTCTATGGAGTAGAAGGAGTTGTCATTCAGAAATTCTTTTAATTTCTTGTTAAATACTTGTTGGTTATCTCTCAGACTTTTGATACTATTTGGTAACTGACCAAAGACTTTAGTGGCAGTATAATTCACCCCTTTCTGTGCCAAAGTTAGATTTAATCTTGAATAGTGAAGACCATGCTTTCTCCTAGTATTGTAGTTATGCACACTGCTATTACTTTTGAATTGGGTTTTTGTTGTTAATAACAAATTTCATAAGAGAGTATATATACCGTGAAGCCACTGTGAATATCCCTAGATCCTTAAATAAATGTCTGCAGGATGATCTTGGGTGGACTCCAGCTATTATTCTGATTACACGCTTTTGTGCAATAAATACTTTATTCCTCAGTGACGGGATTACCCCAAAATATGATGCCATATGCAAGCAACGAGTGAAAATTGGCGTAGTAAGCTAATTAACTAAATTGTTTATCACCAAAATTTGCAATGACCCTTTTTGCATAAGTAGCTGAACTGAAACATTTCAGCAGATCATCAATGTGTTTCTTCCAATTTAATCTCTCATCAATGGACACACCTAAAAATTTTGAATATGCTACCTTAGCTATATGCTTCTGATTAAGGTCTATATTTATTAATGGCGTCATACCATTTACTGTACGGAACTGTATGTTGCTTCAATTAAGCCCGACAACGTCGAATATGTTTAACTACAGGTCATGGCTGAAGGTACGAAAAAACTAGGAGAGCCGGAGACGACCGCAGTTCTGAGTGTCATCTGAATATCAGTTGGTGGCGTAGCGGGAGCGCGAGTATTTACATTTCGACGGCAGTAACAGTGGCTGCTGTTGGCGCGAGCTGTGAACCTGAGAATCTATTTTAAATCTCTCGACTGTTAACACCAGTCTGATACAATTATCACGGCTTTGGTGAAGCCGAGACTTATAGTTATTACCTAGCTAAGTTTATTGGCATGGTACACGCTATTTGGCGGAATAGCGAGTACGTCGTTGCCGTCAAATCGTTTGCCAGCATTAACTGTCAGTGCTCAGCGCGATTCTCCATACTAGGAGGCTTTGCAATTTAACTCCTTAAGAGTTAAGACGAGTCTGTGAACAAGTGTTCATGTAATGCCTCTCGCAGTCGTCTTAGCACAGCGCGAGTAGCCTTGCTCAAACACTCGACGACTTGCTGCAAGAGAAGAGAGAATTTTACTTGCATTTGCCTATCTCAAAGTTGGTGGCCACAATTTTTCTTTCTGACCAATCAACTCATTCGTACTTGTTATAACTCCACCCACTAGAGTTCCTGTAGCCTGTCAAAGGCGTCGTTTCTTTGGTAGGGTCAGAGTGTCACTTCTGCTACGTAATACTGAAACAGCATTGTTCCAGGCGGGTTTTTACGCAGGTGGCCACAATGAGTCACCAATGTTTTGAGTTGGATTTCTATGGACGTGTGTCTGTCTTCTCCAGCCGTGTTCTTGCAGAAAGGCTTCCCAAGGTGTCGTCGTTAAAAGCAGGGGCAAGGGCGGCTTTTGCCGACGGCCTGTGGAGTGGCTCCGGGGTCTCATTGTGTCCGCCGGATGTCCCGCTATGAAGGTCTCGGTCGAACAGGGGACGGGCGTTGATGTCGTAAAATTCTCCTTTCCTTAGAACTGCGTCTCATAGCTCGGGTCTGGAAAATTACTTGCTTGCAATTACTAGTGTGAGTGTGTGGTGGTTTATATTAAAAAAATGTTGACTTGTTTATTCTATTTGCATATCAATAATATCTGTGCATTTTTACGTAACTAAGTCGTATGACATATCGATTTAACCAGTATTATGTCAGAAATTCAATCTAAGGTGTGTTATTTCTCTGACACCTTGTAGTATCCTATGACTTTAGCCATCTCAGTGTATTATGATTATGCAAATTATCAAACTTCATCCTGAATCTTCCACTAGACAGTCGTCTCTAAGCTTGTAATGATATGATGAAGATGAAGCTGCTTCTTCAGTTTCTTCAGACCTGCTTTCTCGATTTCTTGGTGGGCAGTTAGTTCATCTTCTATGACGAGCTTATTCTCTGTTAGAAATTTTTATTTCCCAATTACTGTGTGTTCTTGTGTTGTTACTGTTGAAGCATTCGAAGCTATGGGACTGTTTTATGGTAAAGGATGAGCTGTCCACAGTGAGCTACTGCCGTTTCCAATTGCACTTTGGAAGCTTCAATGTAAAGTTACTCGGTTCCACAATCACGTTCACTTTCTCTTGCTGTCGAAGTACCAGCCACGTCACTACATTTATTGGTAAATCAGACCTCTAAGAGCGTTGGAATGTAATTACGTTCGGTGCTATCAAGGAATGATATATACTATGGGTTTGTGAACTATGTGACATTTCTCCTTCCAGCAAGGTAAAGTTGTTTATGCATACGGTTCCATCTCTGGTGGGTCAAAACTACCTGCTGGAATAACTGGAAAATGGGTTCATACGGTGAGTCGTGCTAAACCTAGTCGTAAACTGGGAAACTGGGCTCGTGGTGGGTCGAAACGTACGTCCAGGAATACAGCTATAATGAAAAACTACCTCCAAAACTTGATAGAAAAATCTGGGTTTTCAAGGTGAAGATTATGAAAATAATAAATGATTCATTTAATTTGCGTTTACATAGTAAATATGTAGTCATAATTACGTGGGAATGTAGAAAAACGTACCGACCGCGAGATTCACCCCAGAGACGTCACGCTAATGAAACTAAGTGCTTACTTGCTCGGCTACGGCCTCTATGAATGCTAGCACCCTTAAAATTCTTAACCTCAGTTTTCTCTAAAACAGTTGGGAGTTGCGTCTTCCTCTTTGCATATGTTGAAGTCCTAGATGTTCCCTACATACCATGTCAGTACGAATCAAACCAGAGAGGGTAAGTTCGTAATGCCCCCCCCCCCAAAAAAAAACAAAAAAAACATGTAAATGTCGTGTGACTAGGGCCTCCCGTCGGGTAGACCGTTCGCTGGGTGCAAGTCTTTCGAGTTGACGCCACTTCGGCAACTTGCGCG
The DNA here is from genome assembly GCF_023897955.1 of Schistocerca gregaria. Taxonomy (NCBI): domain Eukaryota; kingdom Metazoa; phylum Arthropoda; class Insecta; order Orthoptera; family Acrididae; genus Schistocerca; species Schistocerca gregaria. The sequence goes on from NC_064922.1 coordinate 900,078,926, forward strand.
TCGGTGCGGATGAAATGATGATGATTAGGACAACACAACACCCAGTCCCTGACCGGTGAAAATTTCTGACCCAGTCGGGAATCGAACCCAGGCCTTAGGATTGACATTCTGTCGCGCTGACCACTTTTTTTTGCACAAAAAATGAAAAAAATGTCATTTTAAAACAAATCACAAATTTAAGGGTCAGGGATGTTGTTTTTATTTATTTATTTATTTATTTTCAATAAAGATCACTCTGTTAAAAGGAACATGTAGATCATTTCATCGTATAGTATGTGCATTACATATTGAGTGGTGAGAGAAGCGTGAGGTTCATTATCAGCTGTCAAATGTGCACACCGACTGCACCCGGCACATCCCAACTGCGTGGGGGGTCAAGGAAGACTGCCTGAAGATGGTCGTCATCCACTTGGTGACATTTCGGGCCTAGTGGAGTGTTCACTAGTCCAATTGCATGGAGCCGTTGGTTGGTGTTGAACTTGCCACAGGCGACAGAGAACCACAGTGCCTGAACGAAGGTAGGAAGGAATTTTTGGTGCACATGTCTCCAAATCTTCGGCCAATGCAACCTGGGATGTTTGAGTTGAATGACATTACGACTTATCCGTCGTAGCAGCCAAACATAAAAATCCTTCGCGCATGGCGGTCTCGTGCGCGGAACCTCGTCTCTGACATAACTAAGTTCCACGATAAATGTTGAGACATGCGCAAAATGTGGCGCAATGTTGCCCACTGCCACCGGAGGTGTGAGGGACGCTGGAACCAGGAGATCCAGTAGGCGGTATGTAAGGGAATCACGTCCGCTACGCCATTGCTTGTCCATCGTGGCTAGAAGGAGCGCCGTCGCTCGGCAGTGAACATTCGTAAGTCCGAGTCCCCCCCTTGTCCGTAGGGAGTGTGAGCGTTTCGTATCGCACCTTTAGGGGCGATCCAATCATCACAAAATAGCCTAGTGCTGATTGAAGTCGACGTCCGAGCGTGAGTGGTAGGGGCAGGATCTGTGAAATATGCACCATTCGAGAAACCACATAAGTGTTCAGATACTCGACTCGCTGCAAAGGATCAAGGCGCCGTAGGAGATGTTGTCGGACCATGGTACGTGTTGTCTGTAAAATGCGTCGGTAGTTAACTGCCGCAGTATGTTTTACAGTTGGGGTAAAGTCTATGCCGAGATAGCGGAATCGTTGCACAGTCTATGCCGAGATAGCGGAATCGTTGCACATAAGCTAACGGACTGATTTCTTCCGGCGTAAGGCCACTTCCAACCGGCATTGCCGCCGATTTGTTCATGTTCACTGCACTACCCGCTATCACACTGTGGTCCAACAACAGTTCAAGAACCGTCTTCACCTCTTCCTCAGAACGAACGAGGAGCAGGAGGTCGTCCGCATAGGCACGACATTTGAAGTTGTAGCCCCGTAGTTCTATCCCAGAAAGAGAATTGGTTAGCCTCCCAATTAATGGTTCCAACGCTATCGCGAACAGCAGCATCGAAAGACGGCAGCCCTGGAGAATGGATCGTCGAATTTGAATGGGCCCTTCTATACACCCATTAACCTGTACCAAGGATTGTGCGCCCCCATAAAACTTTCTAATCAGACCAATAAAACGGTCTGGAAATCCCATTTGTTCCAGTACAGCGTACAGATAGTTGTGGCGCACCTTATCAAAAGCACTGTCAAAATCAATCGCCACCATCGATGCTTTAAGCCGGCACTCCTCCGCCAGCGCTATCACATCACGGCATTCGCCAGTAGCTGTTTGCACATTCACCGATCCACCCGGTGTCGTCTGTTCTGGAGAGAGAACGCTACGAATTAACATACGACATCGGGACGCTAACAACCGTACAAAGATCTTATAGTCGGCATTAAGCAGGGTGATGGGGCGATAATGTCTGACCGTAATTCCTGGCTTCGGTTTATGCACTGGCACCAGGAGGCCTTCCATAAAAGCCGATGGAATAGACGCATCGGAATTTAACATCTCGTTGTACATTTCCGTCCATCGCAGTGCTATTTCGTTGCTAAATTCTCGATAAAATACAGCAGGAAGCCCATCAATGCCTGGCGACCGATTCAACGCACCAACGCATCGCATCATGTACTTCCTCACAGCTAATGGCTTCTAGTAAGGTTTCCGCGGCTTCCACCGTCAGTGTACGGGAGACATGCGTGGCTATACGGTCGAGGTCATCGACAGGGGCTACTTCTTCCCGATAGATGTGTTGGTAATGGTCGACGAATGCAGAGACAATGTCCGCTTGACGCGTCACTCTTCGGTCTTCGCGGATAATTAATTCCCGTACCAAAACGCGCCGTCGGTGTTTTCGTTCATTCACGACGTGGTGCATGGAAGGAATCTCGTGCCTTATCGTATCGTGACATCTGGCCCGCACCATGGTTCCCTGAAGATGTTTCCTAGCTAAAGTCACTAGTTTAGCTTTTATCCTTTTGCGTTAGATCCAGATGTCCTGTCCCGGCGAACCATCATCCAGGTCGCGCAGCGCTGCAGAATAAAAGTCGGTCGTACGGCGGCGCCATTCTGCCATCTCCCTGCTAAATGAGATGAACGTGCGGCGAAGCGCCGGTTTAGCACAAGTCAGCCACCAATCAAGCTTCGTCGCCTACCTTCCAACCCTTCGCTCACACATCGTCCATGTCTCAAGGATCCGTTGACGGCATTCAGGATCATGTAGATGTTGAATGTTTAGTTTCCACGGGGCCTTACTGTTCCACACCTCTCTACAGGGAAGAAGCACCGAACAGATGTAAGCGCTGCGATCGGAAAATGCCAACGGCCAGCGTTCCGCGTCCTGAACATCATTTGCATGAGCCCGTGAGATATAAATGTGATCTAATCTGCTCGCCGAATGACTTATCACAAACAGGGTGTTTCAAAAATGACCGGTGTATTTGAAAGGCAATAAGAACTTAACGAGCAGCGATAGAAATACACCGTTTGTTACAATATGCTTGGGACAACAGTACATTTGCAAACATTCTAAGCTTATTGAACTTTGAAATATAATTCTGTCATGGCCCACTTGACCAGAAAAGATACTTTCGAATTATCGATTGACCGTGATTACGTCCGACCCAAACTACACGAAATCGAAGATTGGTTAGAATACGAAAAATGGTTCAAATCGCTCTGAGCACTGTGGGACTTAACATATGAGATCATTTGTCCCATAGAACGTAGAATTACTTATACCTAACTAACCTAAGGACATCACACACATCCATGCCCGAGGCAGGATTCGAACCTGCGACAGTAGCGGGCGCGCGGTTCCAGACTGAAGCGCCTAGAACCGCTCGGCCACACAGGCCGGCGTAGAATACGAAGTGAAATTTAATTCAGAGGATGTCATTGGAATGCATCTTTCCATAGCGAGTAGCTTTGCTTTTGTCAAATTGAGTAATGCTAATTTATGCGACAAAGTAGTTGAGTCTTGAGGAGGAACTATGAAGTTTATATATTGTGACGGAAACGTAGGAGAAGTCATCGTATCACATGCAGGATTTCGAATACGGACGATCAGGATGTTCGAACTGCTATTCAAAGTACCAGCGGAACAGATAAATGGAGTGATACCGCCGTAAGGGGAAAGTTCTGAGTAATGTTTGCCGAACGTTGGTCCCATGCACGCAAATTCCAAGCGCTCAACGGAGTGAGACTTGCACAAGCATGTACCATCTTACATCAGCGTCTGTAGTTACCGAGGCATCTTTATATACGATGGCCAGCCGAGGACATGTTCGGCGTGCAACTCTGCCTGCCACGTCCGCGCTAATTGTTTACAGCAGCGAATGGTACACCTGCTGGCTGGCGAGGCGCCGCGACCGCCGGCTATGACTACACTGCCAACGATTTACGCTACGGCTGTCCACAGCCAAGCCTTGATCCAAAGCCTTGATGTGAACGCGGAAAACCATGCAACCCGAGCAGAAGCGAGACCACCCGAACGTAAGGAAATCGTGACAGCTGTAATGGTTTCAGTACAACAGACCACGGAAGATGTTGGGAACCGCCGCAAATTCTCCGATTCCTCCGTCGTTGAAAATATTATCGAAGACCCAAGCCTGAATGAGTAACTTTATAGTGAACCTATTTCTCTATTGAAACAGTCATCCACTGTCACCCACTGAGAGCATGCGTGACAATATGGCTCGAAACACCAACCTCTCAGCAGATTTGAAGAATACTGAGAAAGACAACATCGCACCGCAGCCGGTGAAACCTAAACAAAAAACACGTAAACAGAGCCCTGAAGAGATTCGAGAGCTGGATCAAAAACTGTCACGTGCCAAAAAAAATTTCAAAACAGAGCTAAGCGGAAAGCATGACGTGGTAGACGTCGGAAAAACAGACATCCCAAACACGAATGAGGACGTCCATAGGAACCTGTCCCCTACAACTGAAGAACCAATGGAAACGGTTGAACACAGTGGACCTGATAAGGGAACTGTGTGGTCTGACGACACTGAATGTGATTAGTAGTACTACCGAATGACGCAGGCACGTCACGCCACGCTCAGTGTCAACAGAATAGTCACTGACGTAAAGTTACAACCTTTGAAGAATTACTTATACGCCGCCGACATTGACATTCCAATGTTACAAGAGGTAGTTACGACAAAAATTGCGGATGTGTACGGATATGAGGCAATCTTGAACATAGGTAATTCATGGAGAACGGGAATATTGTTCAAACACGGCATACCATCTACGGCACAAGATGAACTTGAACTGGACGAGGCATAACTGCAAAAATATGTGATCAACTTCTTGTTAATGTATATGCTCCCTCCGGATCCAGCAGAAAACGAGCAAGGAGTAACCTGTTCCAGGACGATATTGTCCCATTAATAACGGGTTCCCGATTGCACATAATTTTCGGTGGCGATTTGAACTGCGTATTGCGTCCATAAAATAAAGTCCCGAACTTCAACTTTTTCGAGGAGCTGTTGTTGTTACTAACGGACTAGATATGATAGATACTTGGTGCCATCTTCGTCGGCGCACCCGAGGATACACGAACGTATCCAGTAGTTCGGCAAGGAGACTAGACAGGCTGTACGTAACGAAAGGCTTTATCCATAATGCAATAGACTGCGAAATTTGGCCCCTTAACTTCTCGGATCACTGCGAATTTCATATAACTGTTCAGCACACTAAACAAGAAACATTCGTATGAAGGGGCGTATGGAAGCTGAACGCCTCACTTTTGGAGGACACAGAACTGAAACATGAGATCCATGATACATGGGAGTGATGCCAATATCCAACACGCGTCATGTGGTGGCTGCAGTCTGCAGCCGGCAGTAGTGGAGTGGCCGAGCGGTTCTAGGCGCTCCAGTCTGGAGCCGCGCGACCGCTACGGTCGCAGGTTCGAATCCTGCCTCGGGCATGGATGTGTGTGATGTCCTTAGGTTAGTTAGGTTTAAGTAGTTCTCAGTTCTAGGGGACTCATGACCTCAGAAGTTAAGTCCCATAGTGCTCAGAACCATTTGAACCATTTTTTGTTTCAGTCAGCGAACCCGCAGATAAAAATATGCATCGCACGATATGGTCGCATGGAAACGTACTGGCAAAAACGCACCTTGGAGTATCACTTTCTAAGCCTCCATGAACTATATGATGACCCCATGGGATTAGTAGCAAACAGCTCTAGAATAAAACGCAGTAAAGTAAGAATAACAGCGTTGGTACTACAATCTCTAGAGAGGAAAAAAGTTAAGAGCATGAACTCCGTTTGAACTGACGCAGGAGAATACGTCCGTATATCACATGATCCGGGAGGCCAAGAGAGGTCAACAAAAGTTATTGTGTACTCTCAGTGATGAACAGGGGAGTGAATACGATCAATAAGTCACAATAAAAAACTACATGGTGCAACATTATGCAGATTTTTACGCCGAGTCGGTAACTGATTCGACGGCAAGTGAGCCGTTTTTATCCTATATTCAACCCATGGTCAATCCAACTGACAACGCCGACGTTGTAGCCAACGTTACCGATGCAGAAGTGTTTACCATAGTCAAAGATTCGCCTACAAAGAAATCGGCTGGTTTAGAAGGCCTACCCATAGAATTTTATACTTGCTTTTGGAACGTCATAGGACCAGAGTTCACCAAAATATGCAGTGACTTACTGGGAGACGTGCAGATGCCATCTGAGTTTACGGAAGGACTGATTGTCCTGATACCCAAAAAACCACGTAGCACTACGCTGAAGGATTTTCGACGACTAGAAAATCTTCACCTGACTCATAAATAGTACAACAAAGACTACTGGCGAAGGTACTTGGCCCTTATCAAATGAATGCTGTCCCTGGGAAATCTATGTCAAATGCATTATGTGAATATAGGGACATGATAAATTTGTCGTGGTTATGTAAATGCAACGGTGGTCTCATGTTTTTAGACTTTGAAAAGGCATTTGACCACATCAACCATCACTTTCTACTAACTGTAACGCAATGGATGGAGCTCTGTGCATCATACGCAAATGTATAGTCGGGGCTTCCTGTCGAATCAAAATTAATGGCGAACTAAGTTCAGCAGACCCGATTAATCTATCAGTGAGACAAGGCTGCCCTCCTTCTGTGACACTGTATGCAACTCCCGTAAAACCCTTACTGTTAAACCTGCATCAGAAGTTACAAGGTCTACAGGTGTTGGGAACGAAAACCACGTGCCATGCTTATGCTGATGACATCAGTGTAATAGTTATCACGTAATCAGAAACTGAAATCGTTCAACAAGTAATCGATGCTTACATCACTTATTCTGGATCCAAACTCAATGAACACAAATCGAAAATTTTACCTGTCAGACCCAATAAGGAGAACATTCAAATAACATGGATACAAAGGGCAGAAGACGAATCATTTAGGTATGTCCAGTCCACGAGACATGACCGTTGCCAAATGGGACCATGAACACAATATATTCAGGGCTACTCTCAATGAACACAAAACTAGAACGCCAAATAGGATACAGAGAGCTCTGCTGATTAACAGCCTTGCCCTAAGTAAGAGCCGGACGGTGTGGCCGAGCGGTTCTAGGCGCTACAGTCTGGAACCACGCGACCGCTACGGTCGCAGGTTCGAATCCTGCCTCGGGCATGGATGTGCGTGATGTCTTTAGGTTAGTTAGGTTTAGGTAGTTCTAGTTCTAGGGGACTGATGACCTCAGAAGTTAAGTCCCATAGTGCTCAGAGCCATTTTTGAACCCCAAGTAAGATATATCACATCTTAGCAGTGTCAGCAGCACCCAAGGATATAGCGCACAAGATTTTAGCTGCAGCGTATTGGTTCATCTGTAGCGGAAATATCTTTAAAGCGACCTTGCCAACCGTAGTATTAACCCGCCCCGCTGATGCTTCCGGCGTCAAAGACATCCAGAAACAATGCACTGCCATATAAATGGACCGTATCCGCAAAATACTGAGGACATCCCATCCAGCAACTACAAAAATGTTATTCAACAGGTTATCCCCAACGAGCAAAAAGGCTGCAGTCAATGTTGGTCGCATCAGCGCTCGACTATGTCCAGAGTTACTACCTGGATATGAGCTGTACTCAAGATAGTCCACAGCAGCTTAACACCAGAAGGACCTGTTACAGCCTCACGAGACACCATAAGCCAAGCCCCGTGGAAGCGAAATATCCAGTGGTCAACTGGAGTAACGTCTGGAAAAATATTCACAATCCCATCATTCATTCCAAAATAGTGTCCACATGGTATGGCATTGTAAACTAGAAGGACGCCACAGGTGGAAGAACTGCACAATATCAAACTGCAGCAGAGTCCGTATTGCAATCATTGCCGTACTGTAGATACCTTGGCACACATCCTAATCTGCCGAGACCAATTCCACATATGGAAATGGACTAAAAAAAAAAAAAAACTCGCAACAAATACTAGTAATACATAACTGCTATAAGACTTAAAGTATTTCAACCAGACTAGCGATTGTTTCCTGAAATAAAGAACAATAGCTACAGTTGGATTATCGGCTAGTTCGCACTTTTTGCAATTACGACTAAACATGCTACTATAGACGAGTATATACAGTACATAATGGAAGAGCACCATAATCTTAAAAATAATTTCAAACAAAGCTTTGTTTCAGAATTTCTTACTCCACACTTTGCCACAATAAAGAGGCAATTTTTGGTTGGTGTGAACACTAAAGCAAGCCGATCAAAGTTTGCAACATTTTAATTAAGTTGGCACAAATTTTTTTTGTTAGTAAGTCAAGTATTTGTACTGTACGACCACTAATTATGGCAGAAGCCATAAAAAGAAAGAAAGGGCTACCGTTGCTGCCTCTGGATCACAAAGCCCCGAGTTCGATTCCTGGCCGTGTTGGGAATTTTCTCTGCCTGGGGCTTGGGTGTTTGTGTTGCCCTCATAATTTCATCATCATGATTAGTGTCAGTGGCTAGATTGAAATGAGTAAACATTGGACTCAAAATTTTAAACATGGCTGCTTAGTTCAGTGACTGTTTACAAATTAAGGTTAAAGCAATTACAACCCTTGGTCACAAATTTTAAGTCCTTTGACCATGTTTCAACACTTCTACGAGTGTCTTCATCAGAAATTGGCCTATAAGTACAAATTTATGGGATTAAATTTATATATAGAAGTGTAAGTACTGACTAACAATAGAAGAAAGAAAAAGTGTAAAATAAATATCAAACGAGAAAGGCTTTAGTCACAAAAATTTAAAAAGAATACATGGAAGGCGCGCCAATATGGGCCGTGTAAAAATTGGGACTTTGCACAGGCGATGGTGACAGCGCAGTTGAGCGCCCTACAAACCAAACATCATCATGGAGCGTGCATTCGACCGTGACACACGGATTCCAGCCCTGACTCCATGGTCTGGGGGGATATTAGTTGCAAATCTCTAAGACATTCGGTATTCTTGCAGGGTAAAGTAACCAGTGTCCGCTAATTGCACATCTCTCGCCAACTGAGCGCATATGGAACATAATGAAGAGGGAATTCACTCGTTTCCAGATCCTGGGAGACCCATTTACGAACTGCAACAAAAGATCCAACATGCCTGGAACAGTATATCGCAGGATGCCGTTCAGTATCGTTATGGTCGTTTCCATTGAAGATTATACGCCTGCATTGCCGCCAAAAGGGGAAACACTGTATACTGACACGACTGTTTAGACACCTTTTCTGTGACATGTTTGTTTCATTTGGTCTGAATTTGTTACGGTATACTCCTACAATGATGAGCTACCTGTTTATTCATGTGTTAGTAAAACGACCTCGTTTTGGACGGTGTCGCATTTTTTTTCGACAGCGTTTTTTGCTCACGAGGCAGTGATTGAGTTGTTATTTCTCGAAGCACTCCAGTTGCCAATTGTATTTAAAAGCTCGTTCGGCTTCAGTATGAGTATTTCTCATAATTATTACCAGAGCACTCAGTTGTAAATACCCTATACTCGGAACGACGAACTAACACCCCAGTATTCGCTGCTTCTGTAATTTCAGATTTCTCTCTTTTTCATTTCTAATATATACTGCATTGATATTTTTTCTCCCCGTGAACCTGTGACCTTGCGTGTCTCAACGACAAAGACAGCCGTACCGTAGATGTAGCGCCGTAGGAGGCTAACTTATGACTCTTGAAGACGGAGAGCAACCTTTTGGGTAGTTGATGGGGTATCAGTCTGGCTACTGGCCTTACTACAGCCTTATTGCGTGTCACACATTTTGAGACATAAACTTCATGGGGAGAGCAACAAAGGTAAGAGGGCTTGTGAACACCAATAAAGGACACTCAATAACCATTCAAATTATCATGAAAATTACAATAAAGTAAAGAATGATGAGGTGCTTCCAAAACACGCATAGCTTTATGAAGGTAATTTATTCGCAACTACACATCTTACTATTCAAAACGATTAAATTTTCATGATGTAGATGGTCGATTACGGAGACCCAAAATTAGGGAAGTTATCCACGTTAATAATCAAACCACACTGGTGAGTTATCGTAATAAAAATGAGTACACAATCATCTTTGCGGTGCACACAATTTTATTACGACAGTGTAGTTCGACTCTTAACGTAGATAACTTCCCGAATGCAAGGACTTCGTAATTGTGCATCTACGTTATGAAAATATAAGCGTTACAAACCTGAAGACGCGTAAATACTGTCGTGAATCGGGTAGTTGCGATTAAAGCACCTTCATACAGCTATGCACCGTTTGGAAACACCTCACAATGTTTTGTTATTGCTATTCACATCCCCAATGTTATTTAATTACTACATTGAGCAACAATAAACGAATTGTAGAGGAAATACGGAACGTGATTTAAAGAGCAGATAGAAGAAACAAATAGTTCAAACTTTGACTGCCGATGTAATTCTGTCACAAGCGGCAAAGTACTTGGAAGATCAGTTTAACAGGACTGATAGTGTACCGGAAAGAAATTTTAAGGTGAACATTAACAGGAGTAAAATAAAGACAACAGAATGCCGGCTAACTGAATCAGATGATTTTGTAATGTATCGACACGCTGCGGTAACAGTTCGCCTGCTTAGCTGCGCCGGCACGTAGCTCAACGTGTTCGGCCAGAGGGCTGCGAGTTCTCTGTAATAAAGAAACTAAGTCAAGGAATCAACGATCAAGTTGAACGGATGTCCTGTGACGTTCGCCTAGACCAAACGCAATGAACTACTATATACATATATATATATATATATATATGGAAGAAGCTTGGAGATACTTACAGGTTTCAAATATATTATATAATGGTAAGGCAGTGATTTAGGAACCAGGTTTAATTGTAAGACATTTCCAGGGGCAGATGTGGACTCTGGCCACAATCTATTGGTTATGAACTGTAGATTAAAACTGAAGAAACTGCACAAAGGTGGGAAATTAAGGAGATGGGACCTGGATAAACTGAAAGAACCAGAGGCTGTACAGGGTTTTAGGGAGAGTATAAGGGGTCAATTGACAGGAATGGGGGAAAGAAATACAGTAGAAGAAAAATGGGTAGCTTTGAGGGATGAAGTAGGTAAAAAGACGGGGTCTAGTAGAAATCCTTGGGTGACAGAATAAATATTGAATTTAAATGATGAAAGAAGAAAATATAAAAATGCAGTAAATGAAGCAGGCAAAAAGGAATACAAGCGTCTCAAACATGAGATCGACAGTAAGTGCATAATGGCTAAGCAGGCATGGCTAGAGGACAAATGTAAGGATGTGGAGGCTTATCTCACTAGGGGTAAGATAGATACAGCCTACAGGAAAATTAAAGAGACATTTCGAGGAAAGAGAACCACCTGTATGAAATCAAGAGCTCTGATGGAAACCCAGTTCTAAGCAAAGAAGGGAAAGCAGAAAAGTGGAAGGAGTATATAGAGGGTCTATACAAGGGCGAAGTACTTGAGGGCAATATTATGAAAATGGAAGAGGATGTAGATGAAGATGAAATGGGAGATATGATACTGGGTGAAGAGTTTGACAGAGCACTGAAAGACCTAAGTCGAAACAAGTCCCTGGGAGTAGACAACATTCCATTAGAATTACTGACAGTCTTGGGAGTGCCCGTCCTAACAAAACTCTGCTATCTAGTGAGAAAAAATGTATGAGACAGGCGAAGTACTCTCATACTTCAAGAAGAATATAATAATTCCAATCCTGAAGAAAGTAGGTGTTGACAGATGTGAAAATTACCGAGCTATCAGTTTAATAAGCCACGGCTGCAAAATACTAACGCGAATTCCTTGCAGACGAATGGAAAAACTAGTACAAGCCGATCTCGGGGAAGATCAGTTTGAATTTCGTACAAATGTCGGAACACGAGAGGCAACACTGACCCGACGACTTATCTAGGAAGATACATGAAGGAAAGGCAAACCTACGTTTCTAGCAATTGTAGAGTTAGAGAAAGCTTTTGACAATGTTGACTGGAATACTCTCTTTCAAATTCTAAAGGTGGCAGGGATACAATACGGGGAGCGAAAGATTATTTACAAGTTGTACAGAAACCAGATGACAGTTCCAAGAGTCAAGGGACATGGAAGGGAAGCAGTTGTTGAGAAGGGAATGAGACAGCGTTGTAGCCTCTCCCCAATGGTATTCAATCTGTATATTGAGCAAGCAATTAAGAAAAATTCGGAGTCTGTGTATTAAAATCCATGGAGAAGAAATAAAAACTTTGAGGTTCGCCGATGACATTGTAATTCTGTCAGAGACATTAAAGGAGTTGGAAGAACACTTGAATGGAATGGATAGCGTCTTGAAAGGAGGATGTAAGATGAACATCAACAAAAGCAAAACGAGGATAATGGAATGTAGTCGAATTAAGTCGGGTGATGCTGAGGGAATTGGATTAGGAAATGAGACACTTAAAGTAGTAAAGGAGTTTTGCTGTTTGGGTAGCAAAATAACTGGTGATGGTCGAAGTAGAGAGGATATAAAATGTAGGCTGGCAATGGCAAGGAAAGCGTTTCTGAAGAAGAGAAATTTGTTAAAATCGAGTATAGATTTAAGTGTTAGGAAGTCATTTCTGAAAGTATTTGTATGGAGTTTGGCCATGTATGGAAGTGAAACATGGACGATAAATAGTTTGGACAAGAAGAGAATAGAAGCTTTCGAAATGTGGTGTTACAGAAGAATGCTGAAGATTAGATGGGTAGATCACATAATTAATGAGGAACTATTGAATAGGATTGGGGAGAAGAGAAGTTTGTGGCACAACTTGACCAGAAGCAAGGATCGGTTGGTAGGACATGTTCTGAGGCATCAAGGGATCACCAATTTAGTATTGGAGGGCAGTGTGGAGGGTAAAAGTGGTAGAGGGAGACCAAAAGATGAATACACTAAGCATATTGAGAAGGATGTAGGTTGCAGAGGGTACTGGGAGATGAAGCATCTCGCTCAGGACAGAGTAGCTTGGAGAGCTGCATCAAACCAGTCTCAGGACTGAAGACAACAACAACAACAACATTAACAATAACGAAACTGATAGTTAACACAGTACCTATCATGTTCAGCTCGTGATTTTAATACGCTGGATAGTCTTTTACATTTTTTAAACTTCTGAAGTGGCGTAATTGAAGGGGTGGCGTAACGATTTGACGGCAACAATTACTAGGCAGTAGGCTCTTCCTTCCATTGACGAGCAGAATTAAATACATCTTGCCACACAGTACCTCTTGTACATTAAAACTCTTGCAAATCTTCCAAAATATTACTGTACTATGGCCTGTATTATTGATCGTTATCTTCATAATGCCTTGCCCAACATTTTATCGCTATGAAGTTCAAACACTAAGACTTGGTCGCGCTTTCGCGGTTACTTATAATTTGTGTCACCAACAGTCAACTTGGATCTTTCTGGTAGCACATTCTCGCGTACCAACTATGTTAGTGGTATGCCGAGATTATCTTTGGTTAGAGGTTGTTATCACATAAGAAAAAAACCTGATTTTGGCAACGTGTCTGATACATCAATTTCCGAATTGCTTTGAAGTATTTGAAATAAATTTGTGCTACAATATACCAGATAATCAGTACTGACGTAAAGGGAAAAAATTCATAATTTATAAACTGAAATTACTATCAATATTGCAAAAAGAAAAAAATGTGAATACTACAAAGTACTGTTTTGTAATGGCACATGTTGAGAGAGAGAGAGAGAAAGAGAGAGAGAAAGAGAGAGAGAGAGAGAGAGAGAGAGAGAGAGAGAGAGAGAGAGAGGTGTATTACAAAAGTGATACACTAAAATTTATCAACAAGTTATGCGATGTAACCATCAAACTGATGGTGGTCGAAGTAGTGAGGATATAAACTGGGGAGTTCAATACAAATATAATGTTAAGAAGTCTTTTGTGAATGTTTTTGGCAGGAGAGTAGCCACGTGTGGAAGAGAAAAGCGGGAAATATACTGAGGTGACAAAAAAATCATGGGACAGCGATATTCACATATAAAGATCGTGGTAGTATCGCGTACACAAGGTTTAAAAGGTCAGTGCGTTGGCGGAGCCGTCATGTGCAGGGTGACACACGGGAGACGGACGGTTTTTAATGAAATAATACTCAGCCAACTTTAAAATTAATGCATGTTTATTTACACAAAATCAAAGCTCATTTGCCATTTTAGTTAACAAAGTTATCTGTGAAAAATAATTTTGTCAAGGTGATGTCCATCATTTCGAATGCAGGACTCAAGCCTCTTCTCAAAATCCTTCATCACACGGTCTAAAATCTCTGCAGGGATGGCATCAATTTCTTGAATGATTGCTTTCTTCAACTCGTCCAAATTTCGTGGTTTGTGGCTATAGACACAGTTCTTAAGGTACCCCCGCAGAAAAAAGTCACATACTGACAAGTAGGGAGACATGGGAGGCCAAGGAACATTGCAAGACGTGAGATAATCCGGCTAGGTAACATGCGTCTAAGAACTGCCATTGAAGTGTTTGCGGTGTGCGGTGTTGCCCCATCCTGATGGAACCAAACGCGTTTTAAAGGGATTAGTCGTCTTCTTAGTTCTGGTTTCAAGAATGTTTCAAGCATACGAATGTAACGAACCAAATTAACAGTAACTGTGGCCCCGTTGTCTTCAAAAAATAAGGTCCAGTAATGCCAACACAGCCAAGAGCACACCAGACTGTTTCTTTTCTGGGTGTAGAGGACGCTGGTGGATAAGGTGTGGATGCTCTGGAGCCCAGTAACGTAGGTTAGGCTTATTCACGGTCCCATTTAAATGAAAATGTGCTTCATCGCTCATCAATAAAATTTCATTTTCATTCGATCCCAAAATCACTTGCATTCTGTAAGCGAAGTCTTCTCGTACAGCAAATCAGTTTGGACAATGAGCATTTTGTAGGGATAGAATTTTAATTCTTTATGCAAAATTCGTCTAACCGAGTCGTGATGGATTCGTAACTCACTAGCATGACGTCTAGCTGACCATCCTCGGCTTCTGACTGCCACTTGCCTCACCCTTTCAACATTTCCTGGTGTCGTTACTCTGCTTCTCGCGCCAGGATGCTTCTTAGGCAGTATGTTTCTTGTTGATCTCAAGTTTTCCATCCATCTGAGGATTGTGTTACTGCTCGGAACAGCTCCATGTCGACCGACATTAAACCGCGCACGAAACAATCGCTGCGTAGCAATAACAGACTCACCACTTTTCACGTAACTGTCATAGACAAACACTCGACGTTGCAAGTCCCACTGCTCCACAGTGACCGAGTGAATGAAATGGCGTCTTCTGTGGATCAGATTTATCCCCACCACGACCACCTCCCACCACCGCGCCCTCAGCACTACGCAGTTCAAAATCGTCCGGCCCCGTGTGTCACCCTGTATTCATGTGATATATTTCAAAAGCTGCATGTCCTCGGGAAAAATTACGGCTGTAGTTTCCCCTTGATTTCAGCCGTTCGCAGTACCAGCACAGCAAGGCCGTTTTGGTTAATGTTGCAAGGCCAGATCAGTCAATCATCCAGACTGTTGCCCCTGCAACTACTGAAAAGGCTGCTGCCCCTCTTCAGGAACCACACGTTTGTCTGGCCTCTCAACAGATACCCCTCCATTGTGGTTGCACCTACGGTACGGCCATCTGTATCGCTGAGGCACGCAAGCCTCCCCACCAACGGCAAGGTCCATGGTTCATGGGGGTGCACGTAACTAATGAGGAGGTATTGAATAGGATTGGGGAGAAGAGAAGTTTGTGGCACAACTTGACTAGAAGAAGGGATCGGTTGGTAGGACATGTTTTGAGGCATCAAGGGATCACAAATTTAGCATTGGAGGGCAGCGTGGAGGGTAAAAATCGTAGAGGGAGACCGAGAGATGAGTACACTAAGCAGATTCAGAAGGATGTAGGTTGCAGTAGGTACTGGGAGATGAAGCAGCTTGCACAGGATAGAGTAGCATGGAGAGCTGCATCAAACCAGTCTCAGGACTGAAGACAACAACAACAACAAGATTTCCGACGTGATTAAGGCCGCACGAGAGGAATTAACAGAATCGTAGTTGGAGCTACGGGTATGAGACATTCCATTTCGGAATTCTGCGATGAACAGGGTCAGGAGTGTGCCTCTCTCACCGACAACGCTCCGGCGACGGTCTTTACTAAACGACCAAGAGCAGCGGCGTTTGAGCAGACTTTTCAGTGCTAACAGACAAGCAACACCGTGAAATAACAGTGGAAATCAATGTGGGATGTACGACGAACGTATCCCTTACGTCAGTGCAACGAAATGTGGCGTTAATGGGCTATGGCAGCAGACGACCGACGCAAGTGTCTTTTTTAAGAGCACAACATCGCTTGCAGCGTCTCTCCTGGACTCGTGGCCATATTGGTTGGATCCCAGACGACTGGATAATCGTGAACTGGTGAGATGAGTCCCGATTTAAGAGCTGATGGTAGGGCCCGAGTGTGGCGCAGACCCCACGAAACCATGGACTCAAGTTGTCAACAAGGCACAGTGCAAGACTGGTGGTGACTCCATAAAAGTGTGGGTTGTGTTTACATGGAATGGACTGGGTCCTTTGGTCCACTTGAACCGATGGTTACTGAAGCATTACATTTATAGATACACGCAGTTTTATACAACTTTGTCACAAAACCGACAGAAAGCACAAAAATGTGCACTTAGCAAATTATTTACTGTAAATAGCTTCAAATCTTAATAACTTCTGTAAATTAATTTTGTGAAATGTAGTTATTATTTAATAAATAAATTTCAAAGATATAGCCGCAATCAGCCTGTGGCTGACTTCAATCGATTGGTTTTTTTTTTAGAAGAAAGTAAGTGAAGAGCGTTCCTGCTCGGATCTGTGTCTCTTGTCTGACAGTCTTTATACTGACAGGTCGCACTATAGCTTTGTTCCTTACGTACCATGAATCATTCTTTCTTTTGTGTTGACAAATACACTCCTGGAAATTGAAATAAGAACACCGTGAATTCATTGTCCCAGGAACGGGAAACTTTATTGACACATTCCTGGGGTCAGATACATCACATGATCACACTGACAGAACCACAGGCACATAGATACAGCCAACAGAGCATGCACAATGTCGGCACTAGTACAGTGTATATCCACCTTTCGCAGCAATGCAGGCTGCTATTCTCCCATGGAGACGATCGTAGAGATGCTGGATGTAGTCCTGTGGAACGGCTTGCCATGCCATTTCCACCTGGCGCCTCAGTTGGACCAGCGTTCGTGCTGGACGTGCAGACCGCGTGAGACGACGATTCATCCAGTCCCAAACATGCTCAATGGGGGACAGAACCGGAGATCTTGCTGGCCAGGGTAGTTGACTTACACCTTCTAGAGCACGTTGGGTGGCACGGGATACATGCGGACGTGCATTGTCCTATTGGAACAGCAAGTTCCCTTGTCGGTCTAGGAATGGTAGAACGATGGGTTCGATGACGGTTTGGATGTACCGTGCACTATTCAGTGTCCCCTCGACGATCACCAGAGGTGTACAGCCAGTGTAGGAGATGGCTCCCCACACCATGATGCCGGGTGTTGGCCCTGTGTGCCTCGGTCGTATGCAGTCCTGATTGTGGCGCTCATCTGCACGGCGCCAAACACGCATACGACCATCATTGGTACCAAGGCAGAAGCGACTCTCATCGCTGAAGACGACACGTCTCCATTCGTCCCTCCATTCACGCCTGTCGCGACACCACTGGAGGCGGGCTGCACGATGTTGGGGCGTGAGCAGAAGACGGCCTAACAGTGTGCGGGACCGTAGCCTAGCTTCATGGAGACGGTTGCGAATGGTCCTCGCCGATACCCCAGGAGCAACAGTGTCCCTAATTTGCTGGGAAGTAGCGGTGCGGTCCCCTACGGCACTGCGTAGGATCCTACGGTTTTGGCGTGCATCCGTGCGTCGCTGCGGTCCGGTCCCAGGTCGGCGGGCACGTGCACCTTCCGCCGACCACTGGCGACAACATCGATGTACTGTGGAGACCTCACGCCCCACGTGTTGAGCAATTTGGCGGTACGTCCACCCGGCCTCCCGCATGCCCACTATACGCCCTCGCTCAAAGTCCGTCAACTGCACATACGGTTCACGTCCACGCAGTCGCGGCATGCTACCATTGTTAAAGACTGCGATGGAGCTCCGTATGCCACGGTAAACTGGCTGACACTGATGGCGGCGGTGCACAAATGCTGTGCAGCTAGCGCCATTCGACGGCCAACTCCGCGGTTCCTGGTGTGTCCGCTGTGCCGTGGATGTGATCATTGCTTGTACAGCCCTCTCGCAGTGTCCGGAGCAAGTATGGTGGGTCTGACACACCGGTGTCAATGTGTTCTTTTTCCATTTCCATGAGTGTACTAGCGGTTCTAGGCGTCAGTCCGGAACCACGCGGCTGCTATGGTCGCAGGTTCGAATCCTGCCTCGGGGCATGGATGTGTGTGATGTCCTTAGGTTAGTTAGGTTTAAGTAGTTCTAAGTTTAGAGGACTGATGACCTCAGATGCTAAGTCCCATAGTGCTTAGAGCCAATACAAGCTTAAAGGATCGTGGCGTAGAGACGCAATGGCCGAATACATTTTATTATTCTAACATTTTTTCATTTGCAACTTGCTACAGCGTCCCTGTGATTAATTGCCGTACATCACGAAGCGGTTTGGAAACTTGAATGCAAGTGCGGAACCTTAACTCCATTTGACTGTATGACAGGTTTTATTCCACAGTCTAGATTTCGGCAGTAGGCCATTATCAAGTGTTACAATTTATGAGGTTGTGGAATTACAATAGATGACCATGTCACAGCTTCTAAACTGTGCTTCACTCTGTCTAAGCAGCCATTGTCGTAAACATAAGTGAAACCATCGTCAAACGTTTGGTATTATGATGATGATCTCTGACGATCGTTCCAATTATGTTTGCGTCAGTGGCTGCTTAGCCACAGTGTAGCAAAGTTTAAAAGCTGGGATTTGCTCATCTATTTTATACCACCAACATAGACTATAAATTGTAACACTTGACAAAGGCCTAAGGTCTACATCTACATCTACATATATACTCCGCTGGCCACTAAGCGGTGTGTGGCGGAGAACACAATTCGCGCCGAAGTCATATCCCCCCCCCCCCCCCCCCCCCTGTTCCACTTGCGGATCGCGCCAGGGAAAAACGACTGTCTGAACGCCTCAGTACGAGCTCTTATTTCCCTTATCTTTGAATGGAGTTAATTGCACGATTTGAAAGTTGGTGGTAATAATATATGCTCTACATCCTCAGTGAAGATCGGATTTCGTAATTTAGTGAGTAGCCCCTTCTGTTTAGGTCGAAATCTAGACTGTGGAATAAAACCTGTTGTACAGTCAAATGGCTGTCGTATCTTTCAGAAAGTTTTGTACGACTGTGACTCCATACAAAAGTAATATTCTTAAACTATCTGGCCACAGATTCCAAGGTATGATTCCGTTTCCCCCTACCGACTGCGAAAAATTGATGGTCTTAGAAGATGTAATCTTTTCTAAATTTTACAGAATTTTTCTAGAAGTAGAGTAAGCCACTAACAAAATGCAACCACCATCAAGAATGGCTCTCTCTCCAGTTAATTATAAGAGCTTTCTTTCCAGTGATTAACTTCAATTTCTACTTAAAACCAAGTTATCATTTTTTTTAGTAATCTTGTACGAGCAGATACGTCATTGTTTTCTGTTACTTGGAGACCATTTGCAGCCATTCATGGACGTAATGTTCCCATGCCAATGCGCCTGTCACCGGGCCACTACTGCTCCCTGTTGGTTCGAAGAACATTCTGGACAGTTCGAGCTAATGGTTTGGCCACCTACATCGCCGACATGTCTGGTTCAGCTTTTGTTAGGACATAATCGGAAGATCACAAAATCCCGCACCGGCAACGCTTTCGCAATTAGAGACAGGTATAGAGGCAGCAAGGCTCAAGATTTCTGCAAGGGACTTCCAGCGGCGTGTTGACTCCATGCCATGTTGAGTTCCTGCACTACGCGAGCTAAAACGAGGGCTGATACGATATTGAGAGGTATCACATTCTTTTTGTCATCTCAGTGTGTATTTTTCAGATAAGAAAGGAATAGAAGGTTTGGAAATCTGGTACTTTAGAAGAATGGTTAGTAGTAAAGAGGTGTATAATTGACTTGGGAGAAAATAGATTTGTGGTGCAAATAGAAATGGAAGTGTGACACATCCCAGTCATCAATGAGTTGTCAGTTTCGTAACGTATGGAAATGTGTACGGGGATGGAAGGAAAGGCGGGAGGGAGGGGGGACCTAAAAGTTATATAGGGAGACCATAACTTGAGTATGGTAAGCAGGCTGTAATGCTGAAGTTTATGTCGACTGCAGTAGTTATGCAAAGATGAAGACACGGGGTAGACCGGTTTGGAGAACTGCATCAAAGCAGTCTATGACTGAAGCCATCATAACAACAACAGCGAAAACGTAACCCAAAAACGGAAGAATGTGATATGGGGCGTTGAGTCTAAATTTCTAGATGCTGCATATAAAGAATCCGCACTGAGTTCTTGATCTTTGTTAGCAAAATACAAAAGAATCACGAACTCCACTTTCTATAAAGTTATTCTGACGCAATGAACATATGAAACTACAGTTTTGAATCTATTACTGATCCATTACGCCCACGATTGGCTTTCTACTGGTATTTACTAACTATTCCCGTGTCAACTTTGGTAGAGCAGATACAGCATTCCATAAGGCTGACCGACTGCTCGCGGAGAATATTGGCGCATTTGTGAAGCGCTGTGTACACTACGACTGACGTTGTGGGAGGATAAATTCACCAATCGTTGACTGTATGGCCCGAGTTATATTTTTATGCGCGCTTCAAGGATGGCCGTATAGGAAGACGGATGGAAAAATGGGCAGCGAAAGATAATAAAACGCACTCTCTTTTCACATTCTGTACAGCAAGTCAAATATTTGGGAAGGACGGACAGTGCCTGCAGTAAGCGAGGGAGATTCTGTCTCTCTCTCTCTCTTTCTCTCTCTCTCTCTCTCTCTCTCTCTCTCTCTCTCTCTCTCTCTCTGTCTGATGGGAGGGCAGGGTTCGAGAGACTAGCCGAAGGAGGCTTGTTTTCTTCAGCACCGAGTTTACGTGGTCCCCTCTCAATCCTAAAAATAGTAACAGTTACATCCGCGGAATATCGTCAGATAGAATAAAAGTACAAAGGAATTGTATCTGAAGTACTGATTAATGATGATATGCTTCCGAAATTCTCTGAAGCCTCGATCATTCATCATGCAATACTAAATACTATAGTAGCTGGTACATTTGGGGAAGAACGGATATCTCTCTGCAAGGGTTACCACTGCAGTTGAGCTGACAAGTGTAAGTGAAAGAAGCTGCGAAGGAATTTTCGGATCACAGAAAGAATATTTCAGCTGGTCGACGAAAGAGAAACAAATACACGAAAGTTGAAGGAAAGAGAATAGAATGCAGCAATACAAATTACCTAGACATTAAATCACTAGGAAATTTAAGGAATCGGAGGTGAAATCGGTGCAGGAAAATTTAGAAAATAATATATAAAATGCATATTTGAACCGTCAGCTGTTTCTATTTTACTACTTTCAAACATCAACCGGTTTTTGTCTTAGACCATCTTGACCAATGAAGAGTGAAAATGGTTTAAGCCACAATATTGCATTTCAACCCTTCACCGGTAGATGTTTGGGAGTGGAATAAAATCAGCTGATGGTTCAAATAGGAATTTCAAACATTACTTAAAGGCTGTTGACAGTAAGCTTCCAAAAATGTTTAAAATAAAATGCTATTGTGGAGAATACATTGAACTTATAGAAACGTCAGTATCGTAAAAAATTTTCCCTAAATCGCAGTAGCAAGCCCAATATCCATTTATCCCTCAATTTTGCCGACATTTGTCAGTTACTGTAGTTGCTAGTAGTCTTACCTGCGTCCTCATCAGAATGCGGCTGTATTTTCTCATACACACCGGCATGATAGCCAACGCAAAATGTCTAGTGCCATCTCTGCATAAGGGTTGGTTTTCATGAAAGCGAGGTCTCGCAGTATGTGGGCACTGCGATGTTTGCGTATGTCTGGTTAAGGTTAACCATTAATACGCGCTCATTTGGAGATAGACTGGACCGAAAGATGAACGAAGGGTAGCGGTTTGAAGGGAGAGGAAAAAAATTGCCAGGGCAAGAGCCAACTGGGAAAAACCTCTGAGATAGTTGGGTCGGGCTGTAAGAGCAGTAGGGGTTTTCTTGCTGCCTGCGACAGGTCAGGCAAGGTAGGCTTTGTCAGTAGTGGGTATCATGCAGGTCGATACCTTTGTCGTTTTGCGACGGTGTTACTCTGCGGCTGCCGCTGGGTGCCGGTGTTGATTTCTCGATCAGCGTCATCATACCTGTAACAGGTTCTTCATCGTTTCGTGGCTGATAGGTCATGTATTAGATTCACAGTGTAGGGTAATGTTGTCGGTTTGTTTGTGCGTAAGCGTGCGAGGTTGTCGGTTTCCATGCTGTAGCCTGTCGGTCAGCTTTAATAGTAGCTGGCATATCCAGTAAACGTTGCTGATGTACAGGAGCTTGCCGATGTTGTGGCTCGTGGATGTATGTTAGCTTACCTTAGGTGGTTATGCCCCAGCTAGTAGAGTCCGCTTATGCTTGTGTTCGTAGGTACGTTGTTCGAAGAAAAAAATGGCTCTGAGCACTATGGGACTCAACTGCTGTGGTCATTAGTCCCCTAGAACTTAGAACTACTTAAACCTAACTAACCTAAGGACATCACACACATCCATGCCCGAGGTAGGATTCGAACCTGCGACCGTAGCAGTCGCACGGTTACGGACTGCGCGCCTAGAACCGCGAGACTACCGCGGCCGGCGTTGTTCGAAGGATATCAGGGTGAATTTAGCGCACTAATTTGGCCACCAAACTCTACAGATTTAAATCCAGTTGAGAATCTGTGAGACCACATCGATCGGGCTGTTAGGGCCATGAATCCTTAACCGAGAAATCTAACACATCTGAGCACCTGACGACTTGGCGAGGCTCCACATCCCTGTTGGTACATTTCAGGACGTCACTGACTCTTCCTGCACGTGTCGCGCAGCATGAGATGGTTACTCATGCTTTTGACAGGTGGTCACTTTAATGTGACGAAATAGTGTAACTTTAATTATAAGCCTGCTCGCAAAAATAGCAATAACCCTCTACGTTGATTTGTGTCTGCAACAACCAACAACACAGCACTGTATAATCCTTATGTCAGTAGTAAGGTATCATAAGCAATGTACACAGACTTGCTTTACCCTAGTCAGTACACTTCAGAGCTACATGGTCCCTGTCACTCAACTTTAAGATACCAGAGATATGATTCTGGGCTTAATAATTCCCTGTTACGTAGGCGCTATGATTACATCTTTGGCATTGGATCTGGGGACAAATGAAATCTCCTGGAAGGAATGTATGAACTACTGTCTAAAATCGTTCCGAACTGGACCTCAGTCAACCCCCAGTCTAACATACATATCGCGACAGTCACCGTTGTAAAACGATGTTGCCTGACAGTTGGAGGAACGGTAGCGCCCCAAGCGGCGAGAAACCCAGCCATATGTGGCGAAAATTAATGTTTGTTTTTAACTCCTTTTTTACCTAATTTATAAAACAGTTACTATTTCTTAGCGTTCCAGGCGTTACTGAAGTATCAAGAGAGCAGGATCATTTTAAAATTAATGTAAATAGAGACAAAATTCACGTCAAATGATACATACCACAATTTATTCTTGAGAGGTGTCCTCGTCGCTGTACATAATTGCTTCTTACCCCGATGATATAACTACTGTATTTCATATCTAAGAAACATATATTCTTGTTGTTGACCGTTATTATTATGACATGCATACTGTTTTGCACGGAGGCCCTTGACTGGCACGTTCTCCCAATTCATTCAACTTCTCAATACACGAATAATTTTAATATATAATTACTTCTTCAAAATACATGTTGAAAAGATCATGACATTTGTGTTTTGCTGTCACAACAATTGCTGAATTATTTCTTTTGGATCAGGATACACGTTTATTGCTTTTGACGTTTTATTATCTCACCTCTGCGGTAATTTCCTCTTCAGCTACATTTTCAGTAGCTTGTGTAATACGATGAATTGTATAAATATTGCATTACATACCAGTTTCCTGTTATGCGCATTAAGATGTAAATGTTGCATGGCGTTGTTGTCTGATTCTGCCTCCTCTGCAATTGGCCCCTTTCCTAGCGGATATCTGAGAGCTGTGTCATGTGTGTATTTGTAGATTGTAGGTCAGTGTAATGGATGCGTGTACAGTGTAGTGTTATCAGAGTGCTGTATATTGCTGATGAGAGAAGGAAGAGGGTGGATCCCGGTGACAGGACACAGCCTGCTCCCATCGAATAGCACCAGAGAAGCCGCCGAGATTAAAGTCACCATCCGGCGGATGGATCACTATCAACGGTGTCACATGCCCTCACTGTGTGAGACGCTGTGGAGAGGTTTGGAATTTAGTTCATGACGCTTCTTCAAGTTCGTCGTCGACCCATTAACTCAGTTTTTTATTACAGAGGGCAGGTTGTGGTGTCACCGCAAGACACCACACTTGCTAGGTTGTAGGCTTCAGATCGGCCGCGGTCCGTCAGTACACATCGGACCCGCGGGTCGCCACTGTAGACGCGAGCAGACCGAGCGCCGCCACTCGGCTGGTCTTACGAGACGAGCTACCGCACTGGCCAGCTCTACAGCCGACTTTAATAGGAATGGTTCACTTGTTATACACTCCTGGAAATGGAAAAGAGAACACATTTACACCGGTGTGTCAGACCCACCATACTTGCTCCGGACACTGCGAGAGGGATGTACAAGCAATGATCACACGCACGGCACAGCGGACACACCAGGAACCGCGGTGTGGGCCGTCGAATGGCGCTGGCTGCGCAGCATTTGTGCACCACCGCCGTCAGGGTCAGCCACTTTGCCGTGGCATACGGAGCTCCATCGCAGTCTTTAACACTGGTAGCATGCCGCGACGGCGTGGACGTGAACCGTATGTGCAGTTGACGGACTTTGAGCGAGGGGGTATAGTGGGCATACGGGAGGCCGGGTGGACGTACCGCCGAATTGCTCAACACGTGGGGCGTGAGGTCTCCACAGTACATCGATGTTGTCGCCAGTGGTCGGCGGAAGGTGCACGTGCCCGTCGACCTGGGACCGGACCGCAGCGACGCACGGATGCATGCCAAGACCGTAGGATCCTACGCAGTGCCGTAGGGGACGGCACCGCCACTTCCCAGCAAATTAGGGACACTGTTGCTCCTGGGGTATCGGCGAGGACCATTCGCAACCGTCTCCATGAAGCTGGGCTACGGTCCCGCACACCGTTAGGCCGTCTTCCGCTCACGCCCCAACATCGTGCAGCCCGCCTCCAGTGGTGTCGCGACAGGCGTGAATGGAGGAACGAATGGAGACGTGTCGTCTTCAGCGATGAGAGTCGCTTCTGCCTTGGTGCCAATGATGGTCGTATGCGTGTTTGGCGCCGTGCACGTGAGCGCCACAATCAGGATTGTATACGACCGAGGCACACAGGGCCAACACCTGGCATCATGGTGAGGGAAGTGATCTCCTACACTGGCCGTACACCTCTGGTGATCGTCGAGGGGACACTGAATAGTGCACGGTACATCCAAACCGTCATCGAACCCATCGTTCTACCATTCCTAGACCGGCAAGGGAACTTGCTGTTCCAACAGGACAATGCACGTCCGCATGTATCCCGTGCCACCCAACGTGCTCTAGAAGGTGTAGCCAGCAAGATCTCCGGATCTGTCCCCCATTGAGCTTGTTTGGGACTGGATGAAGCGTCGTCTTACGCGGTCTGCACGTCCAGCACGAACGCTGGTCCAACTCAGGCGCCAGGTGGAAATGGCATGGCAAGCCGTTCCACAGGACTACATCCAGGATCTCTACGATCGTCTCCATGGGAGAATAGCAGCCTGTGGTTCTGTCAGTGTGATCATGTGATGTATCTGACCCCAGGAATGTGTTAACAAAGTTTCCCCTTCCTGGGACAATGAATTCACGGTGTTCTTATTTAAATTTCCAGGAGTGTAGCTTCAGAGATCTCATTTGCAGAGACGCTAGTTAGTACAGCCTTCAGCTAAGACAGCAGCTACGACCTAGCCAGGCGCCACATACAATCTATGCACTGACAATTGATCTATATGTGTGTGAAGCAATCAGAATTGTAAAGAAGTATTCGCAGTTCAGTCTATAACTGTACTTGTAAATATTATTGTACAAAGTCAAGATTGACTTTCATCACTGATGCTGAGTTAAAGCTAGGTATTTAATTGTATTCCTGTCTACTAACCTTCTAATAACCAAACATGTTCCAGATACATCCCGTCAATTATAGTTCATTGATCCTCACGTCAGCCTACGTGATCAACGCGTGCAATTAACGGCCACACCTCGTGATCAGACTAAGATTGAAATTGCGTGACTCATCCGGGTCAACTTTTTTTTCATGAGGCCCATAGTTCCGCCTCATACATAACACAGGTAACCCTCTCACCGAACACAATGAGTTACCGCTCCGGCATAATTCTTCCTCCTGTTACCTCGGATACAGAGACGGGTCTTTCACACAATCATAAACTGGTACGTTCGAAGTGTAGCGAACAAAACTTCACCCTGTTATGGGTATCTGTGGCGTTTCTCTCAATACGTCATGTTTTATTCCATTTACTATCCATTTCTTGCCATAGAAGAAGTTCAGTAAACCTCTGTAGGACTATAATACGCTATTTCATACGTCTCACAGTTCGCAGGAAACCGAAATAATGTCCATCGTGGTATTCTCTTTTTGTTATTGCTGGAATATATTGCACTACGTAGGCTTAATTTTGTGCCAATCCTGTTACCAATGAATATACACACTACTATCGCATTCATCGAATATTGTATTCAGCAGTGCAGCTTAATGTCAACTTGGCATGCTGTTGTTCCTCTATATAACAAAAATGAGTAGGAACGTCACGAAAATATGTGATAAAGGGTGGTAAAACCTATGTTAAGTCGTTGCATTGTTCTTGTAGTTATATGCAGCTTGAGATATATTGCACGACCGCACAGAACGTCAGTTGATTACAATCTCTGTTGAATTTTGGCCACGATGTACATTTCACATACCTGTGACCCGATATTACAAATTTGGAACGTACCGCCCTCGTCTTCCTACTTAGTCAAATGGCACCTACGAGAGTTGGGTAGTTAAAAAGGTTCGCGGAGCCCTGTGGAGCACTCAGCTGTCGTCTCGTTAGTCAGTCGTGAAGCTGGGGAGATGTCGCGCAGAAGTTGGCGATGTTCGCGCTCCAACACCTCGCGCCAAACTTCTGCAGCTCTCTCGCCCATTGCCTGCACCGCTCTGCGATCCCATCGCGCGTGGACGGGCTGCGATTGCAGAGGGGAACGAGGCACCCACACGCTGCTCGCTAATGCAATCTGGAACGGTGTTTACTTTGAGGGTGGACCTCTTGGAGGCGGGAGTAAAGGATGCTAGCAGCGGGAAATTCTCCAAGTCGCACTGTTCAGAAAAGTAACCCGGAGGCTATTGTGTACGAACTGATACTTTGGAAAATCAGCTAACAATGAAAATCATGTAAATAATATGATATGCAATTTGTAGCTTCGTAACAACGCAATACAACGCGACTCAGATACGAATAGAAAAAAATATAACATTTTACATTTTTCGTAAAGCAGATACTGTTTCTACCATGAAATCTGTTGCAAATGGAACGAGGTAGTTGCTGAAGATAAGATGGGAGGCTCACACAAACCATAATAGGGACGTGATGTAGTATGTTTAAACAGAACTATTCCTAAAGATCTTCGAGAGATGTAAAGTCTAGAATGGAAATTTGGTCAAATAAACGATTGATAAATGTTCGAAGAAAACAACACAAGAACCAGTGCTGCACAGATAATACGCTTCAACGCCAAGAGAGCAGGTGGAGCAGTCATTAAGAGAGAGAGTTGCACAAACATTCCAAGGTTTGTGTAAATGTTCGTATACTTACATCATAGTCGGACAAAGGAAGTTATGAAATGAGGTGTACAAAGACATTTCAAGCACGGAGAACCAGAAAGCGCTGGCAGATGCATGATGTTCCTCTAGGGATGATTGACGCTGGAGGAAAAGTCGCACAAAATGAAATTACTAAACTGTTCATACAAAGACTGCAGTACCATAGAATTTCTCTGAATTGGTACAACGTTCAGCTTCAATAAAACATAGAAGGTAGAACAGCAAAAATTAGTAGACTCGTCAGCCTCCTCTATATAATGTAAGAGTCATACACAAAAATTATCAGCAACTGCATACAAAAACCTTACACGAGTATTTCAGTCAGGCAAAGAAAGGAACCGTCTTTATGGAGAACTCAACAGGTTATGCACAAGTCGTGAACGAAACTGTAGAACGGCATAGTATCTGTGAATTTCCAGTTTGTATAGGATTCTTAGACAGAAAGTGTTTGCATTTCAACAAAATCTTGACTTATGACGCTTGAGAGACGAACCGTTGAATCAAACTGCACTGATGCGCAGAACTTGAGGACGAAAGTAACTTTCGCATGATATATTACTACAAAGTAACATAGTTCGCTGACGTTTGGACTATACACAGAAAACAAGTGTTGCAGTTTACCACAAGATAATTGAAAGAAATACCCAATGAGACAAACAAAAATTATTTTTACTGAAAGACAAAAATAACAATGAAGTCACCGCCATTTACGATGGTCCCCCGGACACTACAAAAGGCGGGATCTCGTTCTTCGTAGGATACATGTCTGTAACGTGCTCCATTGCTTCCACAAAGCTGATAAACAGTTCTTGTGATAGGGCGTTCCACCGACAGTTTCAGGCAAAATATCGTAGCAAGCACTTTCTGCTGCGCTCCGCGATGCCGTGTGTTGTTCACGTTGCTATTCGTACTCTTCATAGTCTTCTTAGTGTTTCTATACTCGTATCGTCCTTCCTGTGGAGGAGAAACGTTTTCGCACACTAGCCATACTTTTGCGGCGGAAGTGATTCTTAGTTAACTTCACAAATGGCCGATCCTACTGACACTGCCATCAGAATGCACCGATGGATGTGCTGTTGTCGACGACGTCTCCAGTTCCTCGCGAAGTCTGGCAAGATCAACCACCATACCCGGAAGTGCAATTTCTACAACAACGGGGGCTACAGCGTCATCAGGAACAACAGCTCCTGTACCAGAATTATCAATTACTACTACTTCCGCAGCGACAACTGGCCCAGCAGTAACAGTTTGAACTACTGAAATTACGAAAAATAACAACAATGACAACAACATCATCAACAACAACGACAGTAACTACATCATGCCAGTCAGCATGTCAGCCATCACTGGGAGCCTAACAGTTGTGCACTTGACGTCGATGTAGCTGACTACCAGCAACAGCAAAGCATCCCTCTTCGTAAACGGTTCTGTGTCGACTCCAGCACTGTTCCACACTGTGACAAGCGTGTCTTGCTGTGTTCGTATCCCCTTTTTACAGGCAGCACAGTGTAAACAAATAAAGAACACCCTCAGGGTCATACTTCGATCCTTGCACATGCTGTTGCGCAGGCGAGTGTCTACAGTCGGACAGTCGATATGATGCAGGCCTATACATTGTGTTCGTGGAAAGCTCAGATAACAAGTTTGGCAAACTCCATCCTATGTCAGTGGAAAAGGTGTTGTAGGCTTACAGCTCTTATTTAAAGCACTATATTGTCAACATTATCCCATCGGCCAGAAATAGAACTGAAGTCCGCTGCGGCTGTTAGCAATTTAAGAGAGGCCTCCGATCTCAAAGACCACAAGTTCGGTGCCTATATCTCCAACTTCCTGCTTCACGCGTATGTCATTATTCGGGACGTTGATGTTAGTCTGACAGTCACAAACTTTACCCTCGCATGTTGCTGTCTTGGGGACACGCTATTCGGTGAAACCGTACGTGCCGGCCGCGGTGGTCTTGCGGTTCTAGGCGCCCAGTCCGGAACCGCGCGACTGCTACGGTCGCAGTTTCGAATCCTGCCTCGGG